>NC_137839.1:16075000-16675000 GCF_948465745.1 Chenopodium album | reverse complement strand
CATTCAAAACATGATTTAAAAATCAATCATTCAAATAAATACCTTCAAACATAATTTATTTCAAAATCAATTTAATTCAATCACCAATCAAATCATGTAAAACATGTTATTCAAACCAATTACTTTCAAAGGTATCTAGCCACCTAAACGTACCTTGATCATTGCTAGAAAAACCACACAAAAGAACCTCAAGAACCTTGATTGAACACACCCTACAAATAAATATAACCTTAATTAATATAAGGTTAACAAATAATCACAAATAATTAAATTAAAACCTCAGCTCCCAACTATATGTACATGAAACTTTCAACATAAACATTATTAAAAATCTCATTTTATATTATTAAAACTACTCATAATAATTATTTATAAATCCCCCATAATAATAATAATAATAATAATAATAATAATAACAATAATAATAATAATAATAATAATAATAATAATAATAATAATAATAATAATAATAATAATAATAATAATAATAATAATGGCATTTAAATTATCTAATTCTAAAAGAAATTAATAATCTCTTATTTAATTGGCTACTACTAAAATTTATAATCCTACATGACGCGCTGAGAAAATTAGATCCTACGTGGCTCTCTAAAAACTCAGGAAAAAACTCCCCTTTATATATATATATATATATATATATATATATATATATATATATATATATATATATATATATATATATATATATATATATATTAGATTTATTAATGTGTAATTTTTATAAATTTTTTAACTACATAATGAAAGATATTTAGCGAAAAGGAACCACACATGATACTGATTGGATCTGAACTTATTTTTTCTTGAATAAGTAAAAATAAATTGAACTAAACAAGGCCTTCGACTCGCCAGCTAATCCATGTTTAATAATTTGATTATTGAATATTTTATTAAAATTAGTAATGGAATTCAAACTAATTATTGGTCTGGACAATGCCCTAACTCATTATAAATTTATAAGTTTGATCAACATGATGGAGAAGGTTAATGTTGACAATATTAATAAGTGAATAATGAAAATATAATAATTCATATCTTCTTTCCTTGATATCAATCAATCATCAATATATTTTACTTTTGATACAAGTGCAACAATGTGGAGTTGTCCAGTGTCACTTTATAATTCACTTGTGTTACATATACTTCATAAAATGTTATCTCTAACAAAAATTGACTTATTTTATTGTATATTTTTTGTTAATTTCTATTTCAAAATATTTTTATTCACAATTGATTGATTTTAAATAATTGATTACATTTCCATTATGATAAAAAAAAAAATTAATAATTTGTTGTTCAAAGATTTTATTGGTATTATCATCTAGGAGGTTATCTAGGAAGGCTTATCCTATATTTAACTAAATGACTTTAGTAAAAAAAATATTAATAAAAAGATGGAATTATTTACATGTAACTATCATAAGTCTTTTCTAAAAAAATAAAAAAAACTAATCATAAGTCTAAGGTGTATTTGGAAAAAACAGGAAACAAGAAAGAGCGAGGTGTTTTCACTTTTTTGTTGGCGACATTCAAAGTTATCATGCTTTTAATAATTTTGACCAATTATTAAATCATTAAATGACATATGATATTAAAAAAAAAAAAAATTGAAAACCACAATGATACCAAATAGGAACCTAAGTAATTTTTTTTAAAAAAAAAACATACTCTTCGTTTCATAATGTTAGTTCCATATGGAATCAATAACATAAAATCAGAAAAGAAATATATTTGAAATCTAACATTAATGTACAACATAATTCATATTTAGTTTTTTTTTTTTTTGAAAAAAAAATTATTCATAATTAGTTTAACTTATTCATAATTCATAATAAGTCTTTTCTTTCAAAAAAAATAATTCATAATTAGTTTAACTTATTTAACTATTTAAATTTTTTATTAGGAAAACACAAGTCATAATTGCATCATAATTTAAGGTAAAGATTTTCCTTAAATAGAGTCGTGTCATCAATCCACAACTAATTACTCATAATAACTTGCTTGATTCCTTTCATGGTAGGGCCTCTTACGGAAAAGCCGCCTGATATTACAGCCACTAAACAAGAATCGGTGCTATTTCCATCTTCTTCCTTGTCATTTTGCTTTTTCTTCTCGGACTTGTTTTCTGTTCGAGTGTAAGTGAATTTTGATTTCAAAATGTACAAATTCAACATGCCCTTTTCGGCCAGCTTATCCAACAATTTTTTTTATGGTTTATGCATTCATTTGTGTCATGTCTCACATCCTTGTGGTAATGACAGTATTTGCTCTTGTTGCGGTACTAAGTCGAACCTCTCATCGGTTGGGGCTTTTCAAACTGAAATTTATCCTTAATTTCCATCAGGATTGAGTAACAATCTTTGGTGAACTTGTATTGTGGTTCGTACGTCTTGACCTTTTTTACTTTGGCAGCTGATTGTCCGCCACCCATACTTCCTTTCGCTTGTTTCCTTCTTTTTTCTTTTCGGCCGAGTCTTGCTGAGAACATTGCTTCTTCTCAGCCCCCTTGGCCGGTTGTTCTTGTAGGAGTTTATAGGTACTACGCAGCGGAAAAACATGAATCATATTCAATCTAGTACCAATCCCAAGATCACATGCATGACACACAAGACACATAATCATACCTTTGACGCATGAATTCCACGAAGCTATTCGACAGGCAAATCAGGGAGAGAATAGAGCCCCAAGTGTTGCTCCTCTACTTAGTCCACGAGATTCTAACGAGCCGTCCACCAATACTAGATTGGTCGAGTGATTGAGGAAAACCGCGATCACCACCTTTATGGACAACCGACCACCGCACGAACCACCACCACCACGAGACACCCCCGGCGTCAATAAGGAGGAGGAGAGCCGTGTGAGAGAGAGGACTATGAGAGGGGTTGGGTTTCGTGTTTGCTAATTAGGGTTTGGTCACACTGATCAGTTAATTGCTTACTTGCTGCAAACCTAGGCACCTAGTCTATTTATAATCTCATTATAATTAGACTAGGGCACGAAGCCTAAAACTCTCATATAATCCCCATATGGCCGGCCACCTAGAGTGATGAGGCCCGTGATGGGCCTCGTCCTCTTATGCTCGATCTAGCCCCTTTGTGTGACCTTATAGGATCTGTCCAATTGGGCTTTGGGCTATTTTACTAGTCCAAAGATCGTTAGTACCTCTAGCTATGGCAAAACGACGACCCAAATGTACGAACTTAATTATCTCCATAATTTGATCCAATTATATATATCTAGTAATTGCACACGACGAAGACATAACTCCTTCAATCTCCCACTTGTCTGAGACAAGGGTGTAATATTCAAATTCCTTAAGTCAATATATGTGTCGATTTGATAATATGATTGCATCACATGTCGAGATCATATTAATCTACAAATCATTTCTTGAAATCTGAGTTAGAATTACAAAACCAAATGATTATTGTGTAATGCATTTGAACGCGGCCACATATTTTCTGAATTCTCCCTCTTCAAGTGGTCATGACACATTTCCTAATTTAATAGGTAGACTCTATCCAATCTTGTGGTAACATGACTCCCACTCAACTTCTAAAATAACCGGGAAACACCCTTTATAATCTCCAGTTACGGCTAGACGTTTGAGTGTACCACAGCCACAACATCCATTGAATGAAATCAATGTTCCACTCATGTCAAAGGAATCCACTAATATATACGGAATCTCTATACTTGAACTTCAAAGTTGGTCAATAGTTTGACCATGCATCATTCATGCATATCCAAGTAATTGACCGAGCATCACTATGCCCCTATAGCTCATGAAACTGCGCTATCCATCAATCTTACATGTTAGTCCATTTATTGAAATCATTTATGTCCACTTTAATGATCTCGAACTAGGAACTTTAAATAATGTATGAATTTTGTTCACCTGTGGGGTTTCAATTCACCAGGTCATCAACCTGATGAGCCCATCAATTCATAATTATTTTGGACATTTCATTTAATTTCCAAAACCATAATTAAATAAGAGAAATAATAATTTCTATTTTAAACATAATTTTGCAAATTGATCCATTTATCATGTAATATGTTTTCTCAAAACATATACAACTTAAATTACATAACTTGCTTCAATCCTAGGACTTTAATATGACTCTCATATCTTATTCCATGGAAGGGGTTTAGTGATTTCTCACTCATAATAAAACTTTGCAGAACACGACCTTCCGCTGGTCAATGATCTCATAATTGAGGTGATATCTCATATCCTTTTGTTTGGATTTGTGATGTGACTCTGGCCCCTTTGTTCTTGGGCAAAGGTGACCTGTTAGTCACATGACATTCTAATCCAAACTTTCTCTCTAACTATCTTACTATAGTTTAATACACATATTTTGACATTGAGTATGCAACAGTGCTCTGCTTTGAACTCTTCAAGCTCACTGTCCTTTTCCATCCAGACACAAATATGCATTTAGATCACCATCTAGAATCATCTTGGTTGTTTGGAAAAACTTGCATTCATGTAACCTTTTGAGACCTTGCTTAAACTACCATTTAACACAATAGCTAAAAGAATTCCTCTTAGTGCTTCTCAAGTACTCAAGGATCTGTTCTTGGTAATTCTCCGTATGCTTATTCTGAATTTGTTTGAAAACTGTTACATATGCACAAGTCACATGCAACATCTTGCTTTGTACATTTCATGGCACATATAATGAATCCTTTTGCAGAAGCATAAGGTACATTATCAATACAACTCAAATCTATTAGCTTTTGAAGGCACTAAGTCTTACTGAGTGTATTACCATGAAACATGGGAAGATATCCTATCTTAGAGTCTTTCTTCATGAACTTGTCAAGATCCTTATCAACATAAGTCTCTCGATTCATTCTAATCATTCTTCAAGATTCACTTCATGGATATTAATTCCCAATATGTACTCAACATCTTCTAAGTCTATCATATTGAAACAATCTTTCTAACCAATGCTTGACTAATTCAAGCATAAATATATCATTTCATATGAAATGTATGTCAACTACATACTAGACTAAAATACCAATTACTCCCACTAAACTTCTTGACAAATGTTCCAACTCCTTAATGCTTACTTCAATCCATAAATGAATTTCTGAAGTTTGCAAAACTTTCTAGGAATTTATGGAGGTCAAAACTCTTAGGATGTATCATATACATACTCACCATCAAGAACATTTCATGAATGTGATTTTGATATCCATGACTAGAATAATCCAAATGGGATTACCCAACTAATAGGTTTGACCCTATTTGTAAGACTATTATGGACTAACACATTTTTATAAACATGGAGTCCATACTGGATTTCATGGCTTTAAGCCCTTTCCTGAGTTGGCATTTGTCCAAAGCTTGCTTATAGGCCATGGATTCTAACTGTTCTAATAAGAAAATTTTAGAATCCATCTTTTCTTAGAATTTCAACAAACTATTTGTTTTGATGCCAAGTAACCTACGATAGGTATGAGCCATAATAGAATTATTCTCTTCAACTCTTTGAAGCCTTTCATTCTAGTGGGACGATAGAAGCCTTGCTAGTGGAATTAGCTTGCTTTGACACATGGTTTATCAAATTAGCTGATTTCATGCGCATTCGTCTCTGATGTAGTGTTATCCACATCCATTTGTTGCTCGTCTCGAATCTCATCGAGATCTAACTTTACTCCCACTTGGCTTTGTAGGAAGACATTCTTTCTATAAAGACACTATCGCGAGCAACAAACACTTTGTTTCTACGCGATTGTAGGAATAATACCTTTTAGTTTTCATGAGAAAACCCATGAAGAACTATTTTTCTGATTTAGGGTGTATTATGTTATCTTTGTAAACATTTTACATTAATTTCATATCCTTCAATCCTGTTTAGAAAAGATAACTTTTGGAACATTTCCAAATCATAACTCTTAGGACATCTTTTCTTCTGCTTTGGTTAAGTTTTCTGTTTAGTATAATCGCAATTGTTTTTGTAATGTATGTTCTCAAAACGATATTTGTAAATCATTAAATCTTGGATCGAACAATGGCAAGCAAAGTTTGATTCCTTCTTCATAAACATACACTTTAATTGTAATGTTTCTGGATTGTGAATTAATTCAACAATTCCCTTTAGATGATCATTCCTTTTGAGTTAAACATTTATCACAACAATCATATTGTGGTGTTAAATTGTATATCTCAAACTGATTTTACATTTCATTTTTTGAATTTTGAACTTTTCAATGTTTCCAAGCTTTACTTCATTAAGTAATTATCGATATATTTACTTAAATCGTCAGTAAAAGGGATGAAATAGTTAAATCCCTTTGCTAGTTTTGAACTTATTGATTCACATACATCATATGTATGAGTATCAAAAGGTCATTTTAGCTTCTTTTACCCTTTCTACTAAAAGGCAACTTGGTCATCCTAACTTATCAAGCATGACTTCTAATTCTCAAGTGATTCATAATCATATAAGAATGAGAGTCCATCCAAAACTTTGGATGTGCAAATGGTTTATGTGACCCAACCTTACTTTGTTATAAGTAAGTGTACTTTAAATCATCTTATTTTTGTGATCTACTTATATCAATGTCATAAAACAAAATTAACTCATATCTAGCAAAATGAAAACCATTTATTACCTTGGTCATGGATCAACACTTGTCCAAGCCAAGTAAACCAAAATTCAGTATTCAAAACAAGAAAACCGAAATATTGTCTCATCAAAACTGGAAATTGTTCTAAAATCATGATAAACTAATCAAAATTTAAAACTATGAAGCTATCTCTGGCCACTCAAATACTTCTAGTGCACCTTCAAGCTCCATTTCCATGCTAGCTTCACTTATTTGTAGTTCCTGTGCAACATCACCATGTTAAGCACTGCAACTTGGTATCACATACCTAAGTGAATGTTAAAATGTTTATAACATTATACCTGAGGTTGATGCTCCATTCTTCTTGAGGAAGTCATGGTATTTCTGGCAATTTTGCTTCTAATGCCCCTTCTTCTTGCAGCAAAAGCATTCACTTTCACTTGCAGCCTTGGGCTTTGAAGTCGTCTTAGGCTTTTCAGGAGCCTTGGCAACTTTCTTTCCCTTGCTCTTAGCACTAGCCTTTTGCCCCTTCTTCTTGAACCCCTTTCCCTTTTGAATCATAAGAACTTCCTTCTTAGGTTCCTTAGGGATTTGTTTCTCAGCACTAACCACCATTGCATGCAATTGATTCATAGTCTTTGCAGTGGCAATCATGTTAAAATTCTTGACAAACTGGTTGAAACTTTCTGGTAGTGAATGGAGAATGATGTCTGTTGCTAAATCATCACTGTATGGGTGCCCTAGTTTTTCCATACTTTGAATTAGGCCGATCATTTTGAAAACATGATCATGAACTGTGGCTCCCTTCTCCATCCTACAATCCAGAATCTCACGATGGAGCTCATACCTTTCAACTCTAGCTTGTTTCTTAAACAAAGCTTTGAGTTCTTGCATGATTGAGTAGGTATCCTGGTCCTCAAAACGCTTTTGAAGACTAGGCTCCATGGTAGCAATCATTAAGCAAGTGATAGGTATAGCTCTGTCATGAGTTTCCTTGTGCTTCTTGATCTCTGCCGCAGTTGGATTTTCTGGCAGAGGTCCTGACAATGGGGTGTCAATGATATCCTCTTTACCCTCAGATTTCAGAACAAGTCTTAGCATTCTTTCCCAAGTGGAGAAGTTTTCCCCTATCAACCTATCCTTCTTAAGGAATGGTCGAAGGTTGTAAACGTTGTTGTCATTGTGATTACGGCTACCCATCTATGTCAAAATAAGGCAAGGTTTAATAATTATGTTTAATTTAAAATTAAAGTACCGTAAACGCATTCATTTGGTAACTTTAAAACACTTTATTCAATGATTAATTGATCCCGATTGAATTTTAAGTGATTCCAAGATCCTTTATTTGTGCAATAATTGACCGGACTGAGGCCCTACCATCAACCATTTCATTTTCAAGGTGAGTAAACTCTTTACTGATTACAACTCTTGTAACTCTTGGTTGAATAATTAATCATCACACGCTTAATTATTACCCTTAGCTTCAAGGTTCTAAACTCTTTAGGTAATCTTGTTGAGTATAACCAATTAAAAGTGTAAAACGTGATTTACCCCCACTCCCCTAAGATATAATATGACACCCAGCTGAGGCATGACCCATCATAAAATATCAAATGTTTCATCGGGTTTTTAATTGGAAAAGCTACCTCAATATTACTGGGACCTAGATTTATTATGTTGTGATTATTTAGTGAACTCTAGCGCATCATCAATCAACATAAATAAAATCTAACATGCATACTCTACTAATGCAATAAATCATGACATAGTATGGCCCCTTAGTCCTAAGAAAACTAGAAATGAAAAAACTCTCACTTGAATCGTCATGGATCTGCATCCACCTTGCTCCTTTGGGCCTTCACTTCATGAGCTTCTTTGGACTAACACTATTTAAATAACTATTCTATTTGCTTTAAATAAAAGTTACAAAAATACTTAACGGCACGCAGACCATATTTAGATTACAAAAATACATCACGATGCGCAGATCGTATTTAAGAATCTATGGGCCATACTAGTCTATATATAGCAACATAATATCATATATTATAAAAGTGCCATATAATAAATCACTCAACATGCTTGTCTAAACTACAACATCGGATGTTCATAATAAAGTCAATGCATTTCCTAAAATATCTCATATTTTAATCATAATTAGATAATATCATATATTATTCATGACCGTTTACAAAATATCATACATTTAATTTAATCATGAGATAGAATCAAATCATATTTTAATCTAGAAAGATAAATCATATTTAATCTTCCATGATTATCCTAACAAATTTAGGAGATTCTATCCTAATTACTAGCCAATCAAATAATTTTAAAATCAATTATATCCTAACCTAATTATAGGATAATCACATTATTTAAATCAATTATTATCCTTATGGAATATGCTCAGAATATCCTAGTCAATCTTATCCAAAATTAACCACTTTAATCAGGATAATTACCAATTTAACAACTTTAAATATGGATAATATCAAATATAACAACTTTTGAATATTTGATTTTATCCTAAAATAAAAGATTTTATCCAAATAAAATCAATTTTATCTTTTAAAATAAAAGATCATATTTTCAAAATATTTTAACTTATCCAAAATAAAACTGATTTTATCCCAAAAAAATTCACAATTATCTTGAAATAATTTTAAAAATAAGATAATTAATTTTTTATTTTTTTTTTAAAAACCGTGCCTGCACGGTTGCTGGCCACCGTGGTTGGCTAGTCGGAGCTAGCCACGGTGGCTGGATGCTTTGCAGCAGCCACTGTCGCAAGGAAGCAGCAGAGGCAGCCACGGCAGCAGCATGCAACGCTTGCACAGCTGCTGCCTCAGCCACCAAGACCGCCGCCCTCCCTTTCCCCTCCCTCTTGGACCACCATCTGGTCGGCAGCCGCCGTGGCTGCGCCACCCAGCCGCGGTTGCCGGCCACCTAAAATAATTTTTTTTTTGTATTTTAATTTAATTAAAATAACACTTATGATAATTAAATTAAATGAGTCCATAAGATTAAAATTAAATCACATTTAACTTTAAAATTAGGGTTCTTCATAAAATTAATCCCAATTTAATTCTAACTTTTAAAATTAAATTGATGATCATACACAAAACACTTTTATGCATAAATCAATCCGATTAAAATTATGAATCATAAAATAAATCGAATTAAATCAAAATCAAGCACAAAAATCATATTTTAGGGATAGGATTTTCGAAAAATTAGAAAAATAGGGTTAGGGGTTTCAAAATTTTCGAATAATTTAGGGCTTAAATTTCGGTCTCTTCATAGCTATTTTGAGCATAATTAAATCACATTTAATCGATTCCAAAAGATTAATCACATTAAATATAATAATTGAACCATAATTAAATTAATTTCTCCCTCTTAATTGATTATAAAATTAACGTGGACATCAAATAATCGTATTATTATGATCTAGCGCGTTCATGCAAGAGGCTAACTGATACCACTCTAGGAGTTTATAGGTACTACGCAGCGGAAAAAACATGAATCATATTCAATCTTGTACCAATCCCAAGATCACATGCATAACACATAAGACACATAATCATACCTTTGACGCGTGAATTCCACGAAGCTATTCAACAGGCAAATCAGGGAGAGAATAGAGCCCCAAGTGTTGCTCCTCTACTTAGTCCACGTGATTCAAACGAGCCGTCCACCAATACTAGATTGGTCGAGTGATTGAGGAAAACCGCGATCACCACCTTTTATGGACAACCAACCACCGCACGAACCACCACCACCACGAGACACCACCGACGCCAATAAGAAGGAGGAGAGCCGTGTGAGAGAGAGGACTATGAGAGGGGTTGGGTTTCGTGTTTGCTAATTAGGGTTTGATCACACTGATCAGTTAATTGCTTACTTGCTGCAAACCTAGACACCTAGTCTATTTATAATCTCATTATAATTAGACTAGGGCACGAATCCCAAAACTCTCATATAATCCCCATATGGCCGGCCACCTAGATAGATGAGGCCCGTGATGGGCCTTGTCCTCTAATGCTCGATATAGCCCCTTTGTGTGACCTTATAGGATCCGTCTAATTGGGCTTTGGGCTATTTTACTAGTCCAAAGATTGTTAGTACCTCTAGCTATGGAAAAACGAAGACCCAAATGTACGAACTTAATTATCTCCATAATTTGATTTAATTATATATCTAGTAATTACACACGACGAAGACAGAACTCCTTCAGTTATGCTTTAGTAAGCGAACAAAAATCAACTGCTTTAATATAGGCCTCGGCTTCCTGCAGAACGTTTGCGTATGTCCGAACCTTTTTCTTGACCAAATCAATCTTGAAACCATTATGCCTTAATCCTTAGAGAAATTCCGAATAGGCCATTTCATCCGGCAGATTATGAATTTGGGTTTTTTCTTGATTGAACCTTTGAACTTACGAACGTAAACCTTCATTCTTCCCTTGGACGATTGTTGCCAAGTTCAGGCTGGTCTTCCTTGGGAGATTGTTGTAAGAAAAGTTCCCGACAAATTAAACAATAAAATTAGAGTGGTGAAGCAGTTAATGCACCCGGCCGGCAGGGTGTTAAAGCAGTCCTGCACCACGCCCTTCAGGGTGGCCGGGAAGCACCTACACCATGTGGCATCATCCACACTTTGCAAATACCATACATCATATTTCGGTACGAGGTGACGTGTTCTTCTGGGTTGCATGTACCATCATAGGCGCCCACAAGTACACTTTTCACCTTCCCTGGTTGAGGAGAGTTAAGAATCTCTTAAGAAAACGGAGGCGGGTTGTCACCAAGATTCAACAAGCGCATTTGCTAGTCAATAGGATGAGGTGGTGCGGCCGATCCTTCCAAGTAAGATGTCTGGTCGAACGACTTGCCATACTGCCCGTACTGTCCAAACGGCTGAACATGAATGAAAATTTGAGGGGTCTAAAACTGAAATAGTTGAACTAGAATAGGATTTTGAGTATGATGAGCTTGACTCCTGCTGGTCAAGGACGATCTGGTATTTCTAGAAAGATATTGGTTAGGGAATTCATCCGACATTGTTAGGGTCAAGGCCATCTTTGAGTAGGCCGCCCGCTCCCGTTGGTTGTGCCGGATATATTCCCTTGCATCATTCCAACACCGCGATTGCGAAAATTATACGGAATCTTCCCTTTGTATGGTCTGCCCCCTAGCCGACTGCGTTTTCTCAAGGAGCCTAGACAGGTTCGTTTGTGGCACCCTAGGAGATCTTCCATGCGGACGTCGGAATGGGGTGTTCCCAACATCCATAGCATTGGTTGCCTTGCTTTGATTCTTCCTTGGAGCACCTTCTTCCTCCCTTCTGGATGGTTTTCTGGAGGTAGATGGCCTTTTACTTTCGAACTCCTTTTAAAGTTCACTATTAGAATAAACGTAATGGGAAGCGGTTGAAAGTTTACTAGTAGAATGAACATATTGGGAAGCGTTTGTTTAGAGCGGCCTTTAGGGAAGCAGCAGTAACTAGAGGGTCCTCGACCTCATGGAATGAGGCGATCAGAGGATCATCAGAATTGATTGTTGCAGCTATGTCTTCGACCTGGCCGTCTTGACCTGGGCCAGGGCCGGCGTCAGGTGTCTAACCATCTATGCCATTACGGACGAGTATCCCCACAAACACCGCCAAATGTTTTGGGGGTTTTTTGGAATCCCTTGGGATACTGGTCACGCTTCACCGGCAATGAGACTCGGACACCTGCAAAACAACGAAACTCTTGTTTATCGAAGATCCGCCTCTGACGATATAGTAAGTAATCAGAAAACGGAATAAACAAGTGAGAGAAAGTAGAGAGAAGTTGGAGCTTTTAGTGCTCTATTAAATGTTATGTCACAATCCCCCCCTCCCATCATAAATGATTGGGATAATTATATGGGTGGGGAATTGTGCCTTTTAAGGTCATTATCCTAGAATGACGCGATTTGATTGGCAGCGCAATCATGTATCGACACGTGTATAGGGCTCAACGTCGTTTTGCGGCTTTCTCGGGATTTGGGCCTCCTGTTTCCTGAGCTTGACACACATCATCTTCTCATCGGAACACTTGTCTCCCTTTGATTGGACCACGTGTCACTACGGGATTGGACCACGTGTAGGGGGTATTTTAACCCCAAACACAATGTAAAATTAATTATTGTAACAAACAATTTTTTATGAATTTTGAAACAAAAATGTGAAATAGGAGATTTATTTTACTCTAAGTGCTTAGCTTTTGATCTATAAGACAAATTACTTTAATCTAATTTCTTAAGTTTATTTTAATCTATCTAATATTCGAAACACATTGTTATAAATTGATGAATAATACTAATTATTTCTTTAATTGAATTGAATAATTCAAATGATTATATAATGCAATTTGATATAAAATTTATCGAAATAAATTTTTGGTTCAATATGGAATGTTTAAGGATGAAGATGACATATTTTAAAGATCAAATAAAATTTTATTGTGAATGACGATTAAGGTTGAAAATGATAAATTTAAAATTTGCTATTTTTTCGATTTTAGTAAAAAAAGAATTTCATGCTTGTAAAAAAATTATTTAGTAATCAAAGAAGCTTTACTGTCTTTTCGATTTGCATTCCACATTAATCTTCCTAAGTGTTATGTTTACCATTATTGTTATACCGTCTTCTTCTCTTGTTTATAATTTTGATACTTTCTTTGTTTTTATTTTTCATACGTCTATATTTACTTTTGATAGTGTTAGCATATTGACGTTCGTTACCGTGCAACTTTACTACCAGGTATTGATAAACTCGACTACAGCCGACTGGGATTGTATCCTGACGAGAGAGTGAAACAACAGTGCCCAAACAGGCTAAGAAAGTCATACGACACCCTTCCCGTTTTCGCCACCAGAGCGTCGAAAAGAAAAAGGCCAAGACAACAAGACATGGCCCCTACCGAACGCGTGGTTAAACCCCGAACCCTAGCACTGAAAAGGGGTGGCAGCAATGCATCAAAAAGGACGGCTGAGTCAACTGACCGAGACCAGTCCAAGAAACAGAAAAAACGGGATGTCGATTCAGTCAACCTCCGGCAGGAAGAACAAGGAATATGGCCGGACGGGGTTGTGAACCTGGAGGATGAGACCGATCCTGTTCCTTAGAAGAAGCTGACCGTCACCTTAAGGGACCAAGTGGTCCAGGGGCCGACAGCGAGGTCAGAACTGATCAGGTGGCCAACCTCAAGAAGCCTCCAAGCAAAGAGAGACAATCGGTCATCTCGGCGCGTTCTGGCACCTCCAGAAAAAATGTTTTCGTTCCTGCTCTTACCGGTGACTTCATTGAGATTCCTCATGTTAGGATTCCTAAGGAAGTTGCTGAGGCCTTGACTATACCTTCCGGTGCCGCGGGGGGACCATGGTGCCCCCAAATCAATGTCAACCGGGGCGATTCCATTACCTGTGACGACCCTAGTACCGGCGGAAGCATGGGTTGGAGAATGCTGAAGGACCTGGCGACGCCAGTCGACAGGCCCGTCAACCGCATTGCTGTTCCTTACGGTCAGATGATGAACAACATGCTCCGGGTATTTATATATATTATTTTTATTATTATTATTTTATACCTTTATAACTAACGGCATACCCAACACTATCTCCAGACCGTCAACTTTGTCGTTGAGGTGGTGCATATGTATCAGCACTACCAGCGTTGTGCCGATCAAGCCGAGACAAAGCTGAAGAAAGCTGATGATGCTTGCAAGGTCGTTATCAAAGAACGCGACAAGGTTAAGGCTGACATGAAACTCTTGCAAAGGCAAGTGTCTGACCTAAACAAAAAGCTTCTGAACCAAGAGAACTTGTAGAAGCAGGTAACCAGCCTTGAGCAGAATTTGAAAGATGAAAGAGAGGCTAAGGCCACGCTGGCAGGTAATCTAGAGGAGATGGAGCGTGACAAGCCGAGAGTCAGGCATCGGGCCGTTAGTCGGTTCCTGTAGTCCGACCTTTACGCCAACTTGCTGGTTAACAGCTATACTGGAGGGTGGGTTTCTGCGCATCGCTGTGTATGCAAAGTTGAGGGGTGGGATTCGACAAAGTGGCAGGCTGTCGAAAAGGCTTTCGGTCAGGATATAAACCACTCTCCTACCAGCTATGAGAGTGATTACTTTGACGAGCTTCCACCGCCTTCTATCATAACCAACTTAGACCCGCATGAACTGTCGGAAGTGGAGTTTGATGACGCCCTTATCAGCAGCCCTGTTACCGTTCATGCCGAAAAAGATGGGCTTGACGGTCCCCCTGGGAACGAAGCTGATAATGACCCTGGTAAGGTGGCCGTGAAAGAAGTGGAGATCAGAAAGGATTAATGGGATGGGCAGTCACCACCGGAGTCATGCGGGTCATCTGTTTTTTATAATCGTTATTTGTAGCTATTTTTAAAACGACTGTCTTTACGTTACCGTACAATATTTATTTTTATGTCGGATATTTAGCCGATCGGACCCTTAACTTTTTGGGTGTTGGTTGTCGTTGTTTGTTTTATGCACAACTGTAATTCTTGCTATTATGTTTTTTATTATTTATTGCTTTATGTCTTTAATTGGTTACTCTGTTATTTCGCCTAATCTGTTTTGATTTTAAGATTTTTAATGCGAACTCCTTTCTCGACTGTCAAACTCTCGGTATTAACTTTGCAATGCCGAGTATTAATGGGTTGGTTACCCATTACCTATAATCCCCGAGTTTTGCAAAAAATTTATTTTAAAATAAATTATGTGTAAAACTTTGCAATGCCTGTATTTTGTTGTCTTACATAAAGCATACCGAGTATGCAACCTTGAAATTACATATCCGACCTTTATAAGGCCGAGCAAAGGCAGTGGATTAGACTGTTCTTTCAACTCACCTTGAGTTTCATTATCTTTGTTCACTGTTATCCTATTATTCCCTCACTTGAACGACTGAGTCAGCTAGCTAGGCTGTGATCAGGTCATATCGAAAGTAGGTAGGGGTATTGTATGTCATAGGTACTGATACAAATTACAGTGCTTGTAAACATCGTAAATACACGCATGACTACATGTCATTCTGATCTTTAATACTTAAATAAAATACATAAAATTCTACATAAAATACTTTTTTAGAACACCAGCATTCCAAACGTTCTTCAAGGGCACCCCCTCTAGAGTCATAAGCCGATAGGACCCTTGCCGCAAAGTTTCATATATTTGGTAAGGTCCTTCCCAAGTGGTAGTAAATTTGCCCTCTGTGTTCCCCTTGCCTGTTGCTACAGTTCTACGCAATACTAAGTCTCCATCTTCCATGGGCCGATAGTGGACGCGCCGATTATATGCATGACTCATCCGGTTCTTGTATGCTGCGGATTTAATTGCAGCCGTCAATCTTAATTCTGGTAGAAAGTCTAATTGTTGTCTAAGTAGTAAATCGTTTTGACTTTCACAAATATGTTGTATGCGGAACGTAGGAAGGCCGACCTCAGCCGGAACCACTGCTTCCGAGCCAAAAGCAAGGTTGAAAAGTGACTCCCCCGTAGTTTCTCTCGTCGTCATACGATTTTCCCATAATATTTCAGGTATCAAATCTGCCCATGGGCCTTTGGCGTCCTCCACTTTCTTTTTGATTGCACCCAGTATCTGCTTGTTGGCAGCCTCGGTTTGGCCATTTGATTGCGGGTGACATACCGCCAAATATGCGAATTTTACTTAATATATGCCGAGAAAATCTTTTACCGGGCCACAATCAAATTGGGAGCCATGGTCAAATACCATTGATGTCGGCAATCCAAACCGGGTGTAGATGCTTTTCCAAATGAACTTTTTTACTTCATTTGCTGTAATTTTTGCTACCGGTTCCGCTTCTATCCACTTAGTGAAGTAGTCTATCCCCACTATCAAAAATTTACTGCCACCCGTTGCTGATGTAAACGGTCCGATAATATCCATTCCCCATTGAGCAAACGGAATCGGGTTGAGAATGGGTGTTAAATCGTTCGGGGGTTGATTAATCACTGGCCCATATTTCTGGCATTTATCGCATTTTTTGGCGTACTCCAAGGTGTCGGCATTCATTGTCGGCCAATAGTAGCCTCGTTTCATTGCTTCCAAGGACATTGACCGTCCCCCCGCATGATTTCCGCAATCACCCTCGTATATCTCTTCTACTAGCCTTGCCGATTCATAGGCTGTTATGCACTTTCGTAATGGTAATGAAAACCCTTGCTTATATAGCATGCCTCGAAACATAATAAACCAAACGCTGTCTTTCTTGATTTTTCTCGCGTCAGCCTTATCACTGGGTAGAACGTTGTGTATTTTGTAAGCTAAGATATCGTCATACCATTCTCGGCCTTCGCTTGTATAGTTTACTTCCTTAGGGGCTTGCTCATCGATACTCTTTCTTTCCAAAATCTCTACCATTACCGTCCTTTCTAAATTATTGAAGCTCGAACTTGCAAGTCTTGCCAGCGCGTCTGCCTGTGTGTTCATCACTCGAGGAACTAACATTATTTTAAAATACTCTAGGTTGGCTGTTGTATTTTTAAGTTTCGCCAAATATGCTGTCATTGTCGGCTCCCGAGTTTCATAAGTGCCTTTGAACTGATTCGCTACTAGCTGCAAATCAATTGTCAGCTCAATACGCTTTACTTCAGCAGGTATGCATAGTTGTATTCCAGCTAAGGCTGCTTCATATTCGGCCTCATTGTTCGAGGCCTTAAATTTGAACTTGATGGCATATTCGAACACGTCTCCTTGGGGGGATACCATAATTATTCCAGCCCCTGAACCGGTCGAAGCTGAGGAGCCGTCAACTGACACCTTCCATGTGCCGGTATCCTCTTCTTCTTCGAAGTAAGATGTTTCCACAATGAAGTCAGACAATGCTTGGGCTTTAATTGATACTCTCGGTTTATACGTTATAACGTATTCAGACAACTCCACTGCCCATTTAAGTAGGCGCCCAGAGGTTTCCATCTTTTGAAAAGATTTCTTTAACGGTTGGTTTGTCAGAATGTCGATTGTATGCGCGTCGAAGTAAGGTCGCAACTTTCGTGCAGCTATGACTACCGCGTATGCGATTTTCTCAACCAGTGGATATCGTATTTCGGCGGAATTTAAGACGTGGCTCACAAAATAAATTGGAATTTGAGTTTTTTTCCGTTCTACTAGGAGCACCGCCGCTACCATCTTTAGTGACGTAGAGATATACAGCTGAAGTGTTTCTCCTTGCTCCGGTCTTGCTAAAGTGGGTAAAGACCTCAGGTGATTTTTCACTACCTCTAATGCCTTGGATTGCTCTTTCCCCCACACAAATGATTTATTCTGACACAAGACCACGAAAAATGGTAAGGCTTTATCAGCCGATTTGCTGATAAACCTTGTCAATGCGGCCATACGACCGGTAAGCTTTTGTATACCTTTTATCGACTTTGGTTTCGGTAATCCAAGGATTGCCTTAACTTTATCGGGATTAGCATATATCCCCCTTCCGCTTACCATGAACCCGAGAAATTTTCCCGATCGAACACCGAACATGCACTTCTCTTGATTCAACTTCATCCGGTAATGCCGAACAGTTTCGAAGGTTTCTCTCAAATCGGCAACGTGATCCGCGGCCAAACATCTTTTTACAATCGAATCATCCACGTATACCTCTACATTCCTTCCCTTCTGATTTGCGAAGACCTTGTCTACCAAGTTCTAATATGTGGCCCCTGCGTTTCTCAATCCGAACGCATAGCCCTGTAACAAAATACCCCGGCATCGATGATGAATGTCGCCTTGGTTCGATCTGGCTCATATAAGCTGACCTGATGATATCCGGAGAAAGCGTCCATAAAACTCAATAGGGCGTGACCGGAAGTTGAATCTACGAGTCTGTCTATCCTCGGTAAGGGATAGCAATCTTTCGGCCAAGCCTTGTTCAAGTCCGTGAAATCCACACACATTCTCCACTTCCCTGATAGTTTCTTAACCATAACCACATTTGCTAGCCATTCGGGATATGTGCAGGGCTCGATAAACCCCGCTGCTAGCAACTTATTGACTTCTGATTGGATGGCCTCTATTTTTTTCTAGTTGAGAAGTTTCTCTTCATCTGCCTAACTGGTCTTGCTTTCCTATCAACATTTAATTTATGCACCATAACATCGGGGTGTATACCAGGCATTTCATCCGCCAAGAAAGCAAACACGTCAGCACTTTCCCGCAACAGTTCTACCAAAAGGCAACGCGTGTTGACATCCATATCGGATCCAACACGCACCACCCTTCCTGGGACCCCAGGCTGCAACTCGATCTCCATGGTCTCGGCCCCTGGGGAGGGGCGTGGTGCGGTTACCGATCGAGTATCAAAATTTTCCATTTCCAAATCATGAGTAGAGGGAACTCGTTCCCGTTTAAACGGTGCCTGCTCAGAGGCATGTTGTCGGCTTGGCTGCTTCAATGCCGAAACATAAAATTCTCTTGCCATGGTTTGACTCCCCCTCACGCGCTTCGTTCTTCCAACATTGGATACATATACCATTGTTAAGTGATACGTCGAGACTACAGCTTGTATGTCATGAATTAAAGGTCTGTCGACGATAGTATTATAAGTCGACGGTACGTCGATCACCAAAAATTCCGCCATAACGACTCTAACCGTTGGACCTTCCCCAACTCTAACTTGTAGAGCTATGCTACCTTCAGGTCTTATCGTCAACCCATTGAATCCTATCACTGGATAGGACACTGGCGTCAAGTACTCTCGACCAATTCTCATGGCGTCAAAAGCCCTAGCAAATAAGATATTGGCGGAGCTTCCGCCATCAACAAGTGCCCGCTTGACATCAGCTTCATTAACCATCAATATTAATATGAACGGATCATCATGGGGGAAAACTATTCCCTTAGCGTCTGCTTCCGAAAAGGACATCGAAGGCATCGGAGAAGGTCGGGGTCGCTCCTCTACCCCCAGTGCATTTACTATGTGCCGGGATTCTGACAAACTTTTATTTGCTCCGCTTATGGAACCCCCATATACTGGTCCACCGGTAATGACGTCTATTGTAATTTTGCACCCTGTCGGAACGTTTCCTTGCATGTATGCTTCTGTATGATTCTTTCTATAGGTATCATCTTGTATTGATGAATCCCCTTGCTTTCGGTATTCAGTTTGCCTGGGCTGTGTGTTCTGCTGCCGGCCAGACCCTGCCTGGTCACGATACTGGGACAAATGCCCTTTTCTTATGAGGTCTTCAATATTCTCCTTTAATTGAATACACTCCTCGGTATAATGACCGACGTCTCTATCTATGAAACATGCAGTACTTGTTAACATCTCGGCCCTTTGTTATCATTGGCGCCGGTCGACTCTTGTCTTCTTTATTCTGGTTGACAGAGTAGATTGTCGCTCTCGGTGTATTTATTTGCGTATAACTACTGTAACGGCCTAAGCCCCTTGTCGGCCTTCCAAATCTCTGTTGATTTTGCTGCTGCGATCTGTTTATCCCGCTTGCCTGGGTGCTTGGAATGTTATCGCTCTGTCTCCTGGAGGGCTCTGTCGACGCTATCTGGCGGCTTATTTTTAGTAGCTCCTCACTCTTCATATATTCGTGAGCCTTGGCGAACGCTACCCCCAAATTCGGGAAAGACTTTCGTGACATGTATTTTTTGAAATCATTGTCACCCAAACCATTCATCAAGGCCATCACGACAATTTCTTGCTGTAATTTTGGTATAGTATTAGCTTCGTTATTGAAGCGCCTAATGAAGTCTCTAAGCGATTCATCTTTCCGCTGTTGGACGGCCATAAGC
The DNA here is from genome assembly GCF_948465745.1 of Chenopodium album. Classification (NCBI taxonomy): domain Eukaryota; kingdom Viridiplantae; phylum Streptophyta; class Magnoliopsida; order Caryophyllales; family Amaranthaceae; genus Chenopodium; species Chenopodium album. The sequence continues at coordinate 16,654,584 of NC_137839.1, read as the reverse complement.
TCACCAGATGTCCTTTGCCTTGCGCTGTTGCTTATGTACTGGCCCGTGAACAACTCCACCAGGGTCTCGAAGCAGTCAATAGATCCCGGCTCCAAATTAGAGAACCAGTCCGAGGCTGCTCTAGCCAGGGTTGTCGGAAAAACCTTACACCATACTGCGTCGGTGTCGGTGTATAGCAGCATGTGGCTCTCAAAAGCTGCCACATATAGCTTGGGATCCCCTTTACCGTCGAAAGTACATGATGGCATCTTTATCTTCTCCATCTGTTGATCAAGTACCTCTTACGTGAATGGGGATATCCTTGGCCTGATGACTGCCCTAGCTGCCCGCCTTTCCAATCCACTGCAAACTTCATGTCGATAAGAACCCGAGTCTCCGATTTGGGTGTCGGGTGTGATTTGGCGCTCAGCCGGCATTATCGTCTCTCGGACTCGGGCCCGGGAAAGGGGTTGTTGTCCTGCCTGATTGAACTGACTCTCAAGATTCACAATTACTGGATTTGCCGGTACATCACCTAGTACTTCACCTACCATTAGCTCGACTTCCTTTCTTTTCTTAGACATTGCCCGCATAACCCTAGTCGTTATCTCCAACTCCTCTGGGTTAAACCCTTCCAAAGGATCTGAGGTTACTACCCTGTTGAGGTCAGGCGTTATTGGCATGTTTGTTGTATTGCCCTGAAGGAGACGAGTTTCATCTTCGACCACGATCTCAGGTATGTTGTTTACGGTTTTACTTATATTAGCGTTAAGGATATTGCTATCATACTGCCGATTTTCAATTTCCGGTATCGAGATTGTAGCTTCTTTACTTTCTTCCATGACTGCCGAAGGTTCTGTTGGACGATAGAAGTTATTACTTCCCCTCCTTCTAGCGCCAATTGTTCCGGGTGAATTCTGCTTCCGTCAGTGTTTGAGGGCTGGTAATGATTTACCGTCCAATTGCGCACCTGCACAGCCAATACGGATTAGCTAACCCGGGGGTTATCTGGGAATAACCACTATGATGCTAAAGTCAGTACTTTGATGAGAAGAAAGAGAAAGAAGAGAGAGAAAGTGTTTAAGAGAGAGAGAGAGATATTCCACCTTTTAAATGGGGATTTGCTTGGGTATTTATAGAAAGACAACCAAGCAGGTGCCACCTATACCAATAGATGGCAAACCGACCTTATAGGCAACAGGTGCCTAGGTGGGCCAAAGCAGCTCTCCATGTGTCGGAGGGACATGCTACGTGATGAGAAGCAAATCTCCGCGTGGCGAAGAGGAATGCTGATAAGAGCCATGATTTGTATGCTAATTAATGAGGGCTTAACTGCGCAGTACTCTTCTTGTGTTAAGCAGGAAATGCAAATCCCTCCTTAAATTGTTTATCTTGTTTGATTATCCAAAAACTGTTAATTGATGGGGGACCTGGAGCAGTTCAATAATAAATAATCCATGCTCAAATTGCTTGAAAATTCTACTATATAATACGACATTTAATGAAATAGAGATAATATGAATAAGGTGGTACATCATAATCAAGGGGAAACAGAAGATGCCGGCCATTATTTACAACTCAGGAATAGACCTTAATAATTTTCCTTAAATTCCAAGATTATTAAAAGAACAATACTGTAACTTTCGGACAGGTTGCAAAGGATTATTAAGTTGGGCATACTACGTATATAGTAATGAACGAAAACGACATAATATATATTGCTTTGAGGAAAAGTATTTTGTAGAAGGAACTCACATTATCTGGTCATACAAATAGAAAAAAAATTAAAATTCTTAATTGTTTGAAATTAGATAATAATAGTCAAATATTAAATTATAAATAACAAATATTAGATTAAAAGTGTCAGAAATTAGATAATAATGGTTAGATATTAAGTTATAATTATCAGGTTTTAGATTATAAGGGTCAAATATTAGGTTTTAATTGTCAGAAATTAGATTATAATAGTCAGAAATATAATTATTAGATATTAGATTATAATTATCAGATATTAGATTGTAATTGTAAAAAATTAGATAATAACTATCAGAAATTAGATTAAAAGTGTCAGAAATTAGATTATTATAGTCACATATTGGTTTATAAGTATAAGATATTACACAATATTGATCAGAATACTTGAAACAGGATTACTCTCGTGTACCACTACATCTTCATCCAGCCAGACAACTATGAGGAACTTCCCTAATTTCTCAACTGATAATTACAAGAACAGAGGTTTTTCAGTGCGGCAAGCCACATGGTGCGGGACGGTTACTTGTATTTTAGGGTTACTTGTATTCTGGGGTTACTTGTTTGTTACTTGTATTATGAGGTTACTTGTATTGGATACTTGTATCGTGGGGTTACTTGTATGTGTTACTTGTATTCTGAGTAACTCCAGATCAAAATCTCATACCAAACCAGTAACACCCTACAAGTAACTCAAAACCAATAACAGCCATACAAGTAACCCTAGAATACAAGTAACACCTGACAAAACTAGTAACACCCTATAAGTAACCCCGACCAAAACCAGTAACACCCATACAAGTAACCCCAAAATACAAGTAACACCTACAAGTAACCCCTGACAAAATCAGTAACACCCTATAAGTAACCCTGACCAAAACCAGTAACACCCATACAAGTAACCCAGAATACAAGTATTACCTACAAGTAACCCCTGACAAAACCAGTAATACCCTACAAGTAACCCTTATTGCACCATGTGGCCAGCCACATACAAAAATTTGTATTACAAGAAAATCTCCCTCCCTTTCATCACCCAAAATGTTTGAAAGGCAATTGATGGGTTGTACATGTTTTTTTATTCCCAAATGATTTGAGTGTTTTTCCCATTTTCTGTAACTGATTGTGCGTTTTTTTTTTTGTCGAGGAATGGGTGGGGGAGGGTCGCTGGCACCGGGGGATGGAAGGGTGGTTGCCAGCCGCCGACAAGTGGCTAGGTAGTAACAGTGGCATTTGGTGAGGAATGGATGTATGCATTATAAAATGGAGTTACTTAAAACGGTCCCACGAAAAACCTATGCATGCTTTAATTCCTAAACACGGCATTGTACTCTTTAAAAGGGTAACTCATAATATCCACTTATTTTCCTGTGGAATAGTCTTTGAATTTAAGGAAGACCTGCTGAGTCTATTCCTAAGGTATCAATAATGGCATTTTCTGTTTCCGTACAGTACCATATTAGCATGTGATAATGATTGACCACCTTATTTATATTTTAACTTCTTCATTAAATACACATTTCAGAAAACGTTGTATTATATGGTAGAATTGTCAACAATTTGTCCTGGCCTTTAGGTCTAGTCGCGGATTTAGGGAATTCAAATTAGGAGTAGCATAGAATAATAAGGAAAAAAAAAACTAAAATTAAAAAAAAAAAAAAAAAAAAAAAAAAAGTTCTATATTATATAGTAGTATTATCGTTTGATAATTATCCTTTATATTTTAAAAATTAATTATGGTAAATAAATTATGATACTTTAAGAAAATTTATAACTTAAATGAGAGTCCTTTAAAATCAAAAAGTTGTATACAAATATAAGTACAAGTAATTTGTTTCAAAAAAAATAAATAAAAAATAAAATAAAATAAGAGACATGTTTTTATATATAACTTATCTCTTTTCTTTTAACATGGAAAGCAAGTTCACTAAAAACAAGCAGAATCTGTAATTTCTTGTATATCATACGATTCGATTTACGATTCTACCCGATTTATGCTGTTAAAAGAGTCAATGTATGTTGTTAAATGAGTAATTTCTGAATTTGTAATTATTTCACTTTAATAATTAAATACAGTTGGTTCAATACGTGGTTGTTAAATGAGTAACTTTTTCAGTTAAAAGGGTCACTTTACTCATGCATATAATCATTACATCCGTCCAATGTTGAATCAGAAATTACTTTATGATGTTATAAGATTCACTGTATGTTGTTAAATGAGTAACTTTTTCAGTTAAAAGGGTCACTTTTTGCATATAAAAGGGTCACTTTATGCATATAAAAGGGTCACTTTATTCATATTAAAGGGTCACTTTATGCATATAAAAGGTCACTTTATGCTGTTAAAAGGGTCACTTTATGTTGTTAAAAGGGTCATTTTATACTGTTAAAAGGGTCACTTTATACTGTTAAAAGGGTCACTTTGTGATGTTAAAAGGGTCACTTTGTGCTGTTAAAAGGGTTACTTTGTGCTGTTAAAAGGGTCACTTTATGCATTTAAAAGTGTCATTTATGCACATTATTCTATATTTTTGCATGAGTAATTTCTGAATTTGTAATTATTTCACTTTAATAATTAAATACAGTTGGTTCAATAGGTGGTTATCGTTATAAAATGCCTACAAAAGGAAAAGGAAAGCCTAAAGAGCCTGCTAAGGCTAAACCAGTACCAAAAAAGACCTAGATAGCTCCTGAGAAGAGCAAAGCAGTACCTAAAAAGGCTGTGAAAATTCCTGAGAAGGGCTTAATTATTTCTAAGAGTGACAAACCAGAGTCTGAGAAGGCCAAAATAGTTCCTAAGAAGGCCAAAATTGTACCTAAGAAAGCTAATACAGTGGAAGATTCTGATTATGAAATGCTTTCTGATTCTGATTCTGAATCTTTTGTGTAAGTATACATATTTTTTTTTTACATTTTTAATTATATTTTGTTTTTATTTTATATTGTTTCAGTTACATTTTCTTTCTTTTTTTTTCTATTTAGGGAGCAAAGAAGCTTGATTGCAAGATGTAGACCCTATTCATTGGAAATTTTGCTGCAGAACTTTAGTCTTGAGCAAAAACAGGCTGTTGAAGAAATTGGTTTTGAAGGTTTATTACATCTTAAATTGAAAACTCTTAATCGTCAAATGCTACCTTGGCTTGTTGAAAACTTCAATGCTGGTAGCTGCATGTTTACCATCGCTACTAGTAAAGAATTTGTTGTTACTAGAAATGATATATGCGATGTGTTTTGCTTGCCTTTGAGTGATATTTGCGTTCCTGAACTTAATAAAAATTCTGAAGATGAAAGTGTAGATAAACGTATCATTCAGGCATGGAGATCTGATTATGGTCTTTATGGTAAGCAACCTCTTCATTTGTCGAAATTGGAGTCTAGGATGGTTGATTTGGTTGATGGAGGGGAAGAATTTAAGAGGTGTTTTGTTCTTCAAGCTATGTCTAGCTTTTTATCTCCTACTACTAATAGGACTGTTTCATTGAAGTTGCTGAAAGCTGTTGAAAAAGTTGATGAAATTAAAACTTTCGATTGGTGTTCATATGTTTTGAAAAAGTTAAAGAAGGCTGTTCAGAAGTATAAGGATGATGAAAATGCTAAAAATGTTAGTGGTTGTTTGCTGGCTTTGCAAATTATGTATTTTCATCGTCTAAATTTTCAAGGTGAAAAGGAAAGTAGTACTTTTCCTTTGATTTAACATTGGACGGATGTAAAGATTAAGAAGCGGATTAAGTTAGAGATCAAAGCTGGTGGTTATGGCAGGGACCGTTGGATACTTTTACATATCCTGTGTCACAGCTTAATTTTAGGGAAACTGTTTTTAAGCCAGCTCCTACTTTGGGTTATGATAAGGGTGCTTCTATAAGTGGTACCACTGGTCGCATTGTTGCATTTGAGCTTCCAAAAGGTATTATGACTGATGAAGAAATTAAAAAAAATTCAACTGATGTAAATGTTCTGTTTTCTTATATGTTTAGTTATTATTGCTTTTCGTGTACAAAAGTTACCCTTTTGTGTACAATAGTTACCCTTTTGTGTACAAAAGTTACCCTTTTTGTGTACAAAAGTTACCCTTTTGTGTACAAAAGTTACCCTTTTGTGTACCAAGGTTACCCTTTTTGTGTACCAAAGTTACCCTTTATTTGCACCGAAGTTACCCTTTATATGCATTAAAGTTATCTTAAATATTAAGTTAAAAGGGTTACTTTATTCATACAAAAGGGTAACTTTTTTCATTTAAAAGGGTCACTTAATGCATTTAAAAGGGTCACTTTTAGCATATATTTAGATTTCCTACTTATTTTATTATTTTTATTTGCAACATTTTTTTTTCTTTGTTCATATGTTTGTAGGTTTTTCATGAAACGTTTCTTTTGTTTAAAAGAAATATGAATGTTTTATTATTTGTTCAATCAACTGATTTTCAAACCTTGAATGATCTGATTACTTCTCGCATAAGTGTTTCATTATCTTCTGATGATTCTGTTTTAGTTTCTTAAACTGAAATGCTACTCTCTGATCCTCATTATCTGAAGATTTTAGATGGTTTAATTGATAAGTGTAATAAAATGAAGTTTGTACATGATTTGTTTTGCGGTTTTTATGAACCTACAGAAGGTAACAAAGATGTTGTTCCTGAAAAAGAACCTGCACAAGGTTTCAATGAAAATATTCCTAAGGATATTGACAATGGTCATGGAAAAATAGTTAATGAAGGCCTTAATGGTTCTGCACCTTCTGCTATCATTCCTGGTCCTACTGAAAATAAACCTATCGGGCATATTGATCAAAATGAACCTCCTCGATGTATCTTCAGAGCAAATAAATCTCTATGCTCTCTGGACTGTGGACCAGTAGGTGTGCAGGTGCCTTTTGTAACTCTTTTTGTAAAAAGCAATGCTCGGATTTTCAAGAATTTGCCTCAGTTACATTTGGAAATTCTCGATTATTGTTTGCTGAAGGATGTTTCAATGGATAGGAAGTTAAGTGTCCTTTTTTATTATAATTATTTTTTTATCTGATTTTTTTCTTATATTTTTTTGTTTTTTTTTTTAATGCTGATCTTATTTTTTATTGTTTCAGTGATAGCCTTGTTACTTTTGGAATGAACTTTTTACTTCCAAGAGAAGACATGGTGTCCCTTGTTGCTCCACTTTGGATTCGATGGTGCGTTATTGATTGCTTATATCTGTATTTGAATGAGAAAGCATGTTTTCAGGCCACTGGTCCTCGAAAATTCTTCTTCGGTGTTAGGCAGAGTGTAAGTTATTTCATTCTTTTTTTTTTATATCTTAACACATTTACTTTATATATATATTATTGAGATCTTATACTTTAATAGTTTGCATTCTTGCATGTTTGTGACAATATTGGCAAAGGTAACATATCTAGTGCTGTTAAGGATTTGCACGACCTATGGGAAGGTTGGGTTAGCTATGAGAATCCAGAATGTGATATAATGGATGTTGATCTGGTATATTTATTCTAAACTTAATGTAATAAATTTTAAAGAGTTCTCTTTATGATATGCTCTGTTTAAATCTCTTTTAATTTTGCTCTTTCAAATCTATTTTCCTGTTCTTATTGAGAATCACTACATTTTGTATGTTATTGATCATACAAAAGAGTTGGTATATTATCTTGACATTATTATCTGGACTGATTCTACTCTTGTTTATACAAAAGAATTGTGTTCAAACATGGTATGTTTGTGTTTGTTTTTTTGTTATGTTACTGTTGATTCATTGTTTCCATTTTAACTTTTTTTATTTTAATGTATTCTAAACTTTTATATTTTATGTCAGTGTGTTCAAATGGGTGCTTTTCTTGGCAAAAGAAATCATCCAAAGAGTTCTCAGCTACCTTCTTATGGTTTTGAAGTTGTTGAGTTGGAATGGAGAAAAGAAAAAGTTGACAATTTGGACTGTGGGGTCTTTGTCATGTATCACATGCTCCATTTTGTTGGCGAATCGTTCAAATTAAATGAACTCAAAACAGTAATTATCTATATAGTTTCTGTAGTTTTTTCCTTTCTAATGCTTTTATTAATTACATATTGATAATTTTTTTTTGCTGTTTTGAGATTAATGGAAGGAAATTTTTACGAGGAGAGATCTGTACCACACTGGTGCTGTGTGATTTGAATGAATCTAGGAACGATGTGTTGTCAGAATTACACAAGTTCAATGAGAATAAGAAAGATCCTGCTTATGTCAATGGAATTGAAGAAAGATTAAAGGTTGCAATTGCTGCGAAGAAGAAGAGAGAAACAGAAGAAAGAAAAATGGCAGCAGAAGCAGAAGCAAAGGCAGAGGGAGAAGAGGAAAATACCAAAGGAAAAAGGGCAAAAAAGCAGGCAAAAAAGTTTACTCCTTCTAAATAGTGAAATAATTGATAGTTGTTAGCTGATTAGGTCAGGGATTTTTTTTTTAACAATGAAAAAACTTAATGTATGTGCATACATTAAGTTTAATGATGAAATTAAACTTAGTTTAAAGTCTTTAGTTGTTTTTGGAATACTGATGTATGTGAATACATAAAGTAATTAAAAGGTTTATTTTTATGTTTTTTATGGGGTAACTTTTATGCAGATGAAAAGGGTAACTTTTATTTATAGAAAGGGTAACTTTTATTTATAGAAAGGGTAACTTTTAAGCAAGAAAAAGGTAGATTTTATTGTTAGAAATGGTAACTTTAGTTATGAAAAGGGTCACTTTTATGTAGAAAAAGGGTCACTTCTATTCATGAAAGGGTTTACTTTTATGTAAATGGTTTATTATGTGAAAAGGGTCACTTTTTTCTGTAAATTAAAAGGGTCAAGGGTTTTTTTTTTTTTTTTTTTTTTTTTTCTGTTTTTTATGGGGTAACTTTTATGCAGAAAAAGGGTAACTTTTATTTATAGAAAGGGTAACTTTTAAACAAGAAAAATGTAGACTTTATTTTTAGAAAGGGTAATTCTGGCTATGAAAAGGGTCACTTTTATTTATAAAAAGGTTCACTTTTATTCATGAAAAGAATTACTTTTATGTAAATGGTTTATTATGTGAAAAGGGTCACTTTTTTCAATAAATTAAAGGTTCACTTTTTTCTGTTAAAAGGGTCACTTTTTGCTTAAAAAAGGTTCATTTCTTTTGTTAAAAGGGTCACTCTTAATTTAAACGTTTAACTAAATAAAGATATGCTAATAATAGTGTCAATCACATATTCATTAAACTAGTCACATAGTAAAAAAAAAACATATATAGTTTTAGAATACAAATTACATTAATTTTAAAAAAAAATGATCTAAAAAAGTTCCTAAAAGAGTCTCAAATTAGGTGTTTTAGATCCAAATTCTGAATGTGGAGGTGGCAGTGCTGGTTTTCTTTTTCTCTTGCTTTTTTCTAGACCTCCTTTTGCTCTCTTGCTTCTACCTTTTGTTACAGCCCTTTGTGGATCAAGTATTGTTGGTACACTTGTGCTTGTACTCGATGCCGAAGAAACATCATCATTGCTGTGATTGATGTCTGCCACATCAGGAACATTAGAAGCAGCTTCTGCACTTTCTCTCTGGGCAGCACTAGCAAGTAAGTCATCCACCGTTTTAAGACTGTTTCTGAAACTTTCTTCCACAAATTCTCTTGTTTCTTCATTTTCTTGACTCTTTAAGATTAGATTGTAGTATTTCCTTATCATTGTTTGTCTCCATGGAATATATTGATGTGTAGGATCCTGATTCTTCAACCTATCTCATGTCTCTATTTTTGCAAACTTAGTCCATCTTTTTGAAACATACTTGTTTGGTATTCTTGTTACTGAATGCAAGTGTAGAATTCTGATGCAATGATAACATAACCATCCAGATGCTTCAAAATTTTTGCAAGTACACCATACATTCTGGCTCTCATGTATATAGTTTACTTGATGTGCAGACCATGGCTTGTCTTCCAGGGCTACCTAATAGAGTAGACATTCTTCATTTCTTCCAATCATTTGAACAGTTGTTGCCATAGAATATCCAAACTCCTCTTCAAAATCTCTAAAGAGTGACAAAGTGAAAACCTGTTCACCAAAATCGTTTAGCTACATTTAAACTGGTATAATTTATGTGTAAATTATCTACTTATCAGTTAACTTTTTACCTGAGCAGCATGTTTTAGCATTCCAGATAGTGGCAATGAAGTGAATGCTATTGACTTGCTACAGGTAAACTCATCATATTTCTCTGTGCTTCTCCAACGATTGATTGTTTTCTTAAATATGGTATAAAATTCTGTCAAGGTAGTTGCTTTACTTGCTCTGAATCCTATTGCATGATTAGTGCTTTCACTCCTTTGTGACGATAAGATTCCTGCTGAAAAGAAATCTCTACTAAGGGCAGGACACCATTTCTCTTTCAACTCGTACACTCTTTGGTACTAAGAGTGTGCTGTCAACTCATATTTCTGCATCATTGCTTGCCATTTTGCTTCAAATTATTGTTCTATCACACACATCTTTAAACACTGGTTGAATGCATACTTGAATTCTTTGTCTTTTTTAAGAGCTCCAAATCTGGTTATAGCATTTTGTTCCAAATGCCAGATACAAAGTTTATGCCTTATATTAGGAAGCACCTACATTGAAAATAAAGGGGTCACTTTATGCTGTTAAAAGGGTCACTTTATGCTGTTAAAAGGGTAACTTTATGCATTTAAAAGGGTAACTTTATGGGAAAAGGAAAACATTATTGTCAGAATTTAAAATCTGTAAAATGTAAATATAAATCTTTTACCTGCTCAATTGCATTTGCCATTGCTTGGTCTTGATCAGTGAATATTGAAGTTGGTTTTTTATTCTCCATAGCTTTCAAGAATGTTTCTAGTAGCCAAACGAATGAATCTGTTTTTTCATCCCCAATAAAAGCACATGCAAACATACAATTATGCCAGTGATTATTTATTCCAACAAATGGAGCACATATAAGATTATATATGTTGGTTCTGTATGTTGTATCAAAGACAAGCACATCTCCATATATCCTATAGTCTTCTAGCATCATTGAATCTCTCCAAAAGATATTGGAAATTCTTCCATCCTTGCCAAACTTAACTCTAAAAAAGAAGTTTGGATCCTTTGATTGTTCCTGATTTAAAATGTTCACTAAAGTTTGAGCATCTCCAGCCTCAATTTGTTCCATTCTTAACCTTGAGCAAAAATTCTGATGATCTACAACACTATGACCTATATTCTGTTCTCCTCCAACCTCTGTAGCCATGTAATTGTAAGTGTCTATTGTAGTTAGACCTGAAGATTTCATTGTTTTTATTGCTTCAGCTTTTTCTTCTATCATTTTTCTTTCAGAACGATGCAAATAATGCCACTGTGACCTTGTTAGCTCATGGTTATGCTGCATAACATGAGCCACTACCTCAAACTTTCCTTCTTTATTCACTTTTGCTCTTATGCATGCCCTGCAATTTGATCTTGTAATGGCTACTTGTCTTGGCTTTCTTGTTTTCACATTCACATCCTCTTCATTGACCATTTCAACTAACTTTGTTTTCTTGAAACCTGAATTTCTCTTTCCTTCAGCAGAACACACATAATTTTTCTCAGTTACTATTTTTGTGTGTGTCTGGTATCTAGTTGTATGTTTTCGTATTGAAAACCCCAGTATAGCAGCATGTTTTTCATACAATTCCAAAATTTCTTCAAAAGTTTCTTTTACCACACCAAAAAATGAACCTCTAAGATCTAAACCAGAAGCATGAATTGGATTTGTATCTGTTATTTAATACAAATATATCAGATTATAATTAGAGGCAACATATAATTCAATTTAGAGAAAACAAAATGGTAACATTTGTTCGAAAATAGGGTCACTTTTATGCATGAAAAGGGTGACTTTATGCTGTTAAAAGAGTCACTGTATGTTGTTACATGAGTAACTTTTTCAGTTAAAAGGGTCACTTTTTGCATACAAAAGGGTCACTTTATGCATATAAAAGGGTCACTTTATGCTGTTAAAAGGTCACTTTATGCTGATAAAAGGGTCACTTTATGTTGTTAAAAGGATCACTTTATGAATATAAAAGGGTCACTTTATGCTGTTAAAAGGATCTCTTTGTGATGTTAAAAGGGTCACTTTGAGATGTTAAAAGGGTCACTTTGTGCTGTTAAAAGGGTAATTTTGTGCTGTCAAAAGGGTAACTTTTTGCATATAATCTGAAATGTTTATAGAAATTACCTTCAGTTGCATTTGATTTGGTTGTTTGTTCTGAATTTGAATCAATTGATTTGCCAGGAACCACTTGATATTCTGCATTATCAATTGGTTCTTCTGCATTCTCAATTGGTTCTTCTGCAATCTCAATTGCTTCTTCTGCAATCTCAATTGCTTCTTCTGCATTCTCAATTGCTTCTTCTACATCGTCTACATTGTTTATATTGTTGAGTATTGGTACGAATTCATCTCCAAAACTCTTTGTTTCTTCTTCTTCTATAATCGATCAATTTAAATCGATTTCAAATTCATTTTCAATTTGCCTCTATTTTTGTAGCAATTCGTGGATGAGATTGCTACAATTTGTGGTATCGAAAGTCGAATTTTCCATTGATGATCGAATTCTCCAATATTTGCGTTTATCGAATTCCTCAATTTGTAAGTTTTCTCACATTCTCTACTTTAATTGATGATCAAAATTTTTAATTTGTGCGTTTTTCACTTTTTTCTTCTCAATTGATGATCGATTTCTATAATTTTTGCGTTTTCTCACTTTCTCTCTCCTCAGTTCATGATCAAGAGCTGCGTTTTCTCACTTTCTCTCTCCTCCATTGTTGTCTGCGTTTTTTTGATTTTGAGGTATTAAATTTCGCGATTTTGTTTTTTTTTTTTTTTAAAAAAAAAAACCTAGTAAATGAGTGGCACGTGCACAATGTCCGATGTACAGTAAAAATACTGTACACCGGGTGCATGCAAAATGGATTGTTTGGTGAAACATTGTATTGTAAGTCTTGTAATGTATTATATCGAAAGTGAATACCAAAAGTGCATAAGTCTTCATTCAGACTGAATGGATTAAATGGTTTATTTATTTTTTTTTTTTTTTGGAAACCGGATTAAATGGTTTAAAGCCAAATGCAATTCAAATAACACAATTAGTTTAAGCTAAGCTAAGCTAAGTAATATAATAGGTTAAAGGATCAAGCAGTGGAGTAAAGGTTTGTCCTACTATCTTCCTCATGAGTGACTTGAGTTAGATCCTCACCCCACCCCTACTGTGATAGGAGGGGCAATCCTCCGTATCTTATCGTGTAAAAAAAAATTGAAAATAAAAAAGAAAAATAATAATAGTAAATATAATAATAATAATAATAATAATAATAATAATAATAATAATAATAATAATAATAATAATAATAATAATAATAATAATAATAATAATCATCTTTAAATCTTATAAAAATGCAAACCAAATTACTGTAGCTTATGAATAGTATCTTGTGCTGCTATTACAGCCTTGCCCCCAATATTAATGAATTGCCAATTATACCCCTTATTTTCACCGACTTAGGCCCTGTTCTTTTGAGCTTCTGGGTAGAGTAGAGCAGATTTCAGCAAAGCAGATTTCATCAGAGCAGAGCAGATTTCGGCCGAGCCGAGCAGAGCAGAGCAGATTTTATTATTATTATTATTATTATTATTATTATTATTATAATTATTATTATTATTATTATTATTATTATTATTATTATTATTATTATTGTTATTATTATTATTATTGTTCTTATTATTGTTATTATTATTATTATCATTATTATTATCATTATTATTATTATTATTATTATTATTATTATTATTATTAAATATTAATTATTATTATTGTTAAATATTAATTATTATTATTATTATTATTACTACTACTACTAATATTATCGCATTATTATTATAATCATTAAATTTTTAAATTTAAATATTAATTATTATTATATTAATTATAATTATTATTAAATATTATTTTATTATTATTATTATTAAAAATAAATAATTAGTATTATCTTTAAATATTAGTTATTATCTTAATATTAATTGCTATTATAAAAATCAATTATTGTTATTATAATTAATATTATTAGTTATAAGTATTATTATTACTATTAGTATAATTACTATTATTATTACTATTATTATTATTATTATTAAATATTAATTATTATTATTGTTATTATTATTATTATTATTATTATTATTGTTATTAATAATTATTAATAATTTATTATTATTATTATTATTATTATTATTATTATTATTAAATATTAATAATTATTTATTATTAATTTTTTTTATTTTTTATTAAATATCAATAATTAATTATTGTTATTATTATTATTAAGTGTTAATTATTATTATAATTAAATATTAATTATTTATTATTATTAAATATTAATTATTTATTATTATTAAATATTAATTATTTATTATTATTAAATATTAATTATTTATTATTATTATTATAAAATATTAATTATTATTATTAAATATTAAATATTAATTATTATTATAATAATTTAATATTAAGTATTAATTTTAAGTAGAGCAGATCAGGGCAGAGCAGAGCAGATTGAAGCAGAGCAGAGCAAAGCAGATTTCAGCAGAGCAAAGCAGATCAGAGCAAAGCAGCTCTAAAGAAAGGGGCCTTACTTGGCCCTTGCTTTTCACCGACTTCCTCACCTTCTGACCTTCTTGCTTCTTCCCACTCTGTCTGAATCTGAAGGAAAATGGGTCAGAGTATTTAGGGGAAACAAGGAGAGAGAGACCTAGAGAGAGAAACTTCTGCAACTCAAGATCAACGATCATCCCTTTCGACGATGGTGCTTCGATTCTTCTTAGCGTTTTGATTTTTCGAGTCTGAGGTTGTGGAAGATGATTTCTTGATCATCACATTCATCAGGTTCGATCCCGTTTCTCTTTCTCGATTTAGTTTCAAATTTTTGGGCTTTACTTATTCGATTGTTGTGGTTTTTTTGCATATATGTTCGTGTTGTTTTCGATATGTTTTTGAATTTTTTTGGTTGAATATTTGTGGGTGTATTTGTGATTAATTGTTTCATTTTTAACGGGGTTTATTTGATCAATCTGTTTTCGATTTTTTGGGTTTATTTGTTCGATTTTTTAAGGGTTTATTTGTTCTATTTATTTTCGTTTTTTGGGTTGAATTTTAGTGCATTCTTCGATTGTGTGGTGGTTTTTTTGGGTTGAATTTCAGTGCCTTCTTTGATTGTGTGGTGGTTTTTTTAGGGTTTGGAATGTTTGATGGTTCAATTTTCGTAGTTTCTCCTGATTGACTTCTAGCAATGAATCCAAAACATCAGTGCCTTTAGTTGAGCTTAATGGCTGCTTTTCTTGCAATCGTTCATCAATCATTCTAGGGCGGTTGATGTTGTGTCAGTTCCTGCTGAAAATAAGTCCTGCAGAGAATATATGTCAATTTGTTTTTTTTAACGCAACAAAAACCAATAATATTTTTCAAGAGAGATACAGCAGATGACTACCAGTAGAAGATAAGGTATGATCGAAAGTTCAATTTTCTCATTTTTCTCATGATTAATGCCTAACAGTGCGTCTAAAACATCGTTGCCTTCAATTGATCCTGACGGTCTTTCCCCTTGCAACCTTTGGTTGATCATAATCTTGAAAAAATCTATCAGCTTTCCAAAGTGAACACTTGTATGCCATCTGATACCCTGTAGGTCGATCTTTTGCAGGAAGGGAAAATAGTCTGCAAAGTTGGGTTTCCCAACTTCTTCCATCAGGCCTCGTATTGTCTCTCGAAATTCACGAGCAATTTCAGAATTGGGATAACCCATATCAACTGAAAAAAAAAGTATTTGACAGCAAATTGAGGGTAGTAGTGAATGTTGCTTGGCCGATGTTTACTGATGTACCATCATCGCTGCTCTTCTCAACATAGGAAATAAGATCATTGATCTTATTTCTTCGAAGGCTTTGGCAAGCACCCAGTCTGCTTGACATTAATTCTTTTTATTTCATTTTTTGGGTTGAATTTTAGTACCTTCTTTGATTGTGTGGTGGTTTTTTTAGGTTGAATTTCAGTGCCTTCTTCGATTGTGTGGTGGTTTTTTTGGGTTGAATTTGAGGGATTTATCGTTTTTTTGGGTTGATTTTTTATATTGTTAGTAACATTATTGTCTAATTTGTAACAGAATTGTTGATCTAAAGGTACAATTCTATCTCCCCTTTTTCTTTCTTGTTCTAACTGGTTCAATTTTCATCTAACCTTTAATATGAATAGCTTACTTGTTTTTTTTCCCTATCGTTCCATTTTCTCCCAATATTTTCTCTTTTTAATTTGCTTATATGCATATGGTGTTTGCTGCTAAAATTTATGTTGTCAAATTAAATATTGCTGTTGTAAGTGACTATAGATGGTAGCTGTTGTTTCACGCTGTTGCTGCTGTAATTCTGGTGCTGCCCTGTTACTAATGTTCTGTTCGTCCAAAAATCATCGATCTGAAGTTGTTTTTAGCTCATATTCCCTTCATCAATGTTTTATATCTCGAAACATTATTCAATATAGGCTCAAGAATTTCTCGATTTGGAGTTGTGTGCTAGGAGTTATGCCTTCTGGAATTTACTGCGGTCTGCTACCCTGGTTTTATCGCAGCAGGCTGTTATTGCTCATTTGATGCCTATGTGGTATTGTTGTGTTGAGTTGGTTGGGGTGCTAAAATGAATGCTTGGGCTTCTCTTATTTATTTTGTCTTCCCTTCTTTCATTTATTTACACATTAGTTATAAAGTTAAAATGTCACCAATTTTGACTAATGACTATTAGGATATTGACTAATTGATAATTTGCCAAAGTGATGAGGATTAATGTATATGTTAAATTTTGAAATGTGTGACTGACTAAAGTTAATTAGTTTAAATGTATTAAAGGGTTTAAATGTTTATAAAATAGATTTGATGAACAAACACTAATCTCCCCAAGTTTATTCATCACTCTTAATCAACTTCTTATTTCGTATTACATGAGCCTTTTGTTGTTTTTATTAAATGAGGTGAGAAAATATATATATGTAAAGGTTTGTAAATAATGTATGTCTAGATAAGGGTTGTGTTCTATTTATATGAGTGTAATAACTTATCAAGTGAGTTTGGGAAGTATTAAGGAGTCAACAAAGAAGTCATGTTTGATATGATAGCCTCCTTATAATTTATTAAAATATATATCTTAGCATACAACTGATTACTTGAGAATCCTTTATCTTTTCTACTGTAATATTAGCAGTAATTGCAGGTTGGTGCAAAATAATGCAGTGCTTGAAGTTAGAGTCTTGTGCTTCTATAACAAAAAAAGAAAATTCAAATGTGTGGCCCTCCTTGACTCCATATCAACTTAACTACCAAAAAAGCAACCTGGACATCCTTGTTAGAGTAAAGAGGTTAGTCTTTCAAATATATTCAGTATTCACTCTTATCTCCTATTTTTGTATGTCAGCTATGTGTGTCGTTTCCTGCATAAATTTAATGATGGTGAGCAGGATCATGATCCTTTGTATCTGAAGCAATAATTATTTTTTTTTCAAAAGATTTGCAAAGCTAGATCATTGTTAGACCTTTCATTTCTATGAATCTCCACGAGTTTGCGAGGCGATGGATTCTAAAAGTATATCAAGCTCTTTTGTTTGAGATTATTACAATATACTACTCTTCTAGACTTTTTGTTCTTGAGCACTTCAATTAATTTACATCTCTGCTTGCTTACTTTATTTTCTTGATTTTATGTATTAGAAGCCTGCAAATACTCATTAAAGCTTAGAGAGCAATCATTACTTTAGGAAAATACAACTCATCACGATCACCAAACAACGTTGTCATGACCCGAAATTGAATACTGTTTATGTCATTTGTCATTTATGACTTTATCTACTCCTATAACAAATAATGTGTGCTACAAAACTGATAGAAGTTTCTAAAGTGCACATAAGGAAATAGATGACTTAATGTTCCGAAGATTCCTCTTACTTGTAATCTTGTGAAGAAGACAGGTTCCATGTTCTTAAAGTATTTGAAAAGGAGGCAGACTTTTCTGCCTAAAGTTTGTCATAAGTCATAAGATAAGAGATACATTATGACCTTTCCCATAACAAAGTTAATCTAGGAGGCATAGATAAAAAAAAAATAAATAAAAATAAAAAAAAAAAAAAGAAATAAGGGGGACACCCTACTATGATTGTGTTCGCAGGTGGGCATTACCTAAATTCCAAATCTGGTCGGGGGTCTTAATGAGTTAAAGCGTACGTCTCTTCCTGTTTCTTTGAATATTTAGATTGCTCAATTATACTTCAGTTGCAATTATCTACATCAATGTTTCTGCTATTCATACTTGTTTTGTGTGTTTCTATACAGGTCTTCTTGTGTAAAATCTTGATGACCTGTGAGCATTAATGTACCCCTAAGGTTTCATTCTGGTAGATCTATTGTTGTTGCCTCCTATGCTGCATATAATGTTGTTGAATGTTAATATCATTGTTCTATGTAGCATTAGTGAAAGATCATTGTCCTATTGAATTATTTGACATTGATACACTGTAAGTCCAATTCAAAAAAAGCAAGAAAAGTGTGGATTCTGGGTACTTGCCAAGTTTTTGTTTTTTTTTTTGTTTTTTGTTTTTTGTTTTTTGTTTTTCGTTTTCGTTTTTTTTTTTTTTTTTGTTAAAATTATTAACCATGATTGTGTTTTGGTAGAATTTATCTAACTTCTACTTTAGCTGACATCTCTTTACAGGATTAATGATATTTTTTTGGCTTGAAATCAGCCCAAAACACTTATTTAGGTCAACATGGATTCTTTATAAACGTCCATACCTTTTTCTTTTCTTTTTTTTTTTTGTCTTTCTTTTTGAAGAAGATGTGCTTACTTGGAATAGTGCAGTATGGTCTCTTAAAACTCTTAGTGAAAGAACACAATTTAAAGGTCTTGTCTAAAGTAAAATCTAGGATGTAAAATATTTAGAATGACCTTTTTATATTAGTTCTTAAGAAATATCAAGTGTATCTTTAAAGCTTTTTGATAATTTAAGGGGTCGCACGTGATCGTTGATTCTAATGGTTATGACACACCATATAAATTGCAACCACGTGTTGAGATAGCGTGACGGTAATGGCTCTAATGTATATAAGAACTTTAGATTACTAGCTCATACTTTTTTTCTATGCTCCTTCATTTGCATGAACGTTACATACTTACGTATCAAGTTATGTATACACTTTTACAAATGTTATGTGCAAACACAATATTCTATTTAACCGAATAAATCAAAGATATACAACACTTTTTGAAAAGAATTTAGAATTTGAAAAGAAAAACTATTTTTCAAAAAGACTTTATAATTTGGAAAACCTAAGTGGTACAATGTAACAAAATATGGAAAGAGAGAGGAGAATGGTTGAGACCAGCAGGAATGCAAATAAAGATTAACATTCTAAATTTTAAAATCATAAGATAGGAAGGGAGATTCTTTCCTTTCCATAGACATTGAAACACAAGAACCCAACACATTCTACCATGTAATATTTCCTTCAGTTTGCATGCATATACCATGTTTCTTTCCGTAGACATTGAAACACTTTATTTTGTTCATCTTTTTATCTTTCAAAATGACCTTAATAGTGTATAAAAACACACAAAGGAGAAATAAGCCACAAAATATCAAAAAAAAATACATAAATGAAGACATTAAATTTAAAAGCAATTAACCTAAAATCTGGGAACATGACTAGAAAATAAATGTCAAAATGACACTCATCACATATGAGAGAGGGGGAGAGAAAGAGAAAGAGTTGGAAAAGAGAAGGGCAAGGAGAAAGAATGGGGCCATGAGAGAGAGAGAGAGAGGGAGGGGGGGCTGGAAAAGAGAGAGAGCAGGTTAAGAGAGGAAAGGACATGTGAAGAGAGGATAAGGGAAGAGAGAGTGAGAGGAAGAGAAAGGGGAAGGGGGGAGGGGGAGAGAATGAGATAGAGAAGGAAGGAGAAAAGGGATAGAGAAGGGGAAGGAGTTGGAAAATAGAAAGGTCGAGAGAGGATGCGGACCGAAAAAGAGACAAAGAGGGCTGTGAGAGAGAGAGAAAGGGAGGACGAGGGAGAAGATGTCTAGGAAAGAGTGAAAGAAACAAAGGACATGAGAGAGGAGTTAAAAGAAAAAGAGAATGAGAAAGAAAGAGGGTCTAAGGGAAGAAAGAAAGAGAAAGAGGATCATAAGAGGGTGAGAAGGGTTAAAAGAAGAAACGATAGAGTGATAAGAGATAAAGGGGCCTAGAGACATAGAGAGGGGATGGGAAAGAAAAGAGATAAGGAGGCCAGAAGAAAGAGAGAAATATAGAGAAAAGCTGGGAAAGATAAAGAAGTCGGGAGATATGGATTGAGATGACAAGTGCAGCTTATAATTTTCAAAAAAAAAAAAAGGAGTGAGAGAAAGAGTTTTTCCCAATAAAAAAGAAGGAATGATTAAGAGACGAGCAGCTGCGGCCTATAATTTTCAAAGCCATTAACAACAAAGTAAAACATTTTTTCTTATACAAACAAGGAGACAAGGGTACAAGACCAAGGGAAGAGAGAGAGAGAGAGAGAAGCGGGTCAAAAAGAGATCAAAAGGGAGGAGAGAGATACAGAAGAGGTCCGGGAGAAAGCGAAAGAAAATTCTTTTTACACCTCATTATTGAGAAATGGTATTTTTTGGCCAAGACAATTACTTTTGCCTAAATTAGATTGTATATTCACTCAGGAAATACAAATTTCGAGGATAAAAATAGCATTAAAATTTAATATTTAACTTAAAGAAAAAAAATATATAAATACAAAAACAAACTTTGAATAAGTTTAGATCACACCAATTATGTAGACTGATAACAAAGAAATATACAATTTTTTCATATGTTTTGCATTTAATCCATTTTACACAACTTTATCCTCTAAAAATTACATTTCTTTATTACTGCTCCTTATTATCACAATCATTTTAAGACGGAGATATTTAAACCATATTGCATTCTATAATAGTAGTATATTTTTTAAAAATCTTTATATTCTAACAAATTCTAGATAACTTTTTTACTTTTAAAATTGTTGTTTTATAAATATTTCCCCGTTGAAACTTTATCGCTACTCCTTGTAAATTCATGTATCATTGCTACTGCGAAACCCAAATACAACCACAAAATCACAAAAATCGAACAAAACCACGAATGTTACTTATCTTGCCGTCGGGGGAGCACGCGCATCGCGCGTGCTCCAACGACTAGTAATAATAATAATAATAATAATAATAATAATAATAATAATAATAATAATAATAATAATAATAATAATAATAATAATAATAATAATAATAATAATAATAATAATAATAATAATAATAATAATAATAATAATAATAATAATAATAATAATAATAATAATAATAATAATATCGTTCTGGGATTTCAGGAAGGAAAGAAGTTGACATTGGGTTGTCTGGAGGGAACGACGAGGCCCTCAGACCTGCTGATGTGTTACTTTATTCTTGGGATCGTGGTCGCGATGTCTGTGCATATTTCACAGGATCTTCTCCTTTGACACAGTCAGGACTTCTGACTTTATTCCTGGACGGGTTGTGGCTGATGCAGCTCATCGGGAAGCGGGTTAAGTATTAGGCTCATTGTCAGGCGATTGGATATGGATTCATTCCCTTCTCCTTTTCTTCGTTTGGTGAATTAAAGAAGGAGGTTGTTGCGTTGCTTAAGCGAATTCAGAGGTTCTCGACGACGCAAGACATTGGAGCACGTGCTGCAACTCATATTTTTACTAGGGTAGGCTTTGCTATAGCTAGAGGAGTGGGGGCCCATATTGTATCTCGGCTCCCACTAATTTATTGTAGGTTGTATGACTTTTTGTTTTTGAGATATAATAATAATAATAATAATAATAATAATAATAATAATAATAATAATAATAATAATAATAATAATAATAATAATAATAATAATAATAATAATAATAATAATAATAATAATAATAATAATAATAATAATAATAATAATAATAATAATAATAATAATAATAATAATAATAATAATAATAATAATAATAATAATAATAATAATAATAATAATAATAATAATAATAATAATAATAATAATAATAATAATAATAATAATAATAATATCGTTCTGGGATTTCAGGAAGGAAAGAAGTTGACATTGGGTTGTCTGGAGGGAACGACGAGGCCCTCAGACCTGCTGATGTGTTACTTTATTCTTGGGATCGTGGTCGCGATGTCTGTGCATATTTCACAGGATCTTCTCCTTTGACACAGTCAGGACTTCTGACTTTATTCCTGGACGGGTTGTGGCTGATGCAGCTCATCGGGAAGCGGGTTAAGTATTAGGCTCATTGTCAGGCGATTGGATATGGATTAATTCCCTTCTCCTTTTCTTCGTTTGGTGAATTAAAGAAGGAGGTTGTTGCGTTGCTTAAGCGAATTCAGAGGTTCTCGACGACGCAAGACATTGGAGTACGTGCTGCAACTCATATTTTTACTAGGGTAGGCTTTGCTATAGCTAGAGGAGTGGGGGCCCATATTGTATCTCGGCTCCCACTAATTTATTGTAGGTTGTATGACTTTTTGTTTTTGAGATATAATAATAATAATAATAATAATAATAATAATAATAATAATAATAATAATAATAATAATAATAATAATAATAATAATAATAATAATAATAATAATAATAATAATAATAATATAGGTTTATTTACATTTAAATTGTTGATGAAAAGGTACAATGCATGCAAACTGAAATTCAAAGACTAGATAATCTATCACTAACTTATATCATACAAAGTACACGTATAACATACATGTAGTAGTACTGTTTTTGCAACAAAATACTTCGTCTCAAAATGGGATAAATAACAATCCTAAAAAAAAGGTTTAGAATAAATTGAGTTTTGATTTAAACATATAATCTATACTATATACGAAGTAATAATGTTTATAAAATTGTGTATGTGTCACGTGTATATTTTCTACACCGGTATAAGGCCACAATGAGATTAGAACCCCAATTCAAACCTCATTAAATGGAAACCTCATGTATTACCATCTTAGCTATAATTAATTCATGCTCTCTTATTCAAATTTTATATATAAATGCATACATGTATTAGAATGTAATTTCTTACAAAAAAAATTATTATATTAGAATATATAATATAAACAAAAAAAAAAACAAAAAAAAAATCCAAAACATAAGTCTTTTAAAGCGTCTAATATAAAAATGAAGTAATTCAAAGTATCACCTGTGACAAAACCCTGATAACACACTAATTCTAAATTAAATGCAATAATTCGGACATTGTCCAGTCCAACACAAATACATTGCACATATAAGGCCCATCAACGGTAACTTTGAGGAAATTAATGGCCCAATATCTGTGTAATTGATGGGCTTTCTTTCTTAGGCTGCATCCTAGTGTAGCTATAAAATGCGAGGCCCAAATAAACTTTTTTCCTTCAACTGTTATACTTTTATTACAACTAGGTAGCTCACTCGCACGATAGGCGCGGATGGCCAGCTATTACATTAGGTTCTTTTGGCTTGCATTTACACTCCACACATAAGTAATAGATTGGTAATAAAATCGTTCGCTATATGTCTTCGGTTATAATGTGAATATATAAGGTGAGAAATATCGTCTTATTAATGTTATAAATAACGAAATGAATGGAAGAA
Organism: Chenopodium album; assembly: GCF_948465745.1. Classification (NCBI taxonomy): domain Eukaryota; kingdom Viridiplantae; phylum Streptophyta; class Magnoliopsida; order Caryophyllales; family Amaranthaceae; genus Chenopodium; species Chenopodium album. The sequence goes on along the minus strand of NC_137839.1, from coordinate 16,631,097 downwards.
TCTATTTGGCTCATGAAAACATAAGCATCACTGCTTCACAAGTAAAGCTTAAACCTAGCAGATTTTTTTTTAAAAAAACAAGCCTAACAAACTTTAGATTAACAATTTATAAATAAGAACTTCTTCACTTGAGGAGCATATAATTTGTTTTTTGTGCTCTTGTGTATTAATTGCTTTTGCATCTCACGAGCAATACTATGTTTCATCATTCTTCTTATTATATGATTCACCGTTCTAATTTCAGGTAATTAATCCAAATTTCATGTATGAATGTACCCACATTTTTGCAAGTCTCAAGTCTCAACATTACTGCTAAAGCCCCTATTTGCCTCCCTCTTATAATGCAACAATACAATTGCAAATAGGAAAAATTGCTAAAAATAATACAACCTTTGTCCCATTCTTTTTTAATAATACAACCTTTTGATTATTTTGTAATAATACAACCTTAAGGGGCTGTTCATTTTAAACAAAATAAAATCGAATTTTCGGTGAGTTTTGAGGTGGGTGAAGGGGAGGGGATATTCCATCCTTCCTCATCCCCACCACCAAAAACTCATCCGTCCCCTTTCTTAACCTCAAAGTCCACCGAAAATTTGATTTTATCTTGTTTAAAATGAACACCCCCTAAAGGTTGTATTATTACAAAATAATCCAAAGGTTGTATTATTAAAAAAGAATGGACCAAAGGCTGTATTATTTTTAGCAATATTTCCTTGCAAATATAACATATTACCACTTGTTTTTGGTAATCATCAATCATCAATATACCTATACTAAAGGCGAAACCAGAAATGACACTTGTCATAACCTGGTTAAAAAATTTCCCTCCAAAAGGTGTTTTTTTTTTTTTGTTTATTTTTAATTTTTAATTTTTTATTTATTTTTTTCCCAAAGCTTCTTAAAGAAGTATTTAATTTAATACTTACTTTACAATAATATTTCTTTTCTATTTGGCAAGTATATTCATTTTTACACATTTAACAAAGATTTATTTGTTTATTTTATGACGGGAACAAAGTCATATAATACAATAATGTAATCTTATCTATAAATTTGTAATGTAATCCATAGTTATTTTCATTAGTCGTACATACATTTCTTCCTCTGTTTTCTTTAATGATTTAAAAAAAATTGTGATTACAGAACTTTCATCCTATTTTGCAATTTAATATTATGTTTTACAGTAAAATAATTGTATTAAACTAATAATAAATATTGAAATTACCGTGCATGGCACGGGATCTAACCTAGTTTGTACTATGATCTATGACCAACTGGAAACTTGTTTAGTTCATTATTAAATAAACAAATGAGATGAGGATGCTCTTAAAATGGAATTTAATATTTGCTAACCTGTGATGTGGGTACCATATGAATTGAAGCTTAGAGTAATTGGAGAAAAAGCTCAAGAGGTGCTTTAATGGAGAACACGTAGTATAGTAATTTTTAGAGAAATATTGAATATAGAGGATAGAGATGGAGAAGAGAGAGAAAGCTCCAAACTCCAGGAGTATTTTGGTAAGCTAATTTGTGATTCAATAACATTTGTTGTCCTTTTTCTCTGTTGTCTAAAGGGTGTTTTGTGAAAAATAAAAAATGAAAGTCCCTAATAAAATTACAAAATAAGGGTAAAAAGGTAAACAAATATTTTGAAGGTCATAAACGTCCGTGCACCATTCATAAGTGTAATCTTAAACTTTTTTTAAGGTAAGGGTAAAATGGTAAACAAACATTTTGAAGGTCATAAACGTCCGTGCACTATTCATAATTGTAATCTTCTACTTTTTATAAGGTAAAGGAAAAATAAAATAAAAAACTGTAAATTTATTTTTCTATCTTCAACTTCTCCCAATTTCTTTAATTAAACATACTTCACTTTCTCTCTTCTCTTAAAATTTTCTCTCTCTATAAAACTAAAAACTTCCAAAAAAAAAAAAACTGTTTTAGTCATTTTAAACATTTTTACAATTAATTTATGTGATTTTCTCTCTCTAAGAAAGTTCATTCTCTCTCCTCTACATGATTTTATTTCACTAAAAACTGAAAATTAACATTGAATATTAGAGAAAAATGAAATATCAAAACCCTAGCCTCCATTGTTGAATTTTGAAGAGGCTTCCATCGATTTTTATCGATGGAAAGCCCCAATCCTTGTTTCTTTATTGTTTTTTTTTTAGCTTTATGATAATGCGTCTTCCTTTTGGGAGGAATTTTTCTCCCTCGAAAGAAAGGGTTTCCGATATCCTTCGAAAGACAAGGGTTTTTCGACCTCCTTCGAAAGAAAAGGTTTATCACCTCTTTTCGAGGGAGAAATTTCTTAGTTTCGAATCCATGGTAGCAGATCTAATTGATTGTTGTGAAATTATTTCGTTGGTGAAAAAGTTATCAAGATTTCGAATACGAACAGATGAATCAGAAGGAAAACATCCTCACGGCTACAAAGGATCGTTACATTGTCTCTCCAACAAGGCTGTAATTTTCAGCAATATAAGCGGGAGATACTCTGCGGTGCAAGATCTACTCGACGATCGTATTTTTATGAAGAAAAATTCTATCTGATTCAATATCTTATGTATTTGTTAAAGTCGAATCTCTATTGTAGATGTCGTATGACTTTTAATTAATGAAATATTTTTGCTATTAAAAAAAAATTGCATGATTATGTTCATTTTCTGAAATTCATGTATTCACATTTTTTTTTAATGCGTTCATATTTAATACTATCTCCGTTAACAATTATTTGCAACAAAGGGGGGTAGCACGAACTCCTAGGCAAAACTTTTAAAGTGTGATTAATGAAAAATAAGGGCACTTGGTTAAGTATCAATCCTACTTAAAAAGAAAAAAACAAAACAAAAACAAATTAAACAAAAACCCATAACCATCGACACCTGGAACAAATAAACCCAAAACCACAGACAACCACCGGAACAACCAAACCCACCGACAGTTTGAACCCAAAACCACCACCGACATCCGACCACGAACCCAGCAAAAGCCAACGAAACCCAACCACAAACCCAATAAACCACCCACGAACCCAACCAAAACCAAGAAAACTACCAACGAACCCAACCAAACCCAGCAGATCCACCCAAAACCGACGAAACGCCAGCCACAAACCACCGAAATCCACCCAAGAATCACCGAAACCCACCCACAAACCACCGAAATCGACCCACAAACCACCAAAATTCGCCCAAGAATCACCGAACCGCCACCCACAAACCACCGAAATCCACCCAAGAATCACCGAAACCCACCCACGAACCAAAAAAACCACCCACAAACAACAACTACCTCTAGATCTACTGAACCCACCCACAAACCACCAACATCTATCCACCCACAAACCACCAACATCTATCCACCCACAAACCACTACCGTCCACCCACGGACTGAGATGAGAGATAACGATGGAGAAGAAGATGAGAGATAAAGAAGGAAGAAGATGAGAGATAAAGAAGGAAGAAGGAAGAAGATGAGAGATAAGAGATGAAGGTCTTCGAAGAAGATGGGAGATGATGATGAACTAGAGATGATGATGATGAAATGGAGATGAAGATGGAGGAGAGAGATGGTGGGGAGATGATATTAGGGTCATAATAATTTGTAATTATGTATGATAATATGGGTTAAAAAAATTTAAATGAGGGTACTTTGGTCATTTTACCAGAAAAAAGTTACTATATTAGGAAAGAAATAGTTTTGTTGCAAATAAATAGGTAGCACTCTTTTTTAATTGGTAAATGTTGCAGATGTTAACGGAGGTAGTACTTATAATGAATATGTTTCATAAGCATATTGCTTTTTATTTCTTCAAAATTTTTATGTTCAAACTTAAATGCATTATATTCATATTAATATTTTATGTGTTCATAGAAAATTTCAAATATTTATAATGTAAATATGTGTTTTCAAGAAATATTTACATTAAATTTGTTTATGCATATGTTGTCTTTCTTAAATGTTTATGCTCATATTTTCACCTTTTAAATGCTTATATTCACTTTAAGGAAACCAATGCTTACGTTCATATTTTGAATGGTTATGTTCACTTTATGAAATGCATATGTTCATATTTTTTTAATTTATGCCTATGTTCACTTTCTGAAATGCTAATGTTCACATTTGAGGGAACCTATGCCTATGTTCATATTTTGCATGATTATGTTCATTGATAAAAAAAAATGCAGAAAATCAGATGAAAGTCATACACAGATGAAATTGATTGAAGCTGACAAAATCCAGTTCATATGAATTCAAAAAATCAGATAAAACTTAATCAATCGATATAAAGCACAAATTCACCACATAATAAATCGAAATTCGTACATAAATCGAAACAATTACAATTGAAATTCACACAAAATTCATACATAATAAAATTGAAACAAAAGTGAAAAATAAAATAGAGGAGAGAGAAATTAAAGGAGAAAAACGAAGGATCACTACACCAAATTGATGAATTAATAGCACCGTATTATTAAACCACTTGAGCTATTCCTCACTCTCTTGCTATTAAAAATTGTTATTTAATAAGATTTACTATTTCTATCTTATTGTAATACAACACTTTTATTAAACGCCATTAGTAAGATGCTCTTAATTAACTTTTTTAACTCCCCCCCACCTCCCCATAAAGAAAAAAAAAAAAAACCCTATACAAGCTTCTAGCAGACCCACGATTCCATTAAATTCTATCAGTTTCTTCGAATTTATAATTTATCCTTGTATATGAGTCCCCCTTTCGTCAATCCCAAATCGAATTGTATCCTCGTCAAGGTATTACTAGTATCATATATTCATATTGCATATTTGGATAATTGGATCCTTGATTTGTTCGGGAAATTCTTTTGATAACAACCATTGTTATTGTGAGTTTTTTTTTTATTATTTTTTTATTATTTTTTATTATTAAATAGTAATGTCATTGTGTTTTTGTTCATAGTGATTTGTGAGTTTGCATGTGTAAATTACAAATTATATTTTATATATGTGCTTTATTAACTAGTGAGAACTGATTATGGGGTTTCAACTAGGTTTCTAATCATGTTAATTTTAGAAATAGATATACGAGACATTTGATTGGAAAAAAAAAAACACCAGCTGATATTGAACTACATTTATTAAAATTTGATAAAACAAGTTAATAATTTGAATTGATCAATGTTGATTTATTCATTATTATTATGAATTTATAATATGACATGATTTTAATTAGTTACTGATGACTGAAGATTTTTCTTAATGGAACTCCGACTTACCTTCTCTGTAGCCTGCAACGGGGTTCTTCTGATGAGTGTTTGGAGCTTGATATTTGTTGGGGTCTTATTAATTGGGGTGAGTATACCTTCATAATTAATCATTGTCAGTTTTATTTCATTTATAAGGACATCATATCATTTGTGAACTTGTGAGTTTGCTACAGATCGAGAAATTAATTAGCAATTCATTATTATGTGTATAATTACACAAATTTTTGTATGTGGCTGGCCACATGGTGTGGCCAGCATACATAACGGGCCCAAAGTTTTGAAGCCCAAAATATAATGGACTTTTATGTAAAAAATAACGAACCCATTTGGTACCCCGTTATTTATTTTTTTTAAATCGTTTTATTTGAAATTGTGTTTTTGTATCTCTTTTCCCAAAACCGCCATTATTATAGAGTTGTCTCTTCATTCAACCGCCATTATCACAGTTTTTTTTTCTATTTTCTCTCTCATCTTGCAATTTTCTCTCTCATTTCTCTCTCTAAATTATTTACTCTCTTTATTGCTTTGCCTTTGTTCTGAGTTTAATCCATTATTTTCTGTGTTTTTTGTGTCATCTGAGTTTAATTTTCTGATTCAAAATTGTTAAATTGAAGATTATCAATTGCAAAGGAAAGAAAGAATCGTCTTCTTGTTCTAATGTTGTTGAAACAGGTACTTTCAAAATTTTAATTTGTATTTCTTTGATAATTTTACACATTTTTGTTGTTTTTCGAGTGTTTTGATCAAAGATTTTTTGTATTTCATTTTGATTTTGTGTTATTGTTGTTTTTTATTGTTATTCGACTTAGATTTAAAGTATTTTACCTATATTTTGTTGTTTAATTCATTTAATTTTGTTTTTGTTTTTAAATTTGTGTGTGTTTTTTTGTTAGGGTTACGTGTTTGATTTTAGGTTTTTTACTTTTAATTTTGCGATTATTCTGTTTTCAATCTGTTTTATTGTTTTAAATGCTTAATTTGTATTTCTTGAGTTGTATTATATCTTGATTTTAGTTGTAGTATATGCTTAATTTTGTTGATTTTTTTAATTTTTTTTAGGGTTACTGTTATTTTTATTAGTCATTATTTCTATGGTTACTTGTATTTGTCCTTATATTGTTTTATTAGTATTGCTATCTTATATTGTGTTACTTTTATTGTTTTTTTGTATTCAAATTTTGTGTATAGGATTAGTTATATTTTTTGTAAACTAGTGTTACTTGTATTAGTAATTCCTTATTGAAGGATGTACATGTTATGGTTACTTCTATTGAGTTACTTGTATTTAGTTATTTGTATTGAGTTACTTGTTTTGATGAATTATACACGGAGTATTATACTCTTACTTGATTACTTGTATTGAGTTACATGTATTGAGTTACTTGAATTTAGTTATTTGTATTGAGTTACTCGTTTTGAGTTACTTGTATTGGGTTACTTGTATTTATTTTAAAACTATGGTTACTTGTATTTGTTGTAATCTATTGTTACTTGTATTATTAATGGTTACTTGTATTTGTTATATATAGAGTTACTTGTATTGAGTGTACTTGTAATTAATATATAATGTCTTAGTTTGACTTATTATAGTGTGTATCACTAACTCAAACAAGTATTCTAATTTATTTTGAATTTGTTTATTGAACAGAAAAACATAATGCTATAGGTGATATTGAATAAGAGAAGGAATTGAATGCTGAGGATGTTAATGCCAATTTTGACAATTGCTGGTGTGAATGCAGAGCATAGTGTGAATGTTGAGGATGTTGCAAATGCTGGTGTGAATGCAGAGCATAGTGTGAATGTTGAGGATGATGTAAATGCAGAGGGTCTGAAATCTGATAAAGTGATTGCAGAGGATATGAAAGCTGATGAAGTTGATAATACTCCAGTAGAGGATGTTAAACCTGATCTTAAACCTGCCATTGCTAAAAGAGGACGCAAAGGTCGAAGAGCTGCTGTAACTGCTACTCAAGATAGTCAAGTGGTCGAAGTTGTAAAACTTGAAGAGGGGTATGAAACATTATCTTGATTAATACATTTATTCTGTTTTATAGCTTTTTTATGTTGTTTCTGTAATATGGTTTACTTGTTTATTGATTATTGGTTACTTGTTTGTTGATTATAGTTTACTTTTAGGATGTTTTAATATGAGTGTTACTTGTTAGGTGTTTACTTTAAAGTTTACTTTTATGGGTTACTTGTTTATTGATTATTGGTTACTTGTTTGTTGATTATAGTTTACTTTTAGGATGTTTTAATATGAGGGTTACTTGTTGATTATAGTTTACTTTTAGGATTTTTTTTATTTTTTATTTTTATTTATAGGATAATTTTTATTTTTTTTTATTTTTATGTTTATAGGTTACTTGTTTGATGATGTTCGGTTACTTGTTTTATGATTATGGTTTACTTATTAAGATTATTTTTATATGAGTGTTATTTGTTAGGAGGTTACTTGTTTAGTTATTTTGAGTTATTTTTAAAAGATTTCTATAGAGTATTATTTATTTTTAGTTACTTATTTGGTGATTTTGAGTTACTTATAACAGGTTTATATATTATGTGTTACTTGTAAGAGTTTTATTTTTTATATGGATTGTTTGTAAGATTTTTAATAATTATGAGTTGAAGTGAAATAGAGTTACTGGTTATTTGTAGTGTATAACTACAATTTGGAATTGATTTTTTATTTTGTTTTGTTTTAGGGAGGATGTAATTGTTTTGAGATGTAGACCGTCTGGTGTTTTAGACTTATATAAGAAGTTATCTGAAGATCAAAAGCAAGCAGTTGAATCTATTGGGTTTGGGAATATATCATTGATCAAGTTAAGTACCTTTCCAACAGAAATGATTCGTTGGCTTTGTAGCTGTTTTGATCCTGCAACTTGTATCTTTAATTTACCTTCTGGAAGAAACTTTCAGCTTACAGCAGCTGATGTTTATGACGTCTTTATGATTCCAATGGGAACAACACCTGTACCTATTTCTCTTAAAAAGCAGAATTCTGATTTGAAGACTGGTTGGAGGAACTTGTATGGGAGTAAAAACCTTGATATTTCAGTCCCCCTTTTGTGAAATAAAATGATAAGTGATGATGGGATGAAAAAAGGAAATGATGATTTTAAAAGATGCTTTGTCATGTATACTATGGTTACTCTGCTTGCTCCTACATCAAATCGATCTGCTGACTTTAAGCTAGTTTTAGCTTTAGAGGATGTTAACAAAATCACTACATACAACTGGTGTCAGTATGTATTAGATGACTTATGTGAGAAATTGTCAAGTTGTTCTCTTACACAGAAGTATTTGCCTGGTTGTCTTTTATTGCTGCAGATAGTTTATTTTCATAGAATTAAGGTGGAAGGAAGTACAGTTGATAGTTCATTGCCTTTTAATTAAGCATTGGACTGAAGAAAATTTTAGAGAAAGGTTGGGCAATGAAAGTGGGAAGTATGGTCATGGTATGTTAGATTAAGATACGTATCCTGTATCTAAAATTGGTGATACAGTTGATACCAAGAAGCAGAAAAGTAAGGAAACAAAGTCTGTTGTTTGTAAAAATAAAGGTGAGAAAGTAGAAAAGAAAAAAGAAGAAAAGAAGAAAGAAGTAAAAAAGAAAGATGTTGTTGAGGCTAAAAGAAAAGGGTTGTAGGAAAGGACAAAAAGAAAGAAAATTTGATTTCAAAAAAGAAAGTTGAAGAAAAAAAAGAAGAGAAGGAAAAGGAAGTCCAAAAACAAAGTTTGAAAAGGAAAGAGCAAGCTGAAGAAAAAGATTAGCCTAAGGAAAAAAAGAGAAGGCGTAGGCTAAGAAAGGCTGACTTTTATGTTTTTGAAAAGGAAAATATAATTGATTTTGATGAGGCTGATTATTTGTGTTAATTTTAAATTTTTATGTATTACTTGTAAATCAAAGTCATTTATATGTGTTACTTGTAAGTTATAAAATTTCGCTTAAATTATATTTTATTTACTTGTAATTTTTGATTATATGTTTTATGGTCTATGTTACTTACTTTTCTTCATTTTTAAACAGGGAGATTCTAGTATATTTTAATGAGTTCTACATTTTACCTAGAGAAGAGTTTTTGACATTGTACCAAAAGGAATTGATTTCAAGTCGAATTTTGGATTGTTTTTTATCTTGTTGAATTATGTTGAGGTTAAACAAGATAATCAATTACCAAGATTCTTTTTTGGTGGTGAACATATGGTAATTCTTAAATACTTTTTTTTATATATAATTTTAAATTTTTTATGGTGTATGTCTTATATCATGTGTTTATATATTCTTTATGTATACAGTTGCCTCTTTTGCGTTGTATATGTAATGGAGATGGTTGCATATATGAAAATGAAGTTTTTGGAGCATGAGATTTGTGGACTGAATCAGTTCAGTGTTGTGAATTATTGGATGCATTGTTGGTATGTTTTTGTCTTACTCTTTGTTTACTTGTATTCTATTATTTGATTTATTTTTTACCAGATGCTTTAGTTGAATTTAATTCTTTTGTGCAGATATTCATACCAATCTATCATGGCAATCACTATTCTGCTGTAGTGATAAATTTTTACACTGAAACTGTTGACTACTTGGATAATAGAACTTATTCCATGCAAGTTGAAGTTGAAGAAAATCCCAATTCAAAGAAAGGGAAAGTTGCAACCAAAGTGGGTACTAAAAAATTCAAAATTACTACAAATTTTGATGAATTTCACACTAAGTATTATACTATTACTTGGTACTTGGTAAGTTTTAAATTTTTTTTAAGTTGTATATTACACTTAATTTCTATAATTACTTGAATTTGGTTATTTTGAGTTACTTGTAATGAAAATGGTAAATACGATTTTGGAATAAATGGGGTTACTTGTAATGAAATTATTGGTGTTACATATATTTTGGATTACAGGTATGATATGTAATTAGAATTTTTGGAGTATAGTTTATTGGGGTTACATATATTTTGGATTACTTACATGTTAGTTAAAAATATTTAGAGTTACTAGTATTTTGAGTTACTTGTATTTGGAGTTACCTGTATTTTGAGTTACTTGTATTTTTAGAACTTTTGGAGTTACTTGTATTTTTTTTTTTTTTTTTTTTTTGTAATTTTGAGTTACTTGTAATGAAAATGGTAAATATGGTCTTAGAATAACTGGGGTTACTTGTAATAAAATTTTTGGGGTTACATATATTGTGGATTATAGGTATAATATGTAATTAGAATTATTGGAGTATAGTTTATAGTGTAATTACTTACATGTTAGTTAAAAATATTTGGAGTTACTTTTATTTGGAGTTACTTGTATTTGGAGTTACTTGTATTTTAGGACTTTTGGAGTTACTTGTATTTGGAGTTACTTGTATTTTTAGGACTTTTGGAGTTACTTGTATTTGGAGTTACTTGTATTTTAGGACTTTTGGAGTTACTTGTATTTGGAGTTACTTGTATTTTTAGGACTTTTGGAGTTACTTGTATTTGGAATTTCTTGTATTTTTAGGACTTTTGGAATTACTTGTATTTTTTTTGTATTTTATAGATTTTAATTGTATCAGTTGCTTTTGTAGTTTATTTAAATTGTAAACCTGTAGTTCTAATATTTATTTTTTTCTAGAGGCTTTATATGTCGAAATATTTGGTTTTAAAAGGCCATGATTCTGAAGAATTTGTCAAAGATTTCCCCATTCAAATGATCTCACTTGATTCTCAAAAGTGCTCTTCTGAAACAAATGATTGTGGAATCTTTTGTTTGTACCATTGTGCCACATTTGAGGGGAAAACATTCAAATGTAAAAGTTTGACTCAGGTATAATGTTTTTATCTATACTTTTATTTAATTTTATTTACTATTTTTATTTTTATTACTTATTACTCTAAATTTGTATTTTAGGCATTGGAAAGACGTCGTTTCAGAGCAGAAATGTGTGCATCTCTGGTTTTATGTAATTTGAATTTAAGACGAGATGATGTTTTAACAAGTGTGAATGCATTTTGTGACAATAACGAAGAGATTTATGCTGAAGTCATACTCAATGAAGAAATAGAAAAGACTAACAATATTTCTCAACAAATAAAGAAGGCTAAGAAGGTTAGTCTATCTAAAAGCAAAAGAAGGAGTTTGTTGAAGAAAAGGATGAAGGCTAAAGAAAATACACCTGATAAAGAGAAGGAAGAAGAAGCCTTTATGATAGCAGCAACTATAGCTGCTGAAAAAATGGCAGAGAGAATTAAGGCTGCTGCAAAACGGGGTTCTAAAAAAAAGAAGTAAGAACTTTTGTAATAAATTTTTATTAGTTATATTGAATAGTTTTATTTTAATATGCTGAACACTTTTTAGGGGGTTGTAATATTTAATAGTATGACAGTCTTTCATTTGTTTATTTTAGTTACTTGTATATATAAGAGTTATGTTACTTGTATTTCATTACTGTTATAGTTTTACTCAAGATAATTTTAGTTAGTTACTCTTATTGTTTTACTTATCTACTAGTATTGGTATAATTGATACTGTTAAATTATATTAAGTTAATTTTATTGAGTTTAGTTTGGTTATTTGGAATTTGTTAGTTTTGGTTACTTGTATTGTTTGTTACTGTATAAATTAACTTGAATAGGATTACTTGTATTGGTGGTCACTTTACTTGTATTAGGTCACTTTTCTTACATATGGTTACTTGTATAGGGTTACTTTTATAAAGTTACTTGTATTTTAATATAGGGTTACTTGTATAAGGTTACTTGTATTTTAATATATGGTTACTTGTATGAGGTTAGAGTTACTTTTGTAGGGTAACTTGTATTTGAATATAGGGTTACTTGTATTTTAATATAAGGTTACTTGTATATGGTTTTATTTTAATATAGGGTTACTTTATATGATTAAATTTACTTTTATAGGGTTACTTCTATAGGGTTACTTGTATTTTAATATAGGGTTACTTATATACGGTTACTTGTATAAGGTTAGGGTGACTTGTATTTACTTGTATACGGTTACTTGTATACAATTACTTGTATGAGGTTAGGGTTACTTGTATTTTAATATAGAGTTACTTGTATTTTAATATAGGGTTACTTGTATGAGGTTACTTGTATAAGGTTACTTGTATGAGGTTAGAGTTACTTGTATATGGTTAGATTTATTTTTATAGTGTTACGGTTACTTTTATAGAGTTACTTGTATAGTGTTACGGTTACTTTTATAGAGTTACTTGTATAGTGTTACGGTTACTTTTATAGTTACTTGTATTTTAATTTAGGGTTACTTGTATAGGGTTACTTTTATAAGGTTACTTGTATTTTATTATAGGGTTACTTGTATTATGTTACTTTTATATGGTTACATGTATTATAATATAGGGTTACTTGTATTTTAATATAGGGTTACTTGTATTTTAATATAGGGTTACTTGTATAGAGTTACTTCTATGAGGTTAGGGTTACTTGTATTTTAATATAGGGTTACTTGTATATGATTAGGGTTACTTGTATAGGGTTCCTTGTATTTTAATATAGGGTTACTTGTATATGGTTAAATTTACTTTTATAGGGTTACTTGTATTTTAATATAGGGTTAATTGTATAAGGTTACTTGTATGAGGTTAGAGTTACTTGTATAGGGTTACTTGTATTTTAATATATGGTTACATATATAGGGTTACATGTATTTTAATATAGGGTTACTTGTATTTTTATATAGAGTTACTTGTATACGGTTACTTGTATGAGGTAAGGGTTACTTGTATAAGGTTACTTGTATGAGGGTAGAGTTACTTGTATATGGTTAGATTTACTTTTATAGTGTTACTTGTATAGTGTTACGGTTACTTTTATAGAGTTACTTGTATTTTAATTTAGGGTTACTTGTATAGGGTTACTTTTATAAGGTTACTTGTATTTTAATATAGGGTTACTTGTATTAGGTTACTATGTATTTTAATATAGGGTTACTTGTATTTTAATATAGGGTTACTTGTATTTTAGTTACTTGTATTATAAGATTACTTTTATTATTTGGTTACTTGTATTTTAGTTCAGAGATACTTGTATAGGGTTACTTGTAAAGTGTTACTTGTAATTTAGTGTATGGTTATTTGTATAGGTTACTTGTATTAATAATTTCTTGTATTGGTTATTTTTTTTGGTTATTAGTAATCTACAAGTAATTAGTACTTACTTGAAAATGAATGTTACTTGTATTATATAATAATAAATTGATTGTAGTATGTATGAAAAAAAATAAGTCTAGTATGTATTAAAAAAAATATGTTTACTATTAAAGTATGTATCCCTCACTTATACTCAATAATTCAAAACCTAAAATAACTTTGGGTTCTGAATTGGAGTTAAAGTTCCAAATTCTCTAGCATTTCCTTTTGCTTGCTTTGCTTTTGTTTTCTTTGCTTTAGGCTGCTTCCCTTTCTCAAAGTGCCCTTTTATTCTTTTACTTCTTCCTTTTGTGTTAGCTTTTTCTGGATCCATGACTGCAGGAATATCTAGGTCTGGTGATGCTTCCTGATGATCAGCTGAAGTTTGCTGTTGATTACTTATAGCTTCTTGTTGATCAGATGAGTTTTCCTTCTCCTTGTTCTTTTTTGCCATTCCCTTTTAAATTCATCTGCCTTCTCTTGTATCATTGTGAAATGTTCTTCTACCAAGTTTCGTGTCTCTTTGTGGTTTTGACATTTTATAAGTAGATTGTAGCTTCTTCTAGCCATTGTGTGACACCAAGGCATTAATTTGTCTGACTGAGATTCTTTTTCTGCTCCATCTTCATCTTTCTTTTTCCAGACATGTGCTTTTGCCATTTTAGACCATCTTGTTGAAATGTATAAGCTAGGAATTCTTGTCACATTATGATGATGCAAGATCTTGATACAATGATAACAAAGCCAACCAATTTCTTCAAAATTCTTGCAAGAACATGCTATTTTATTTTCAGCTTTGTTATATGTAACCTTCTGTCTGCTGCTATCATCATACTCAATCTGCACTTCATAAAAGTAAAAATCTCCTACAGTAGCATGAAGATAAGTTATGCATCCAATTGAGTACATAAATTCCGTTTCAAAAATATCTGAAAATAGTTTGAGTGTACACTTCTGAAGCATGTTTAAGTAATCCAATAAAAGGAATACTTGAGGTTGGGTTGGAATTTGAACATTTAAAATCAGCATCAGACTCATTCTTTCTCCACCTCTTCACTGTTTGATTGAAAATTTTGAAGAAATCTGTCAGGCTTGTGTTTTTGTTGGCCTTAAACCCAACTGCATTATTTGCACTTTCACTTCTTTGTGATGATAGTATACCAGCAGAAAAAAAGTCTTTACTTAATGTTGTACACCATTTTTCTCTCAAACCATACAACCTTTTAAACCATTTATTGTTTTCAAGTTTGTATTTGGCAATCATATAATCCCAGCATGTCTGTAAATTAAGATTTATAAGTAATGGTTTAGAATACAAGTAATTAAAGAATAAAAGTGAAATTAAATTCAGATTTATAAATAATGGTTTAGAATACAAGTAATTAAGAATAAAAGTGAAATTATTATTTATTGTTAAAAATGTAAAAGTAATAGTTACTTATTAAAATTTATGGTTACTTGTTAAAATTTATAAGTAATGGTCACTTCTAAACTATATAAGTAATTATAAAACCATTGTTAAAATTTGTAATTGTTACTTATAAAATATACAAGTAACTATACACGTTACATCATACAAGTAACTATACATGTAACATCATACAAGTAACTATAAAACCATTACATGTAACATCATAATTATAATGGTTACTTATTAGTATATATAAATATTACTAATAGTATGATGTAATATTATTAAGGTTACATGTATTATTTAATTTTTAGTGAGGTTACTTGTATTATATGTGTTGTATTATATGTGTACTTGTATTGATGTTACTTGTATTATATAGTTTTAACTGAAGTTATTTGTATTATATGGTTACTTGTATTATGTATTATTTGGTTACTTGTATTAAGATCACTTACTTGTATTATGAAGATAGTTATAAAGGTTACCTGAAATTCTTCCTCTGTCACACATCCTGAAAGACATTTGTTGAATGCATCTTTGAATGAGGTATCTCTGTTCAGTGCTCCAAATCTTGATACAGCATTCTTTATAAGATGCCAAATACATAATCTGTGTCTTGAGTGAGGAAGGACCTACAACATTGTAAATGAATTATACTGTTAAAATTCTGTTGCATTTTTTTATTGTTTAAAGATTTGATCTTACTGAAATTATAAGCTAATTCATAAATCACCGTTTCAATTGCTTTAGACATTGCCAAGTCTTGATATGTAAATATTGAAGCAGGTTCACTACCTCCCATTGACTTTTTAAAAGTGTCTAACACCCACTCAAAAGTTTCTATTTTCTCATCAGCAATAAAAGCACATCCAAACATAACATTCAGCCAGTGATTATTGAGACCAACAATAGGGGCACAAATAAGGTTATATTTGTTTGTCCTATATGTGGTATCAAACACAACAACATCTCCATAAATTTGAAAATCTTCCTTCATTTCAGAATCTCTCCAAAAAATAGCAGTGAGTTTGTTTTCATTTTCACCACCTCCTAACTTAAATATGAAAAAGAAATTCCAAAGTTAGTTGTTTTGGTAATAAAAGTTATTGGTATAAGTAGAAAATATTAATAGAATTTAATTTACTTATTACTATTAAAAGTAGGAGTTACCTGAAGAAGAAATCATCATCTTCAGATTGCCTTTTGTATAATCTATCTATTACTGTTTGCGCATCACCTCCTTGAATTTCTTTCATTTTTTTCCTTGAAATGTAATTATAATGATCCGTTATAGTGTGTCCTACAAGTTTTTCTCCACCAGCTTCACTACTTATTAATCTAAATGCATCTGCTGGTCTTAACCCACTGTCTGCCATTAAATCAATGACTTTTGCCTTTTCTTCTGTTATCTTTCTCTCTGATCTATGTAAATGCTGCCAAACACTTCTTGTCAACTCATGGTTATGTGCTATAACATGCTGTTCAACTACAAACATTCGTTCTTTGTTTTTTTTTTTGCCCTAATGAATGCATTGCAACCAGTCCTAGTAATAGGTACTTGATGTGTTCTTTTTTTTTTTTTTTTTTTTTGTTTTCACTTGGTGGAGGAGGTGTTCTTTTGCCTTTTGGTACACATCTGAATCCTTCTTTAGAACAAACAAAATCCTTTCCTTTAATTTCTCTGTGTTTCCCTTGTGTATACCTTGTTGTTGAATGTCTTATACTAAATCCTACAACCATAGCATGAAGCCTATATTGCTCATATATTTCATCCAAAGTTAAGGCTGTAAAACCTAGTAGACTTCCTGCAAAATCATCCAATTGTAGTTCAGCTTGATTTCCACTTTCTTCTATCAATGTGCTATTACTTGTTTCTGCAGTACTTGTATTTTTTTCTACAAATTATAAACTGAATTTAGGAATATATAGCTTGAAATTGACTTAATACATAAGAATTATAATCAGGGATAACTTATTAGAAAGCACTACATTTTCTTGTAAGTTTTTTTTAAAGTAGAGTTACTTGTTGTTAATTATTAAAGTATAGTTACTTATTAGATTTTTTTGAAAGTGGAGTTACTTGTTGTTAGTAAATAACAATATAATCTGGGTTTAGTCGTTGTTACTTATTAATGACATAAAAATGTAGGGTTACTTATTGCACTAGGGTTATTTGTATAATTTTTTACTGTATAATATGAGGTTACTTGTTATAGTGCTTTAGGGTTACTTGTAATCTTTTTAAAGTAGGGGATTACTTGTTTTTCAATGGTTACTTGTATATAATCAGAGGTTACTTGTTATAAAGCACTAGGGTTACTTGTAAGTTTTTTAATGTAGAGTTACTTGTTGTTAGTTATTAATGTATAGGGTTACTTGTATTTTAATATAGGGTTACTTGTATATGGTTACTTGTACTTTAATATAGTGTTATTTGTACAGGGTTACTTATATTTTAATATATGGTTACATGTATTGAGTTACTTGTGTTTTAATATAGAGTTATATGTATAGGGTTATTTGTATGAGGTTAGGGTTACTTGTATAAGGTTACTTTTACTTTTATAGGGTTACTTGTATTTTAATATAGGGTTACTTGTATATGGTTACTTTTATAAGGTTACTTGTATTATAATATAGGGTTATTTGTATTTTTATATAGGGTTACTTGTATTTGATTACTTGTATTTTTGTTCATAGTTACTTGTATAGGGTTACTTGTATAAGGTTACTTGTATATGGTTATATTTACTTGTATAGGGTTACTTGTATAGGTTACTTGTATTTTAATTACTATTTACTTGTATTACTTGTATTATTTTAGTATAGTGTTACTTGTATATGTTACTTGTATTACTTTAAAAATTTGTGATGTTAGTTTTATTATAAAATAATAAATTGATTACAGAATTCAATAGAGTTACTTTTCATTCATTTTTTTTACTTATTAAATGATAAACACAATGTAGATATTACCTTGTATGTAATTGTTGACATCAATTACTTCAATTTGTTTGTATCTGTGTTCATCTTGCAGATCCAATACTTGATTATTGGTTTCGATTTCGAGATTCATCAATGAATCCTCAATTTGCTCCATCTCTATTGATTCCTGCGAATCAGGTAATTGTTCGAATTCTTCTGCCATAGTTATTCTTGAATTTCTGAAATAAAAATGGATCGAGTTTTCAATTCGATTTTTCTTCGTTTTTATCGCCCTTCTGGAAGATTGAGTTTCGCCGCAATAAATGCTTTTTCTGGGTTTTAGGGTTTAGGGATTTGTGCGCGTCTTTTTTATAGTCATTTAGTTTCATTTAGCGCGTGTGATCAATCCCGTTTTGCGCGACTATACTCCGTTATTTTTGCTGACATGGCAGAAGGCCGCACCATGTGGCCTGCTGCACCAAAAATGCGCCGGTATAATTAAGCTAGCTGCTTCAATTCGTAAGATATTACTCGATTAGTGTGCAGTGCCTTTTTTCTTAATAACTTTGAAATCACTCCTTTTTTTGTGATTCATTTCTTAATTGCAATAGTTAGATTCTATGGCTTAATAACTAGGAAAATTTGTCCAAAAAAAGCCTTTTAAATGCACCATTTTGCGAGAAAAGGCTTTATTGTAAAAAAAAAAAAAAAACCCAAATTTTAAATTTTTTGTTTAAAGAAACCTGCGCCACTAATTTTTCTCAATTAACATCAAATTTCTTCTAATCACCTTCTAACTCTCACTTAACCATTTGATAATTAGATTAATTTATAAGGAAATAAAAAATAAAAATAAAAACCCAACTACCCCACCATGGGAGCAGCTCCTTCCCCCTGCAAAGTTACCAGAATCGCTGTCCCCATGACCCCATCCCACGAAAACCACCCCAACCACACGTGACTGCTAGCCTACCTCCGTCGTCAACACCCACAACAAACTCGCCCTACTCCGATTACTCGCTTGCTGAAGAAACCTCGCGGCGCCATGTAGCCCTGTTCTATTGGAAATTCTCCGGCTTCGCGACTGTAACGTCGTATGGCATCAATGGCGGACAAGCCGGTGGAAGGAGGAGAGAGGAATTCGAACTTAGTATTGATAAATTAGGGATTTTGTGAGATAATTCAGGGAAATTGAGGAGAAGCCATTGATAACCTAGATTGAGGAGAGAGAAAGATGAAGTTAGGATTTTTGAAGGAAATTGGTGAAGAAGATGAAGAAGAAAAGAGAGGGTAAGGGGATAAAATAGGGGGTCGCCGGCGGTGAGGGACTCAGTCGGTGGTGGGGGCTGCTGCCATGGGTGGGGGTAATAGAGTGGGGTGGCTGTTGGTGGTTGGGGTGGTGGTTTTTATATATTTTTATTTATTTCCCTTAATTTAATTATCAAATGATTAAGTGAGGATTAAAGAGTTATTAGAAGAAATTAGATCTTAACTAAGTGGATTAGAGGTAATTGTTAGTCTTTAACACTAAGTGGATTAGAGGTAATTGTTAGTCTTTAACAAAAAAATTTTACAATCGGGATTTCTTTTGCCAAAAAATTAAAAATCGGGTTTTTTTTTCTTAACAAAAAAGCTTTTAAAAGTTTTTTTTTCGCAAAATGATGCTTTTAAAAGATTTTTTTTTGACAAATTTTCCTAATAACTATAAAATATTTTGTTACATCTAGTACATTTCTATATGGTATTGTTACTAGGAAAAAATGGCACTATATATGAGGCCCTATATATGATCACTATACTAGTTAACTAGTGTTAGTTTTGAAATATTTCACGTAAAGGGATTATGTTGGCTGGAGCTAAATTATCTCATGTGATTATTTAATCTAGTGCATAATAATAGTTTGTATATATGATGTCTGACAGTTGTGTTTAAGCTACAATTTATAGTTCTACGAATTTTTTGTTATATATTTCTTTAGCTACAGCTTATACTTGATAATATGTACTTACAGGGTCTTATAATTCAGATTTGTTATTACTTGCATTATTGAGCTTATACTATGCCCACTTTGAACTTGCTTATTAGTTATTATTAGAATCGAACTGCTCCACAATAAAAGAGCAATTTATATCGTAGAGTTGTGTTTTGAATGTGATCTCATCCTCATAAGTTTAATTTCCTTCTTAAAGTAGTACTATGTGGTAGATCTCATATAGTGTGAATACCTTTTTGAAGACTTTTAGATGATTGTAAGTTTTTTGATCTTCGAAAAGATTACTAATAAATTGACCAAGTTTATTGTCTTTGTTTGATTATGCCTATATAGCATGCATTACTACATATAAACTAGCTAGGCTAATTAACTTACTCGTTTTTAGGTACTTTCATCACTGGAATGATTCAAGTTGTTATCAAGACCAAATTGATAAAGTGATGAGAACTCAACAAGCGCATCGCGTTCTTCTCAGATCATGTAAATATAATGGTGGATACATGATGGTAATACTGTCAAAATTCAGAATGTTGATTTAGAGTTAAAAGTAGTTATGAGATTGTATAGTTTTTTTATTTAACTTTTTACATAGTGTTTAATTATAACAAAGAATGAATAATTCTTGTATGTACGAGCATTTGAGAATTTTATTTGATATGAGAAAAATAAAGTTGCTTTTGTTGTATATATTATTGATGTTAAATTTAGCTCTATAATGTTTGTGTTTGGCATGCATTTGATGTTAGGATAAAATATAAAGCTTAAAAAAAATCTCTAAAAATATAATCCAATCAAATAATGTTTTTTTTTTTTTTTTTTTTTTTTTTGAGCAATCCAATAATGATTTTAGTTAAACCTTAATAAGAGGTTTAACATCGCTTAACTATTCAGTGCTGCTAAACGTGGAAATATTAACAGCGCTTTAAGTAAGCGCTATAATTCTTTTAGCAACACCTATAATTAATAGCGCTTCAAAAGCGCTGTGTTTTGCTGAAAAAAAGCGCTATTAAAGACTACTTTTGGTGTAGTGGAGACAAAATTATAATGAAATTTTTGATCGATAATGTTGAAGAGAATTAGGAAAGAAAAGAGAACAGAGAGAATTGGGAAGAAGAAAACCTAGAATGTTTAAAAGGAAACAAACTAACGCGGGAAGAACATTAAGTGGTTTTTATGATCTGACTTTGGGCTAAGTGCGTTTCATGCAGAATATCTTGTGTTTTATAATTGATGCAAATATCCTATATACATGATGTTGCAACTAAGAATATGCACTTTCTTTAGCCAAAGCATCGCACAACCCATCAAAGGTTGTTGGCTAGGGCCAATTGAATCACATCATTCTATGTCAATTTAGGCAATGGGTTCAGGCCTTTTGGAAGGGTTGACTAATTTTTAAGACTAGGGATGGCAATCCAGGCTTGATCGACCCTACTCCGCCCTGATCTGAAGAAAATAATCTACTCCGAATTTGAGGAAAAAGTAATCTAAATCCGACTCCGTGAAAATAATCCGATTTCGAGTTGAAGGAGGGTCGGATTCGGATCCTACAAAAACTCCGAGAAAAAAATTCGACTCCGACGGATTATCAAGCGCGGACTCCAACAGATCGTGGATATGGGTGTGGGTAGTTGTGGCAGTGAGTGTGGGCTGCAAAGCCCAAATAGTCCAATTTCTCAAAGTATATTTCTTAGTTGAAAAAAAAACCTCGAAGTTAGATCGAAATCAGTGCCTAGATATTGAGGTCACATTAGAGTCGGAGTCTCAAAGTCAAATGTTGGAGTTGGATGTTGGAGTGGGATTTGGAGTCAGATTTAGCCTCCAACTTTCTGTAGTATAGGATCGGAGTCGATTTAGCATAATCCGCTTTGAATCTGACCCGTTACCATCCCTACTTAAGACCTACAGCCTAGATCGAGTAGGTATACTTTTACCTACACCACCTGCAAAACACAGCGTTTAGGGTTGTAGTTATATCCCCCCTCACCCATTCAGTATCTACCCATTCACCCCATTAACCACAGTGACTCAAGATTAACCACCCCCACTCCACATATGTATACATAAAAAAAACCCCAAACTAACATTTCAAATTCATTTTTTCTCTCTCTACAATCTTTTCTTCATTAAGATATCTATATTTTCTCTCTCATCAAACTCATAAAATCCGAATAATATCATGCTAAATCAAGGTTTGCGAAGCGGTTTGGTCTAAAAAATTTGTTTGCGGTTTGGTCATTTTTGGAAAACCGAACCGTAAATCATTACAAACCGCAAAATTGCAGTTTGGTATGATCGTGAAAAACCCCAGTTAATATTAGGGTCATTATGTTAGCTGACACGTGTGAACTTCAAGTTTACAGTAATATAAAGGTAGCACAAGAATTAATAAAGGTCACTAGCTAGGGTCACTATCCAGTTGCTCATTTATAGACATTGTTACTGAAGGATTGGTGCATCGTACATGATATGCAAGGACTAATACAACAATGAAATTAATTAGTAACTCAAATTTAAGTCGACAAAAATGATAATACTCCACATATTACTTTGTATTTTATTAAGCTTAATTATGTACCCTCATATCTAAAATCCTGGATACGCCACGACTTCTTGGCACAACCATTGCATTTAGTAGATGCTCCTTAATAATTTAAAATGACTGTCCTGTAAAGTTGCTGTATATATAACAAGCAATGGAAATGGTACATTGTGATAGAGAATATCCATAGAATATTCTCATCTTAGGTTTAGGATATATTTTGTATAAGATTATCTTTGATATCTGTACATATCTTATAGTTACCTAATATGATTAGGTTTCTCATTGTAACCCTATAAATATTTATCAATAGAAATCACTCTAATTAAGGAGTTTATATTATCTGCATTGTATCACAGCTTAGGTTAGATCTTGGGATCATATACAAAAATTCTCACCCTGGCCTGCCGGTGGGTTAGAAAATTAAACCCATCGGCGGGATATACAAAGTTTTTTATGCTTCGCAAACACACATATAGATATTTTTTTTCTCATTGTAACCTTAGTTTGCGCCTCCCACCAACATTAGCAACCGCGAAAGCCTCCTCCATCATTGGTGTTAATCGCATACACTACCGCCTCCCACTACTGGCAGTAACCATATCTGCCAACCTACTCCATGTGCCGCACTCTATTTCCACCTCCCCATGACCAACAATGATTCTTACATTGCCTCATTGGTTTTTCTACACATAATCACGTAGATTTTGTTTTGGTGGTGGTATATCACAATAAGGTGAACTTTTGCACATCTCTTTTGCTATCAAGTTAGCTCCTCTTATTGTTGCAGCACTTGGAATCTTTGTGGAGTATTAATTCTTGCTACCTGGTTTCTCGTTTGAAAATTGATTAATTTCAAGCGGTGGAAAATCTTCTTTTTCTTGCGCAATTTTATTTGTTTTTCTTCAACTGTGATTTCACGTAGTAGTGTAGTGTCTTCTTCCCGATGATGGTTTGATCCCTTAGCTTCTTCTTCTCAACTTAGCCCAAGTCCGTGTGCGACTCTTCTTCTTCTCCTCCTGCCTAGCAGTTCTTATCTCTACTTTATGTAGGTCGTGGTTGTTGCTTCTCATTGTCATCACCGGCACATGTCTACTAATTCCCTTTTGATCATGGGTTACCATACTATCCTTACCGCTTGATGCGTGATTCAGATCCAGCCTGAGCATCCGATTTGCTCCCGCTCCGACTGCGGGGGTGTGATAGAGAATATCCATAGAATATTTTCATCTTAGGTTTAGGATATATTTTGTATAAGATTATCTTTGATATCTGTACATATCTTATAGTTACCTAATATGATTAGGTTTCTCATTGTAACCCTATAAATATTGATCATTATCAAATCACTCTAATCAAAGAGTTTACATTATCTGACACATTGGTTTCTCGAGAGTGGGGGCATATCTTCCAGTATTATATGCAGGTGATTCAAGGCCCCTTTAAACACCTTCACACAGCATGATATCTTCTATCTGCAATTTCACAAGTATAATATTCATTGATCTTTTGTAAATCCTTTCTTCCTACTCCCTCCGTGTTTTTTTAAGTGATACATTTTCCATTTCCGGCCGTGTTTTTTTAAGTGATACATTTCCTTTTTTGGCAAAACAATACATTAAAATATTATATCTCTCTCCTCTCATGGCCCCCACCCAAACCCACTACTACTTTTTTATTATATTTTTCCTCTCACATTCATTACTTTTCAATAAACTATTAACCCCACTATCTTTCTTTAACAATTTTTTAATACTCCACTATCCCACTTACTTCTTATTTTATTTAAGTCAATTAAATTGCCTAAAACTATGTGCCGGTCAATATGTATCAATCACTTAAAAAAACATGGAGGGAGTACATTTTTTTCAAAGGAAGGGGGTTGGGCAGTTGGGCAAGGGCGGATCGTGAACAATTCCATACTCACAAGAAAACCTGGCCATTTGTCACATACCTGAACTTCTTTGCTGTCTTTTAGGCTTTACTCAATGAAAGCGTTATCATCCTACAATATACAACAGGCATATGAGTTAAAAGAATGAATTGCTTCTCGAAACACCTTACTAGCAAAAAGCTTAAATTTATAACATTGTAGAAGTCACAGAATCTACTTACTAAGCTAGCTTTTTTTATCCACAATTGATTGATTGAAGGATATAAAAACCTCTAGTAGATAATTTATTTGCTTTAGTTACTAGGACTTCCTTCTGAGTTTAGTCTAGCTAGGAGCGTAATTGTGGTCAATTGAGCTTGCAAATTACTCATCCACTCGTGTTTTTTTTATTTATTTATTTATTTATTATTATTTTTTTTTATCTAAACACTACAAAGTTGAGTTCGAGGACCACTACCTTCTCTGGGTGTTGTACATTCTGATTCCTTTGAGTAATTATTTTACCTATAGAAATCGATATAATATGTAGGACAGTAGGAAGCTTTAGTCCTGATATATACGAGAAAATTTGAGAAAGAAGTAGACTCCGATTTAGCTGTTTTGGTGGATTTAGTTGGTCTTTTAGAAAAGAATACATAATATCATCCTAGATGGCAGAAAACTATTGAGGATTTTGTTAAACTCAAGGAAATCCGGAGAAAACGGCTTAACCTTTGTATTGATAATTAACACATATATACACAATACATTAGGAAACCTAATTAGCCTAAAACTCCTAATAAGATAAACTTAACATAAATACAATATTAACAGAAATAAACCAAACCGACTCTAATACTCCCTCTCAAGTTGGAGCATGCAAATCACGAATGCCCAACTTGCGTAAAAGAAAACCAAATTGTTGTCGTCCAAGAGCCTTGGTCAAAATATCTGCCAACTGATGACCTGTCAGAACATAGGAGGTAGAAATATTACCGTTAATCAACTCATCACGAACAAAATGACAGTCTACCTCAATATGTTTCGTACGTTCATGAAAAACCGGATTCTTGGCTATATGCAAAGCCGACTGATTATCGCAAAACAACTGCATAGGCTTAGAATGCTTAACACCAAGAACAAACAACAACTTTTCAACCATTTCAATTCACGAGAAGTAAGAGCCATAGACCTGTATTCGGCTTCAAATGAGGATGTGGCTACAGTAGGCTGTTTCTTAGTCTTCCATGAAACAGGTGAACGACCTAAGAAAACAAAATATCCTGATAAGGAACGCTGACTTAACAGGCATGCCGCCCAATCGCTATCACAAAACGCTGTCAAGCGTAAATCCGTCGTAGGTCGCAACAAAATACCTTGTCCCGGACTACCCTTGAGGTAGCGCAAGACACGAATGGCCGCATCCCAATGAGAAACCTGAGGAACACTAAAAAACTATGCCCTCAAGGAGTAGAGCTTAACTTTTGCTCGTCCTCGACCAAGCCACACTAGAGAAGAAAATATTAGCGAGAAATAGCTCCGTAGAGCTTAGAAATCATACGAAAATAGCTATAAATCGAGGGTAAAATATGGTATAGAATGTGTACATCAAATTCCCCCAAGCTAGCTTCTTGCTTGCCCTCAAGCAAGACAATCATTGACTATCAACAACCAAATAAACATACTTCACCCCATTATACATTTGAAAATACCATTCTCAAAATCGAAATCGGACACACAAGCATCTTAGCCAACCAATCACCTCATTCAGACTATCAATCAGCCTGAATGGCCATCAAACAGAGTCAACCATGTACACATAAGGAATCGATAACTAGAATATCTTACTTAGTGGTCACTCCGCACAATTTTATGTGGCGAGCTAAAAATGAGCCCGATCTCTCTCCATCCCCACTAATAATAACAACCCCCTATTCTCACAATACTCGTGTGTTTAGAGGGTAATAATGCCGCTCAACCTAGTCAAAAGTCGTCTCGAAATGTGACACATACTCCAACATTTTGACAAAAGACTCGTTTCACATGAACACAATACTATGAACGAAGGTCAGAAGGTCTTTTCAAGCTTGTAATGTAGGCCGGGTGAAAATGGGTAGGAAAAATTTGGGAAATGTGGGCAAAAATAGTCCCTTAGGGAAGCCATCGAAAATGAATCAATATAAATCAAAATCCCATCGAACTAATCCATAAGAGTACACACTCCAATCATAACTTGAATTGAGAGCAACTACCACCTTATTCACCCTACATAACAATTCATCGTACTACTCATATTTTTGAAGCTCTTTTATTTATCATTCAAGAAGCTGATTTTTTTTTTTTTTTTTTTTTTTTTTTTTTTTTTTTTTTTTTTTTTTTTTAATAACAAACTATAAGAGCTTAAAAATAGATCATATAGAAAAATTAACCTTCAAGCTTCAAATTAATCTTCTCCAAAACATCATCAAGCTTCAAATTAATCTTCTTCAAAACATCATCACAAACCATAGAGAACACCAAGATAGATGACTCCCCCAAGCTAGACTTGGGATAAGTTACTAATTGGGGCCGATAGGTTAATTTTGTGACTTAGATGAAAAACATGGACAAGGCTACAACATCGGTAAGCAAGAAGGGGACAGACGTTTCTAAATTCATCTGGAGGCTACCTAATGAACATGGCCTTCGTCCTCATCGTGCATGTGCAATGTATCATGACACACTACTAAAAGTCTCAAGACAAAACTAAGATCAATGTCACACCAGGAACTAAAACACATGAATAAATAATAAAGGCTCAAGCCTCACAGTTAACATATCCAAGCTCCAGATTCATACACAGTTGCACAAAGTTGATTTCCATTAGGCCAAGACAATCCAATATCAGATCATGATCATTTAATCCGCATTGCAAGTCTTTCAATCAAAATCAAGCCAAAAACCTTTAAATCATCAAGGATAGGGGCACAGAGAAGTAGTTTACTAGCCATTCATCGTCATGATTCACAAAGTAACTACCCAAAGCCAAAAGTAATCCCTCCCCCAAGCTAAACTTCACATTATCCTCAATGTGAACATATATCGAATAAGAACAAGCAAGGGAAAAAGAAAACTAGGCCCTACTGACAGAAGAGGGATCATACCTAAGGGTGGAGCTGGGACCACCCTTAAAATAACGTCACATCGTAACCCCAAACACTAAAAAAAAATATAAAAAAAATAAATAAACAGAAAAAATAAAGGGAAAATAAAATAAATAAAAAATGGAATGGGTTGCCTCCCATTTAGCGCTTAGCCGTGTCGACGCACGATGTTTGATGCAGAATGCCCTTCTGAGCAAAGAACGACCCCAAACTCTGAAATTCTTGGCCATTATCGCTTCGAACCAACTTCACTTTCTTGCCAAATTGAGTTTTAGTCATAGCACAAAACTCACGAACCAACTGAGAAGCCTGATACTTACCGGCCATCAAAAACACCCAAGTAGCACGAGAAAAATCATCGACAATGGTTAGGAAATAACGAGCATCACAACTAGAAACAATCTTATTCGGACCCCAAATATCACAATGAATTAAATCAAAAATTCCAGATGCTTTATTCATACTCAACGGAAAAGAGTTTCGGGGTTGCTTCCCCATAAAACAAATGTCACAATTGAAAGAACAAACAGAGTTACTACTATGAGTACTACAACTACTAGAAACTCCTGGAAGAGAGCTCACAATTTGCATTGATGGATGCCCGAGACGCCTTTTCCATAAAAAGCTTGCATCCGAAATAACTACTTTGTTCGCCTGCAGATTCCGAGCACGATCCGGTCGAAAAATATCTATAGACCCCATCATATTGTACCCCCGCTCCAATCAGGTTCCTCAAACTGCGATCCTGAATAATGCATAGCTTGTCAGTGAACATAATAAAATAACATTGTTTTTCTATTAATTAAGACACAGATAACAAGTTGCATTTAAGAGCAGGAACATATAGAACATTATCAAGAGTTAAATTATTAGACAAAATAACTCGTCCTTCCTTTGTTGCCATCTTGCTCTTCCCATTGGGTAAACCAACAAGCGAAGAGATGTCATGTAAGTCAGTGAAAAGAGAAATATTACCAGACATATGATTCGATGCTCTAGTATCAATGAGCCATTCAATGGAATTATACGTACCAAGTTTGTTGCCATCTGTCCAAGAACCATACTTGGCACCCTTTACCGCAGACATGAGTTCCTTCCGTTGAGCATCAGAGATTGTAGGAACACTCCCACGATCAGAATCAGAAACTGGCTCATTATTACCACGAGAAGTACCAGCAGCACCAGCAAACTCACCCTTGCCCTTACCAGAAGACCGACCACCACTACCTCCTCGACCGCCACGACCACCACGGCCCCCACGACCCCCACCCGGGAAGCCATGAAGATGATAGCAATGGTCCTTATCGCGACCAGACCTCTTACAGTAAGTACATTCTATCCGGTCAGAAGTTCGACCGGTAGCCGTACCTGTAGCATTAAAACCAACAGTCGCAGAGGAAGAAGAGGTCTCATGTGCCTCAGACACAGATTGCTTACGCTCATCAGCAACAACCTTAGCATAAGCAGCATTCATAGAAGCCAAAGGATCACTCATCAACAAAGTAGACACCACAGAACCAAACTTCTTAGGTTCCAAACCAAGACAAAACTGATGCAATAACTCATTCTCATGCAACTTAGCATATTCTTTCGCAGCGGAACATGTACAAATAGGAAATTTCACATAACTAGACAATAAATTCTTCAATTTATTTAATTCACCATAATAAACTGCAACAGAACGACCTCTTTGCTTACAATCAGCAATATCATGTTTCAATTCAAAATTACAAGGACCGTTACCAAGAGAATAACGATCCCGCAAATCATCCCACTGAGTTTTTGCATCATCAGGAATAATAACAGTAGAACGAATACTAACATCAAGAGTATTATAAATCCAAGCAACAACAGTAGAGTTAACAATACCCCACTAGAAAATCAGGATGCTTGGGATCGGGTTGAACAATCAAACCATCAACAAACCCGAGCTTGCTCTTGGACCGAAGATTGTTGCGAATTGACCTCGACCACTCTTCATAGTTGTCGACGATAAGCAACAGGGGACAAATCACCAATTGAGAGCCTTCACTTGGATGAAGATAGTAATCAGTGAAAGGCTCATATTTAGGAGGAGGTGGAGGGGGTGTACCATCATTGCTGATAGCCATCACACCAATTCACGAGCAAAATCAACATACAAAGATAAGAGCAGCCCGCAAAATCGACGCACTACAGCACACACCAGCACCACGTAGCAACGTAGGCACACACAGCGAGGCGAATACACACCACACACAATCACAGCGTGCAGCAAATAACACACACAAAGCAGCAACACAGGCACGCAATTGAGCAGCACCTCGCAACTATGCACCACGCAACAACGCAGCACACCACACACACCCACAAAAATGTAGCACACAACAAACAATAGCACGCCAGAATATGCGCACCAAACACACACAGAGAGCACCACCAAAGCAGCACCCAATTTCAGAAAATAAACCACCAATCGTAAAAAAATAATTAAGGAAATTAGGGTTAGGAATTCCCAATTTCGAGAAAAATAAACCAGAAAATTAATGTAATTTATGAAATAAATTTATGAAATTAAATCAAATTATGAAGCCTTAATCTCAGAAAATTAATGCGGAAATTAAAAAAAAATCGAGGATGAACAAACCAGGATCGAAAAATCTCTAAAATTTAGAGAGGCTATGATACCATGTTAAACTCAAGAAAATCTGGAGAAAACGGCTTAACCTTTGTATTGATAATTAACACATATATATACACAATACATTAGGAAACCTAATTAACCTAAAACTCATAATAAGATAAACTTAACATAAATACAATATTAACAGAAATAAACCAAACCGACTCTAATAGATTTGTTGATCTTGGCTCAGAGTTGTGCTAAAACATTATCAAACGAGTTCTGAGACCAGTGTAAAAGTATAGTTCAGGAATTGGATGACAGGATTTAGGAGTTCCCTCCAGGTACTCTGATACAGCTTCATATGCGGATGCTACTTATACTCACGCGATGTACCAGATTGTGCCGAGGATGGACATGCCCTTCAGCTGCGTCTGTGCGTCAATCAACTTTTTTGAAGTTTGCAGGAAAAAGATAAAGTTGTGTTTCTGTTTCTGTTATGCTTGTGCCATGATTAGTTGGTGTTTAACCGTCCTCTAAGGCCCTAATACTGTCTATCTTTGATTTAATTGTATTTAGTCGGTAGTTGACACTTCCAACTCGTTTTTGGCTCTTATAACAAAATGTGTGAATAATGAGTTAATGACTGACTAACTGAACTGAGTGATTAATAATATAAGTTTGAAAGGAACAGTCCTTCATAAATACATTCTTTCTATACTACCTCTGGCCTGTATAATATACAACTTTTGAATTTTTTTTATCTCACAAATATTACACCAAAATAGCATATAAAATGAACCGGAGGTAGTACATTGGGAAACATACTTGATAACAAACTAGATGAAAGCATGGGTTTTAACTTTATTACATAATCTTAATCAAGAAGCTTATAGCTTATTTCTGATTAATGATAGATTTGTAACTACATCACTCATGTCCAACCTTTCTTGTGGCACTTCAGCTGAGCAAGAAAGTGCAATAAGTAGTACAGAAGTTAAGGCCTCCAACATCACACTCTTGTTGGTCTTTTCCTCTTTTTCTGTGTATTCTATAAGAGTATGATCTACAATCGTGTCAATCTCTTCGGGTATAGCATTTTTCACAAAGGTATGCAGGCTCAAGCCACCTTTGAACATGTCATTAGTAGGCCTCATTCCTGTAAACATTTCGAGTAAAAGGATCCCAAAGCTATAGACATCACCAATGGTAGACACCTCATTTCCGAGACCATATTCTGCATTCAGATCATGCCTCAAATATTATTACAATGAAAACATTATAAAGCAATAAATTAGAACACTAAGTTGAGTTGTTACCTGGAGGAGTGTAACCAATAGTTCCTCTAACTCCAACAGAGCTATACTGGTTCGCATGACTGCTATTGATGCCTTTAAGGAGGATCTTGGCTAGCCCAAAGTCACCGACATGAGCAACCAATTCATCATCAATGAGAATATTGCTCGGTTTCAAATCACAGTGAACTATTGGGGAACCACATTGATGGTGAAGATAATCCAAGGAAAATGCAACATCAACTGCAATATCAAGTCTTTGATGAAAACTCAAGTATCTTGAGGTATCATATAAACTTTTGACATTACTAGTTTCATGTGATGGATGCAACCAATCTTCCAAACTTCCATTCACCATGTACTCACATACCAATGCCTTGAAATCCCTTCCTTGATTATCAACACTTGAGCAAGCTGTAATTACCTTCAGAAGATTTCGGTGTCTGATGCTTCTAAGGACCTCACATTCAGCAATAAAGCTCTTTAAACCGCCATGATGTTCGAGGTTAAATGTCTTAATTGCAACAACTGATCCATCCTCCTCGAGGATTCCCTTGTGCACAACCCCAAATGTTCCGCTGCCAATCAGATTTTCCTGCGAGAACCCATTAGTTGCTCTGAGGAGTGTCTGGTAAGACAAATTTGGGAAATTTTTATGACCTGATATATCAGGAAACACAGGTTCACTAGTCTCTTTTCTCTTCCTTGATTTTTTCAACAACACAAGTACTAAAGCCAATACCAGAATAACTCCGAAAAATGAAGGAAGAATTGTGACTATCAATTTCTTCGTGCGCCCCTGTCTGCTTTCCTGTTTGTCCAGACTATTACTGCATCGAGGCAATTGTAAATCGACTATGCCTCCGCAGAGCCTATCATTTCCACTTAGTAAAACATTTGTTGCATTATCAAAGACTCCGCGAATAGGTACCTCACCTTCAAGGCTATTGTGTGAGAAATTTAGCAATCTTAACTGTAAGTCTGCTAGAAATGGCGGTATCTGCCCTGTTAAATTGTTGTATGACAGATCAATCTCAACAAGACCCTTTAATGATCTCAGTGCATCAGGAATAGAGCCTTCGAATTTGTTTTTCCCCAAGTATAGGTACTCTAGAACGACGCACCTACTAATAGAGCTTGGAATCTGACCTGATAACATGTTACCATTCAGTAAAATGCTTTGAAGATTATTCAACTTCCCAACTTCTTCCGCGAGGGATCCGGTAAGGTGGTTTTCAGAAAAATCGATCATGATAGACAAGGCCGGGAGATCAAAAAGTTGCAAGGGTATACCACCACTAAGACTGTTATTAGCAAAATATAATGCTGTTAGAGATTTACAATTTCCAAGATCAGACGGTATTTTCCCTTTAATGTTGTTATGAGACAAGGAAAATATAGACAACCTGCTTAAGTTTCCAATCGAAGATGGAATGACCCCGGATAAACTGTTACCATTCATGTAAAGGAAGTATAGATTTTGGAGTTCCCCTATACTCGAGGGAATGACCCCGGAAAGTCTGTTGTCATTAACCACAAATTGTTGCAGTTTGGCTAAGTTTCCAATGCACACTGGAATTTCTCCTGCTATATTGTTCTTGTGTAATGCCAATATAGTAAGGGATGAGAAATTGCATATGATTTCAGGAAAAACTCCTTTGAAGTTATTTTGGCCTATTTGAAGCCATTGTAAAAGGGTATGATTGGCTAAAGAAGAAACAAAGTTCAAATCTTGGTCTTGGCCATACCCAAGGGAGTTATCAGAAAGGACTAGGCGCGAAAGCCTTTGCAACTTGTGCAGAGAAGGAACATGACCTCGAAGATGGTTTTGACTCAACTGAAGAACATTGAGACTTGAAGAATTGGAAATTGAAGCAGGAATAAGACCAGTGAATCGATTGGAGCCTAAAGACAAATACTGAAGACGCGGAAGTGTATTACCTAAACCTGCAGGAAGATCTCCTTCTAACTCATTTTGCCTTAAGGATAATTGTGTCAACAATGAGAGGTTAAAGATTGAAGGCGGGACTATTCCATTGAACATATTCTTATCTAAAATTATAATAGTCAGATTCTTTAATTTTCCTAGACTATCCGGAATCATCCCAACAAAGTTGTTACTGTCAAGGCACAACTCCTGCAGGAAGCTTAAATTTCCGATATAGGGAGAGAGTGTACCTGTGATTTCTGATGAATTCAGGACTAGTTTTGTCACTTGCTCGTATGTACCACCACAAGTAACCCCGTGCCAGTCACAAAAGTGGATGGTATCATTCCATGACCTCATTACAGCCAATGGATCATCTGTTATTTTAGCTTTGATTTCAAGCAACACCAACCTCTCTGTTTCATTGTTCTGAGTTGTTGCGAGCTGAATACAATGAAACAGAATAACGGTAGCGAAAATGATCATGTAAAATGATAAATTTAAGCGTGACATTATGTAAGTTATTGAAAGTAATGATGTAACTACTAACAAGAATTGAAAATAATTGAGAAGGAAAACTCTCTAGTTAACATACAAAGAGAGATTAGAGCAGCCCTTTTTTTTTTTTTGGTATTAAAATAATTGAGAAGGAAAACTCCTTCCGTTTTTAAATACTGACTCCACTTTTCATTTCCAGTCGTTTTTAAATACTTACTCCATTTTCTTTTTTTGGAAAACTTTTACAATATATAATTCATTTCTCAAACCTAGTGAACCCAATACTTACTTTCTTTAATTTGTTTTTTTACAATTGTTTATTCTCTCAACTACCTCACTATCTCCATATTTTATTACTTTCTTTAATTTCTCCTAAAACTCCGCACATAAAGAAATGGAGCAAGTATTTAGAAACAGAGGGAGTAACAGTCATTGATAAATTTCTAACATGTTCATAAAATTTCCAACTTTGG
This sequence comes from Chenopodium album, assembly GCF_948465745.1. NCBI lineage: Eukaryota > Viridiplantae > Streptophyta > Magnoliopsida > Caryophyllales > Amaranthaceae > Chenopodium > Chenopodium album. The sequence continues at coordinate 16,596,997 of NC_137839.1, read as the reverse complement.
GTTCTTTGGTACAAGTCCTACGTTATACTAGTCGTATGTCACTAGTCAAATTATTGTTTGTCAAAAAAAAAAGTCTAATAATTGAGAGGAAATTAAAAAGGAAAAAAAAAATTACTTGACTTTGACATTAAGGTTGTTCAGGGCTTGTTCTCATTGATTGAACTAAGATGAACTAAACAGAACTGAACTTATTAGAGCTGAACTGAACTGAACTGAAATGAATATTTTATAAGAGAAGGAAATTAGGAACTGAATTGAACTTATTAGAGCTGAGCTGAACGAAATTGAATTGAAAATAGTCGTATGAGAACACGCCCTCAATTCATGCACACAATTCTTCATGGGACCCACACAGCAGAAATAAGCAAACTGTTTCGTGGAAGGGAAAGGCAAAAAAAAAAAAAAAAAAAAAAAAAAAAAAAAAAAAGAAAAAAAAAAAAAGTTTTGACCCCCTCAACATTCCTCTCCCAAAAATTTAATATCTTCTTCACAAAGAGGATATATTGCATTCCTTTTGAAAGTAGTATCCTCTCAGCTTACAATTTTTACATCAAAGAAGATACTACTTTGGGTGAAGGGAGGATGATATATTCTCCCCAATGTGTATGAATTGCTAAATTGGTGTTGTTGATTGAAACTATTTTTTAAATCGGTGTCCATCTAGGGTTTTTTTTTTTTTTTTTTTTTTTTTACACATATGTATAATAATCAAAGGTAATGATTACATACGATGGATTCACTATGCTACTTAAAAGAGTTTTATTAGCTCCAAGATTAGATAGAGTACAAGTAAAACATAAGTACAACTTCTTCCTCATAAGAAAACGCCGGCTTGAACACCCAAGTTGCCTTCAAACATGCTGTTGGAGATACCAAAATTTTCCTGTGCTAGCTTTGGATCCCCATTTCTGTTGATGTGGGAAGAGAGCAGAAAGACAGAGAACACGCGGTTGTTGGCATATTCACTCGGGCTCAAAAAGACACAAAGAGTCTTTAACATTCGATAAAACAGGTAGGAATAATAAAAGACGACCAAGGCTTAACGACACAATTTAAGTCCGTTTTACAAGAGGCTTAGTACCCTTAACTATGAGTATCTTTACCACCTCCACTTGATTTGTCATTACTTTTGTTTTTTACAATTTTTTATTCTCTCAACTACCTCACCACCTCCATATTTTATTACTTTCTTTAATTTCTCCTAAAACTCCGCGCATGAAGAAATGGAGCAAGTATTTAAATTTAGAGGGAGTAACAATCAATGATAAATTTCTAACATGTTCATAAAATTTCCAACTTTGGGTTCTTTGGTATAGGTCCTACGTTATACTAGTCGTATGTCAAAAGTCAAATAATTGTTTGTCAAAAAAAAAAGTCAAATAATTGAGAGGAAATTAAATAGGAAAAAAAAAGACTACTTGACTTTGACATTAAGGTTGTTCAGGGCTTGTTCTCATTGATTGAAATAAGCTGAACTGTTAGAGCTGAACTGAACAGAATTGAAATGAATATTTTGTAAGAGAAGGAAATTAGGAGCTGAACTAAACTGAACTTATTAGAGCTGAGCTAAACGGAACTGAATTGAAAATAATCGTATAAGAACAGGCCCTCAATTCATGGACACAATTCTTCATGAGACCACACAACAGAAATAAGCAAACTGTTTCGTGGAAGGGAAAGGAAAAAAAAAAAAAAAAGAGTTTTGGCCCCCTCAACATTCCTCTCCCAAACATTTAATATCTTCTTCACAAAGAGGATATATTGCATTCCTCTTGAAAGTAGTATCCTCTCGGCTTACAATTTTTACATCAAAGAGGGTACTACTTTGGAGGAGAGAGAATGAAGGGAGGATGATATATCCTCCCCAGTGTGTATGATTTGCTAAATTGGTGTTGTTGATTGAAGCTACTTTTCAAATCGATGTCCATTTTTTTTTTTGACATATGTATAATAATCAAAGGTAATTATTACATACGATGGATTCACTATGCTACTTAAAAGAGTTTTATTAGCTCCAAGATTACATAGAGTACAAGTAAAACATAAGTACAACTTCTTCCTCATAAGAAAACACCGACTTGAACACCCAAGTTGCCTTCGAACATGCTGTTGGAGATACCAAAATTTTCATGTGCTGGCTTTGGATCCCCATTTCTGTAGATGTGGGAAGAGGACAGAAAGACAGAGAACATGCGGTTGTTGGCATATTCATTCGGGCTCAAAAAGACACAAAGAGTCTTTAACATTCGATAAAACAGGTAGGAATAACAAAAGACGACCAAGGCATAACGACACAATTTAAGTCCCTTTTACAAGAGGCTTAGTACCCTTAGCTATGAGTACCTTTGACCCCTTCTCTAAGGAAGAGACCATTACCTTCTCAAAAGAAACTTTTGGGAGCCCTTATGTTGAGCAGGGTTGGGATGAAGGTTTTTCAAAACAATAGATTGACAATCCATTGCTAAGCTGAAACGGTGAGTATCAAGTGATAACCCACCATTACTCTATCGACCGGACGGGTCAAAAGGAGTAACAAAATAAAAAACACAAGCCAAGACCACCTTCAAGAACCAAAACGGACCACAAACAAGGACCATCCCCGAAATTATCAAAACCCGAAAACCAAACCACTTAGCAAGAGGCTTAACACACCCCCTTAGCCCCCCCCCCCCCCCCCCCCCCCAAAAAAAAACTTCATGTAAAACCACTTGATGATTAAACACAAACTAGCCCAAATAAAACAACAAAAGTATCTAAGAACAAATACCTCATGGCAAAATACCCAAAAACTAAGGAAGCTACATAACCAAAACATTAACAAACTTAACTCCGTAGGAAAAAAAAACTAAAACTAACCAAACCAACAAGTAAGCGAGGCAATTAGAGGACTTACAGACCAAAGGAAAGGCATAAAAAAAAAAAAAATTTCAATGTCAACCCCAAGAGACCCATGAAACCCTAACCCTAACTTCACCGTATAAACATCGCGATGTCTTTTTTCCGGTAATCCCTTGACAATAGCGTTAGAGCTAGCCCAATATCCTTACAAATATCAATTTTTTTTTTTTGAATAGCAAAAATATTTCATTAATTAAAAGTCATACGACATCTATAATAGAGATTCGACGTTAACAAATACATAAGATATTGAATCAAATAGAATTTTCCTTCATAAAAACTACGATCGTCGAGTAGATCTTGCACTGCGGAGCATCTATCAAGTTTGTTCATGAAAAGAGAGATCTGAACTGTAATGCCACGTAGTTTTATACGTATTTTGTTTTAAATAAGTATTTCAATAATTCGAAATAAATTATTTATGATATTTTACTTTATTTTATAATTAAAAAAATGGAAAAATTGCCCGGAACAATCCCACCTTTAGCCTATCCGATAAAAATAATCGCACCTTTGGATTATTTTAAATAATCCGACCTTTATACCGAATGTGCTTAAAATGGTCCCGGGTGATCAGTAATTGGTTGAAGCGGTAATTTTTTTTAATCTAGTTTAATTTACACGTGTCACTACTTGATTTGTCCAAAATTAACAAAAACAATTAAAAAAAAGTAAAATTAAACAAAAAAAAAAAACCATCATCTCCTAAGTTTTAGCACCACCATCCCCACCACTACCCAAAACCACCGCCACTGATTCACCGACCTGAAACCACCGCCACTGATGCTCCAACTCGAAACCACCTCCACTAACGCGCTTACCAAAATCCCATCCCACCCCAGCCAAACCAACCCCAAAACCCCTTTCGAAAAATCAAAAACCCACCAAAACCCACGACAAATCAAAAAATCGAAAACCCTGATTCGAGGTTGGAGGAGGGCAGCTGGGATCGGGATTGGGGTTTGGGAGGTCGGAGCGATTGGAAAAGGGACGGGGGACGGGGAGGGGTTTGGGATCGGGCCGGAAAAGGAACTTTCGAGGGTTTAGGGCTGCTAGTGTTTCCGTTTTAGTGGGGGAGGGAGGGGATTGGTGGTTCAGGGACGGGGAGAGAGAGTAGGGTCAGTCGCGCGCCGGACCGGCGGGGGGTAGGGGGCTGACTAGCCGGAGCAGTATGGCGGGGACGACGGTGGCTTAAGTGGTGTGTGGTTTCGTCAGGGAGGGAGGGGTATGAGTGTGGTTTCGTGAGGGAGGGAGGGGTTTGAGGGTGGTTCAGGGGAGGCGGTTTGACGGTGGTTCAGGGGAGAGGTGGCATAGGAGGTCGGTGCGCTGGAAGGGGTGGCAGAGGTGGTCGGCGCGCCGAGATTGGTGGCAAGGGAGGTGGTTTCGCTGGTGTGTGGTTTCTAAAATTAATTAATTGTTATTTTATTTTATTTTATTTTTTTTTGGACTATTTGGGTGCCAACACGTGTCAACTAACTTGTTATAACAAGTTAACTGACCGGTTGAGACCATTAAAAAAGATCGAGGTAAAGGTGGAATTATTAAAAAATAATCCAAAGGTGGGATTATTTTCAGCGGACGGGCAAAAGGTCTGATTATTGCGGGCAATTTTTCCAATTAAATTTGGGGCATATGATTTTATAAAAGGAAAGTTTTATAAAAGGAATCTTATTAAAAGTCAAGTTTTTTAGGAAAGGGACTAGAAAGGGAATTCAAGGATGGAAGGGTTTCTTTAAAAAGGGGTATAAATATTTAATACATGGGCAAATTAAACTTTGCCAAAGTGGAGAATACCCAAGGTAAATTTTCTCTCCCTTCTCTCTTGTTTTTCTTTTCTTTTCTTTCTTTCCCCTTCCCCTTTTATTTTGCATGGCCATCACCACCGCCACGCACCACCGACGCAATCGCCAGCAGCTGTAGCGGCACCAGCAGAGCGCGTCAGCAGCCCAGCCATGCCGTGGTGGCTGTTGCTTGCGGCTATCGAATAAAAAAAAATTGTTCTTTCTTTAATTTTTTTTGTTTTAAACCTAAAGCTATTTATTAATTATGGGTTTTGTGATTGATTTTATGATGTTTGATTATAAGTATGATGCAAATTAATTTTCAGATTTTAATTTCAATTACAAAACCCCAAATTGAATACCCTAGGTTTCTAAATTAATGTATTATGATGGAATTTGATTATGGATGTTGTAAATCTTTATTTTGGGTGTTTTAAAACAAAATTACAGAAAGTTTTAATGATTTAATAAAGCTGGGATTTTGGTGATAAAGCCATAATCGAATTTCTTGAAGGGATTTTTAATTACCCATGAATTGGGGTTAAAGTAAGGGGTTTTAAATTAATTTTCAGCTTGTTTTAATTATTTTATGAGTGATTTAATGAGTATTAATATAGCTGGAAATTTGTGTGGAGTAGATATTAATGTCTAGGAGATTTCCAATTAAGTTATTCGCATAGTCGTGGTGATTCTAAGATCGTATTCAAGGTACGTTCGTGTACTTGACATATAATTGATTATGTAGGAGCATGCTAGGCTTTGAATATTATTTCCAAGTAGTATCATGCTAGTTTGTGATTGGAATTTGTGGATTAGTTGATATTGGTGATTGAAATTATGAAGCATGAATTATTTGTGATGGATTGATTATTGGAAATCATTGTTTGGCATGTTGCATATGAACCACACTTTTATTATTGGCATGATAGAAAACATGTTTACTTAAACTATATGTTTAATTGAGTTTGGAATATTAAAAAAGAATTTTATTATGGTTCATATAATTTACATTGATGTTTTAAGCATGAGGAAAGAGCTATTTAAGTGTCTTTGAACATGAGGAATAAATTATATTTTGGTGCTTTAGTGCACTTAAAGTGTTTTCAACACTGAAGGATAGGATTTGTGGTGCATTATACGTTTAAGGTGTCTTTGACACTGAGGTATATTTAAAAAGGGTTCAACATTAAATATTATGTGTAATTATTCAAGAATTAAATTGGTATGTTTGTTTGTTTGAATAATTATTATGATTGATTGTATTATGGTTTGATAGTCACCACCAAGTCTAAAAATATGTAAATGACATAAAGTGAAAGATATTATGCACCAAAACTCTTGGAACGTATATACCTTGAGTATGAACACATGGGGGGCCGGGAGTTATGGGGTTTAATATTTAACCATAACTTCTACAGGGAGTACAGGATGCTGTATATTCCTTTTTGTTATTATGCGCAGGATTTCTGCCACTTACGAGCGGTTCTTTTATTCTGGCACGGCTAGCTCCATATTAGTTACCCTTTATTTGGGCAGCACTACTAGAAAACAATCAAATAACGACGAAAAAATTCCATCGAAAACACTTGTTTTCCGTCAAAAAACACATTTCCCACTGAATTCCGTCACAACTGGTTGTCGCAAAACATGTTGTCGGAAAAAGGGCCTTTTTCGACGGAATTTCCGACGAAAATGACGGAATTCAGTCCGCTAGAAGTGAATTTCAGGCTCGGTAAAGTTCGTCGGATCCGCCGGAAATTCCGTCGGAAAATGCTTTTAAAAAAACAAAAAAAAAAAAAGCCTCCCACCCCCCACCATCAGCCCACACCACCCCCCTAATTCGTACCACCAGCCTGCACCACCACACACTACCCAACCACCTAAATCTACACCATAACCCTTACCCACCTAACCCTAACCCACCCAAATACAGATTTACCACCCAAATAAACCCAGATCTACAACCCTAACCACCACTCATGAGTCTATTTAAGATGTATTTTTATTCCCCGTTTGCAGTCATATTTGTGCTTATTTGAGCTTTGCGGAGCTATTTTATTACTAATATACGTTTTCTAGTGTTTTTGTAGAGTTGATATTATTTTGTTGGAATTTGAAGATTTATGACAATTCCCAAGCTTATTAAATCACTACGAAGATATTGGAGTTTGATCGTATTTTATGACCGTATATTTAAAGCCCAAGGTCGAGCTAATTAAATTTAGTTTGATAATTAAGGGCTTGAGATTTGAAGAGGTTTAAGAATTTTACAAGTTATTACTACGGATCAACAAAGAAAGGAAATTGGGATTGAGCATGACAAGCTCAATCATGTTCACACTCAAGAGCCAGTCCGCGAGCTTACTCCAAGCAATCGGGCCCGATCAGATTTAGCAGCAGGACGCGCCCTTTTTCCTTGGGCCTTACTTCAGCTACTAGGCTACTGTCGACTTTCGACTTTTAGTGCTTTTGGATTATTATCCTTATAAAAGGATGGAATATTATTGGGGTTAGGCAAGCTTTTATTATTAGGCCCTATTCTCTTCACCTTAAAAAATAATATTAAGTAAAAATAATATCATTTCAGTAAAAATAAGTTCAGTTTAGTAAAATTAATTTTAGTTCAGTAAAAATAATTTCAGTTCAGTAAAAATAAGTTCAGTTCGGTAAAATTCAGTTATTTTAAAGAATAAATATAATAGAAAATCAGTAAAAATAATTTCAGTCCAGCAAAAATAATTTCGGTTCAGCAAAAATAATTTCAATTCAGTAAAATTAATTTAAGAAACCATTAAACTGATATAAAATGGTGTCTTATGAGTGGTTACTTAGCCCTTATTTGTAGTAGTGATGAAAGGGTCTAATTATTGACAACAAGCAAATCATCGAAGTCACCCAACATTGGGGACTACAACATTCGAAAAACATAAAATGGGGGCTCAAAATCCCGAAGTATAGCGGAATTACTTTAATTCGATGATGTCTTCAAGAATTTCCTAAACTAACTAGTTTTGTGCAAATCTTGAAATCACAGTTTTATAAGTGAATAATAATAACCATCGGTTATTTTTATCATTGATAAAACCAATTTTGCAACTTACACATGAAAAATTAAACATCAGTCGCAAGAACAAATTCATGCTATTATAAAAGTTCAAATTTTCATTTATAACTTTAATGCATAATTGTTGTTCTAAATACTTCAATTTACATTAAAATTAACAAATATAGTCTATGTGAGCAAAAAAGAGAAATAAAGTTCAAGCACAAAGTCAAAATTAGAATGAACAAAAAAAACACATATATGCTTGACATGCTCATACAGGATCAATACTTTATCACTTCACATGAAATTTATTGCAATATATTGCTTAAACATGTCACAACGACAAACAAACAAATTCATGAAAACAAGTCAAGTCAAAAACCCCGAAATTCAAAATTTGGAGTTTAACGGTTCGAAAATCGCCTAAATTCAGCCAAGAATGAACAAATTATGGCAATATGAATTGAGAGCGATATCTACTTCCCTTATCTTCGAAAATCGCAAGAAAAACATGTCTTCTAGAAAGAGAAAGGTTCGAAAATGGCGAAAAGGGAGGCAAGAGAATGCGAAATGAAAATCACGTTCAGTGATTTCTTTTGCTGAATTAAATGTTGTGCGCAATTGAATCAGTTACACGTGACAGACCAACGCTTCTGGTCACTAAAATGGTCGATATCCAGATTATGATCCGTTTAATCATTTTTCAACGATTTTTGTTCGTTATTAGACGTAATAGCGCGCAAATTATCAAAATCTTTTAAATTGCTTTGCATTTTGTAGTTTGTTTTCTTCTTTGTTAGTTTTTTGCATCATCTTGCATGTACACCGCGCTTTGTGCCTTCCCTAAGCTTACGTTTTGAACGTTTTTCGTAAGAGTGTCTTAAGACGTTCCATGGTGGTGCTTTACGTAAAATCACCTATAGACAGGTTTGTCATTTTACTGTACTGAAGTTATAAATGTCCAACTTTTCTTCTTTTTTTCACGTCCAAAGCAAAAAATAAGGCGTTGGCATGCAGCGTAAAAATGCAAAAGGCGTATCGTACGGCGTAGGTGTTGCGTAAAATTTCATTTCAGCCCAAGATTTGCGAGATCTACCTCTCGGAACCAAAAGGTAGAGGATTACTTTAGGCGTTAGCTCATGAGTCGACAAGCGCGCTGAACCATCAGGAACAGACACTTCTTGATTGGAAGCAAATACGGTAGTTAGTGAGCTTACTAGCTTACTAGACAGTTAGGGTGTCCGTCCACCCCCTGTATAAAGAAGCGACGAGACGATGTCGCGCCTATGTAGTCACGTGCCCCCAGTCCTAAGACACGTGTACTCATCTTGTGGACAAAACTGCTGAGAGAGTTGCTAACTTTCTTCTCTCTCACTGGATTTGGATATGTGCCTCTGTAGGCGTCGCTCGAAGTGCGCCTACGTTAAAAGCATGTTGTGAATATGCTTGGCACTCATAGGAAGTTGGAATTGAAATTACGATTAGGGACAACGATTACGGACAAAGCAAAGTAGGGAGCCGCCAACAAGTTTTTAAGGAACTTGTAAACCGTTCACGGATCATTTAAGGCAACCACGAAAAGGGACAACGAAAGGCAACAACGATTGACCCGTGAAGGTTACACCCCATTCATAATCCATGAGATTACTAACTCCATATGGTTCGGAACCACGAAAGGAGGATCGGGGATGATGGTACGAAGTGAGTCATGGAGTCACATTCGCCCGTATTGGCCTCTACTCGATTCTTATAGTGAAAAGTATTCTTGTGATCTCAAAGGCATGCAAATAAAGATTCAATTCGCTCCAAACTATTATTATGCTAAATTGGTTGAATATTAATGCAACATATAATTCTAAAATATTAGTGATCACTTGATTAAACAACAAGATTAAAAAGGAACCTAAACCGGTTGTCCAAATTATCTTATTAGGCGTTATTTTCAATTACATATTCCATTTAAATATGCAATACGGTGATCATAATAACAATAAAATAAACATTAATATTGGAAGCAATCTAACAATAATAGCGTTAGTCAAATCAAATAATAATCCTCATCATGATATTAGCAATAAGAAATAATAATGAGAGTAATTAAGTGATTAATTACTCACTTTCCGCGATTCCTTGAAATTGCTACATCATGAATAAATTGTTAGTAACTTCAATAAAAATAAATCAAATGGAAATTAAATTAAATAAAAAGTAGAGTTGATTTGGTCCAAACCCTCAGTTAATTATACCTTTCACGCCTTGGTTTAAGGACGGAACCTCGGGTTAAATATGGACTCCTTAGAGTGCTTAAGGGAAGAATAGTGTTTAAGAATATAGGTTTAAGGCTTAGAATATGAGAGAGAGGAGAGAATATTTTTGGTGTAGGGAGAGAGGAAGAGAGAAGGATGTGATGACCAAGCTTGTTGATGATTGAAAAAGGGGAGATATGACCTCTATTTATAGGGAAAAAAGAGGGGTCGAATCAAGAAAAGATAAGAATTCGAATCGGATAAAACTCTTGCGATAGACAACATTTTTTGCGGTTTTTATTTTTATCATATCTTTTGATCCAGAAATCGGAATAAGATGAATAAGATATCGTTGGAAAGCTCTTGAAGTCTACTTTCTAACCCAATTGGAATCAGATTAAAATATTCTGTTGAATAAAAGATATAACCGAAATAGTGGGACGGTGTCAGTTTTGGATAGAGTTTCGTATTTCTTTTATATCTTTTTCGTTATAGCTCGGAATTAATATTATAATATATCATTGGAAAGATAATTTCAAGAGCTATCCAACCATCTAATAATCAGATAAAAACAGTGAGGCACGAAAATAATATCTGTCAATCTTTGAACGTCTTTCAATTCGAATTGAATTACTAGAGGAGTTTTATTCTATTTCAAACTCTTTAATCTTATCTTTTCAAAAAGGATAATTAAGATATTTTAGAAACTTATAGAAGCTTCTAATTAATCCTAATTTGATTAGGAATGATATTAAATCCTTTGGACCCTCCACATGATCATTGGGTCGTAGGTAAGGTGGGCTTAGGTTCGGTTTGGACTCAGTTTAGTATTTTGGCCATAACTTATTCGTTACAACTCGGATTTGGGCTTATAATATATCGTTGGAAAGCTCTTTTAAAGCCCCATCCAAATATTTAATCATTGGACCCAGATTATGGACCAAAATAAACTTATCTAAACGTATTTATTAAATGGACACGAAATGAATGATTTTAAAGGACACGAAATGAATTATTTTGGGTTTAAAGGCACAAAAAGAGAAAATTAAGTTATGGTTTGGAGAAATGGGCTAGGAATTGGGTTGGTTTATCAAATGTATTGGGAATGAACATGGATTTAAGCACTCCAAAGATTAAATACTCAACCCGACCAATAATGGCGGTGAAAGGTTATTCATCATCGGGTTTGGTTTTGGGGAGACATTTTTAGGTGTCTACAGAAGCCCCCACTTTGTCTGAGTTTGTAGAAACGACAGTTTCGAAAACGACAGTCAAAGTAGTCGATTGGGACGGAGAATGATTTAAGACGTTCTGCGATCTTAAATCACTCTGTATACGCCGATACCTGTAGAAGAATGTTAGTTCTACAGATAAAAGAGTAAAGGGATAGAATGTGTATCTGACACCAGGGTATCGGTGACAAATGAGTTTGGTAGCTTCCTATGCTTGAAGGAATCCACCGGATGATACTTTCCATGCTTGAGGAAAGTTGACTGATGAATTTGGTAGCTTTCTATGCTTGAAGAAACCCACCGGATGATACTTTCCATGCTTGAGGAAAGTCGACAGATGACAATTTTCCATGCTTGAGGAAAAAGTTGTCTGATGATGAAATTGCAAGTCTCTGTGTATCGAGAACCTTGCGTCGTTAATCGTCTTCGCTTGGGAGATGATCACTAAAATGATGATGGTTCGATTGTCCCCGAACGTGGGATGTAATTGGTTCGCTTGTCCCCGAACGTGGGATGTAGATGATCCGCTTGTCCCCGGACGTGGGATGTAGATGATCCGCTTGTCCCCGGACGTGGGCCGTAGATGATCCGCTTGTCCCCGGACGTGGGCTGTAGATGGTCCGCTTGTCCCCAGACGTGGGCTGTAGATGGTCCGCTTGTCCCCGGACGTGGGCTATAATTGAGACCTGCAAAATAAAATTTGCCAAGGGACTCGTGTAGACTATGATTGACTTGACCAACGGACTTGACCAAGTTTGACTTGATTGACATGACATGTGTATGACTTGTGATTGTGCGTGCGTGTGTATATGTATGTTTTAAGTGAGTGTGAAGACACAAGCTAACGAAGATGTAAAAGCAAAAATATTCCGTCATTTTTGTCATGAGTGGAGGGCACCGACTTTCTCCCGAAAAAGAAAGACATGAAAAAGTTTTTGAACTTCCCCAAAAGAAAAATACGAAAAAGGAAAAGAAGTTTAAAACTTCCTCGTTGAGCAAAGAGAAATGAATCGCATGGATTTTCTTCTTGTCAGATTGAACTGCTCGTCTTGAAGATAATGTATGCATGATACATGTTCTTAGGCTAGAAGGCTACGAATAATTACATCATGTGACACGATAGATGAATGAACTTAGGTCATGGAGCTAAGCATCATATATGCTGTACAGAAATGATCTCGAATGTGGCTTAGGTCTGGAAGCTAAGCACGTATATAGATGAAGTGATCGATGTGTATTGCATAGTGAATGTTGCTTAGGTCAAGGAGCTAAGCACGATACGCTTTGCATGATTACAGATCTTTGATATATAAATGTTGCTCAGCACATTATGCGATGCGTGAAACAATGAATATTACTCAGGTCAGGAAGTTGGGCAAGTATACAATGTTTCTTCTAATGAATGTTGTCTTGAAAGATGATGACATGCACAGTGTTGAAACAAGATTTCATGATAAAGGGTTCTTAAAGGGAAGGATGATATGGCTATGTATGTGTGAGTGAAGTGTGTGAAAGTGATACTAAGGTTGGCTGCAAAGGTTGTGGTGATGGAAATAGATGTGAGAAGAGTCAAAGATGATGACTCTTGTTGGGCTGGGTAAGCTAAGTGATGTGGGTTCAAGCCCCCAAGTCTAGCTCTAAATGGTAAGGGATAAGCATTGGATATTCTTTGACTCAATCATGCATGGATATAAATATGAATGTGGCCGCACCTCGATGTGAGGTTGCCTACGTATCCGTTCGGAATCAGGCCGAACGTAGCTCTAACCGAACTTTGCTCAAGTACATGTACATCTCAAAGAGGTCTTTTGAGGGTTGTAATGTGGTTAAGCTGATGGTTTAAGGAAGAAAGGGTTAAAAAGGCTCAAGACCCGAGAGAAGCCCCCAAGATATGCAATGGTGTATTTGAAAATTTTGAATTCGCAATTTTTTTTTTTTTTTTTTTTTTTTGCGTTTTTAATTCTTTTGAATCAATGTAGGCAATCCCGGATCATGCGGTCCATCACTCACTTAACATTCATGTTTCTCAGGCACGGTACCAAGCACTCAATTAGAGACGCAATTCGAGACGTGTTCATATCAAAGACATTGGAACACTTGCCTTTAGACATTGTTTTTTTTTTTTTTTATTACTTATTCTTTTTTTTTTTACTTGAACTTGCTTTCTTACTGTTACACAAATTGCACATCTTCCCATCCCTGGGTTAAGTGAATGTGGGTTAAAGAAATAAAGCCCAAACGTTAGACGAGGTTCAAAGTGGTTGATGAAGAAATGGAAATGTGATTGAAATGGTTTAAGGGGAATGACAGGGTTGCAAAGGTGCCTCAAATCATTGGTGTACCTTGTGTTTAGTTCGGCAATTGTTTTTTTTTTTTTTTTTTTTTTTTGCTGAATGACATGATCAAGCAAAGGAATGAAATGCTCATTGATGGAAAAGGTAAGAAACATGACACATAGACAATACACATGGATAAGGGGAACCTACGCCAGACTCATTAGGGGAAAGGGTTGAAAAAAAAGAAGAAAAAAAGTATGAAATCTTGTATGGGAAACTTGTCTTGTGCTTCGTCTTCATGGATGCTTATGAATTACTTGTTATCGCCAAGAGGGACAAGAAATTTGTTGTGGCTGATGCTTTGATTAGAAGAAAAGAAGGAAGGAATGACGTTCCCCTTATTATTCCAACTCTTGCCTAGTGATTCTTGAACTCGAGTACTATATATGGAACAAAATGAGCTCACTTAATGCATTGACTCAATACTCGGATTGGAAAGGAAGAGTGTATGAAAGAATTTTCAAAACCAATGGGAAATACTCAACTCATTCCTATTACGACGGAAAAAGACGCATGCATGGTCCTAGTATACGATCATAAACAATATAGTGCATTACTCGAAGACAAAGTGTGTGCAATGACTCAACATGTGTGATTAGGTGAGTTTATTAAGACTAGTGGTATGATCGCATGGCTAGACATGAGGACGTTATGAAAAACAAAGGACCCAAGGACCAAATAGCATGGAAGACTAAAAGACAAACTAACTTGATTAATTTTGTCCAATTTTAATGTTTATGCTATTTACTAAGTGAAAACGGTCCATTGGCAATCGTTAGTCATAAATAAAGATCAACCACAATCAAAGACAAAGAATACATGTTAAGATTAGCACAAAAAACCACAAGAAACTGGGAATACGAGTGGAATTCTAGAAGAGTTAGGACTCATGGGTATAAATAAATAAAAATCTATAATCCTATGTTATATGAGTTGACATGGATTAAAGGACTTGGCTAAGACTAGCTTGACACGAAAAGAGAAAAAAAAAATTAAAAAAAGAAGGTTGAATGCTAAAAAGACACCTAAACTGGAAAGGCTGTAGTATATTGATCATAACTTTATATCTGTGACTCTGATTGGGACGAAACCAACGCCAAATGAAAGAAAAACTCGGGGCTACAGATCCATAGGTTGCACGACACGTAACTCTTTCTAGAACTCCGGCTATGACCAAAACAAGTTGACTCTTATGCAGGATATGGGAATAAAAATCCGGGTTGACTCAAAACAAATAAAAAAATTTATGACTCGACTCTAATAAAAAAGAAGGTTTAGATAAGAAAAAAAAAAGTGAAGAGAAAAAAATAAAATAAAATAAAAATATACACACATAAGCACATTGTCACGAATGATGCAATGAAGTTCGCAACCTAAAGTCAAGATCTATATTCCACTATGGTCAAGCTTATTCGGGTGTCAAAGGGTACCATGGTTAAGAGTTTGGACGCGTTAGCAAGGCAGCCTCCCTTGAGGGTGTATGCCAACGGGCGGCTCCGCGAGTTCGTGATGAAATCGAACTCGACTCCATGGTTTGGGTGGATTTAAAAAAAAACTCGGATGAACCCTTATTGCCATGAGCGTTTTTGGGTTGATAGAGCTTAAATCCCCCGGGCTTGCCACGTACGTAGAACACGTACTATTGTGGAAAAATAGGTAACCTAATATGCATATGCATATGTGACAATGCCAATTAAATCTCAGGAATACAATTCAAGAATCTTTCAAGTCTCATCCACTCATCTCAATTAAATACCGATCACTCAAATCGATAAATAACCAAGAATCCTCCCCAGTGGAGTCGCCAAATTGTAGGCGTCGTTTGAAATGCGCCTACGTTAAAAGCATAGTGGTGAATATGCTTGGCACTCATAGGAAGTTGGAATTGACATTAAGATTAGGGACAACGATTACGGACAGAGCAAAGTAGGGAGCCGCCAACAAGTTTTTAAGGAACTTGTAAACCGTTCACGAATCATTTAAGGCAACCACGAAAAGGGACAACGAAAGGCAACAACGATTGACCCGTGAAGGTTACACCCCATTCATAATCCATGAGATTACTAACTCCATATGGTTCGGAACCACGAAAGTAGGATCGAGGATGATGGTACGAAGTGAGTCATGGAGTCACATTCGCCCGTATTGGCCTCTACTCGATTCTTATAGTGAAAAGTATTCTTGTGATCTCAAAGGCATGCAAATAAAGATTCAATTCGCTCCAAACTATTATTATGCTAAATTGGTTGAATACTAATGCAACATATAATTCTAAAATATTAGTGATCACTTGATTAAACAACAAGATTAAAAAGGAACCTAAACCGGTTGTCCAAATTATCTTATTAGGCGTTATTTTCAATTACATATTCCATTTAAATATGCAATACGGTGATCATAATAACAATAAAATAAACATTAATATTGGAAGCAATCTAACAATAATAGCGTTAGTCAAATCAAATAATAATCCTCATCATGATATTAGCAATAAGAAATAATAATGAGAGTAATTAAGTGATTAATTACTCACTTTCCGCGATTCCTTGAAATTGCTACATCATGAATAAATTGTTAGTAACTTCAATAAAAATAAATCAAATGAAAATTAAATTAAATAAAAAGTAGAGTTGATTTGGTCCAAACCCTCAGTTAATTATACCTTTCACGCCTTGGTTTAAGGACGGAACCTCGGGTTAAATATGGACTCC
The DNA here is from genome assembly GCF_948465745.1 of Chenopodium album. Taxonomy (NCBI): domain Eukaryota; kingdom Viridiplantae; phylum Streptophyta; class Magnoliopsida; order Caryophyllales; family Amaranthaceae; genus Chenopodium; species Chenopodium album. The sequence goes on along the minus strand of NC_137839.1, from coordinate 16,580,747 downwards.
TTAGAGTGCTTAAGGGAAGAATAGTGTTTAAGAATATAGGTTTAAGGCTTAGAATATGAGAGAGAGGAGAGAATATTTTTGGTGTAGGGAGAGAGGAAGAGAGAAGGATTTGATGATCAATCTTGTTGATGATTGAAAAAGGGGAGATATGACCTCTATTTATAGGGAAAAAAGAGGGGTCGAATCAAGAAAAGATAAGAATTCGAATCGGATAAAACTCTTGCGATAGACAGCAGTTTTTGCGGTTTTTATTTTTATCATATCTTTTGATCCAGAAATCGGAATAAGATGAATAAAATATCGTTGGAAAGCTCTTGAAGTCTACTTTCTAACCCAATTAGAATCAGATTAAAATATTCTGTTGAATAAAAGATATAACCGAAATAGTGGGACGGTGTCAGTTTTGGATAGAGTTTCGTATTTCTTTTATATCTTTTTCGTTATAGCTCGGAATTAATATTATAATATATCATTGGAAAGATAATTTCAAGAGCTATCCAACCATCTAAGAATCAGATAAAAACAGTGAGGCACGAAAATAATATCTGTCAATCTTTGAACGTCTTTCAATTCGAATTGAATTACTAGAGGAGTTTTATTCTATTTCAAACTCTTTAATCTTATCTTTTCAAAAAGGATAATTAAGATATTTTAGAAACTTATAGAAGCTTCTAATTAATCCTAATTTGATTAGGAATGAGATTAAATCCTTTGGACCCTCCACATGATCATTGGGTCGTAGGTAAGGTGGGCTTAGGTTCGGTTTGGACTCAGTTTAGTATTTTGGCCATAACTTATTCGTTACAACTCGGATTTGGGCTTATAATATATCGTTGGAAAGCTCTTTTAAAGCCCCATCCAAATATTTAATAATTGGACCCAGATTATGGACCAAAATAAACTGATCTAAACGTATTTATTAAATGGACATGAAATGAATGATTTTAAAGGACACGAAATGAATTATTTTAGGTTTAAAGGCACAAAAAGAGAAAATTAAGTTATGGTTTGGAGAAATGGGCTAGGAATTGGGTTGGTTTATCAAATGTATTGGGAATGAACATGGATTTAAGCACTCCAAAGATTAAATACTCAACCCGACCAATAATGGCGGTGAAAGGTTATTCATCATCGGGTTTGGTTTTGGGGAGACATTTTTAGGTGTCTACAGCCTCCAGTCCTGAAACATGTATTTCTATCTTGTGGACATCCGGCTCGAACGCCGAAACATTTAGGCACGAACGCCGAAACATTTAGGCTCGAACGCCGAAACAAACGTTTAGGCTCGAATGCCGAAAACACCTTTTTCATCTTTTTACTTTGTTAAAGTCAGGCTAAAGTTTCAATAACATATCAAGGGATTTTAGACCAACGATGACTCGATTGATAGGAAATCATCTCCTTTTATTCTTTTTTAAAACCGATATCTTCTCATGGCTTGACATCACCCAGAACACCTTTAGTTGTAAAAGCGTTCTACAATTGCAAAGAATCAACCTAGATTCTTTAGCGCGTTAAAACTAGGAAATTTTTTTTCTAGCCTTAATAGCTACTTGTTTCAAACACTTAGCGACTCAAGGATCGTTTCGACATCCTTAAACATAACTGAAATATTCTCTATCCTTAGAGAACTTCGCAGAATGAGTCTCGGATTTATTTCCTTGACTACTTTGATCGTTATCTATTCTAGACTCGATAAAAATGGGGGCTAACTGTAGACACCTACTTTTGGCCTCTTGTCCCGAAAAGGAAGTGCGATGATGTTACAAAACCCCGTTCTTCATGCTAGATCGATCAAAGTTAAATTGTTTATGGACTACGACGAAAAGCATTATGAAGTGTAGCGAATATTTCAAGCATTACCCCAAACTTGAACCTCACTGTGATCATACACTTAAGCATGGTGGCGTCCAAAGGGAAGGAAACAAGAGCAAAAGAGTCGCCAACAAGTTTTAGGAACTTGTAAACTGTTCACAATGTGAAGGTTACACCCCTTAACGATCCATGAGATCGTCAACTCCAATAGGTCTGGAAACAAGACTGGTGTTCGGGGATGAAGGTACGAATCCAATCTAAAATATATTAAACTCGCCCTATAAAATAGGCCTCTACTTCATTCTACTCGTATTCATGTGCGCTTTCTGACTAACATACAATCAATAGGTTAACCCTAAACCTGTTTAATCTATGTTGGTCGAATATTAATGCATAAATAAAACTATTATTGGCGATCATTTGAATTAAAATCATATTAGCCTCAACCAAATAATTAATTATCTTATTAAGCGTGATTTCAAGTACAAATTCCCTTTAAACATGCATAAAAGGCGTGATCAAGTAATAACAATAAATATATATCAAGCAACATAATAATAATCATAATCATGTTACCAATAATAATAAACATCATAATCATCATATCAACAATAAAGCTTAATAATAATAGCAATATCCTAGACATGGTACTAACAAGATTAGTAACAAATCCTAGCATGTCACTAAGCATTAAAGATCAAGGCTTTAAATCTAACATGTAACTAACATGATATAGAAAAGAGTAAAAGACACACTAAACATGATACTAGAAAGCAATAAAAACATCCTAACATGATACTAGAAATTAAACAATATAAGCATGCTTTCTACATTGAAATAAAAAAGGGAGTAAGCTAATTACTTACTTTGAAGCCTCGCACCTCTTTCTAATAACAAAATACACGCGTTAGAAAACTTCAATAAAAACATTAAATCAAACAATTAAATTAAATAATTGAAGGAAAGAGTTAAAAAGTTTAGGCTGGATTTGGGACCAAACCCTCAGAGAAGTATAAACCTTTCACGTCTAGGGCGAAGACAACTTCGAACTTGGCTAGGTGTTTCTAGATTTGCAAAAGCTAGTTTATAAAGAGAGAGAGAGAGAATCAATGAATCCTTCATGAGAGTTGATGATTTGAAAAGGGGGAGATATGACCTCTATTTATAGAAAAAAACAGGGTCGAAGAATAAGAAAAGAATCCGAATTCGAATCGAAATAAAACTCGTAGAAAGAAGTTTTTACGAATTTTGTTTTTGTCATATCTTTTGATCCAGAAGTCCAAATAAGGCATATAATATGTTGTTGGAAAGCTCTTGAAGTCTTATTTCCAACCCAATTATAATCAAATGAAAATCATTAGTAGATAAAAAGATATGGCCAAAATAGTGGAAGAGTGTCAGTTTTGGATAGAGTTTTGTATTCCTTTCATATCTTTTTTGTTATAGCTCGGAATTAATATTATAATATATCATTGGAAAATTAATTTCAAGATCTATCCAACCATATAAAATCTGGATAAAAATTAAAAGGCACAAAAATAATATCTGACTATCTTTGAACATGTTTAAATTTTTTTTTTTTTTACGGGAAACAAGAGCTTTAATAAATAAAACAACGGGGCTCAAATCAGCCACAACAAATTCAGTTACATCATTAGGGAAATCATCCATCCAAACTCTAAGCTCATTAAAAGAAAGACATAATTTGGCTAAGTTATGAGCAACCCGATTACCACTCCTCCTCACAAACGAAAAGGAAGCAAAATTGCAAAACATAGATAGCAGAAGGATATCCTTCACAACCGTCCCAAAAGCTGTACTAGGCGTGATACTCTTCACCAAATGGTTGTGTAGCTTCAGACAATCAGTCTCTAGACAAACTTTGCGAAACCCAGATTCAATAGCAATGTTAAGAGCATGTCTCATAGCAAGGGCCTCAACAACCTCGACCTCAAAATTGCCTTCCAATTTCAAACATGTCGAGGCTACCACATCACCAGCACTATCTCTCATTACACCTCCAAGGCCCACCCCACTTGGAACGAAAACCGCTGCATCCGAATTTACCTTAATCACACCCTCCACAGGAGGTTTCCAACTCCAGTCCAGGGTCGGGGAAGGAGTATTTGTATTGCTTATATCCTGCGCCTGCTCAAATTCCCCAACCAACCTCACTGCTCTTCGAATGACTTCATTACTCTCACACCTCTTTCCTTCAAAACACCATCTATTACGCTTCAACCATATTCCCCACGCAACACTCCAAAAGATGTTCCACCAAGCCGCATCTTTGTAAGTCTCCCTGACCGAGTTACACCACTCCCTAAAGGTTTCCCCACCAAAATTCGATACATCTAATCTTAGAGGCGAAATATACCAGATAAATTTCGCATCCCCACATTTCACCAACATATGCAGAGTACATTCTTTATATTCACCACACAGAGGACATAATTGATCAACATTCATACCTCTTCGAGCTAAATTACATTTTGCAGCAACAGCATCTCTAATAGCACCCCAAGCAAAAAATTTGATTTTTTGGGGGAGATCAATACGCCATATAGATTTCCAGTCAAAAGAGCAGCCACCATGTGAAGGGGACGCCACCTCACGTTTTTTTATTTTCAAGCAATAAATGATAGGCACTCCTCACAGAGTAGTTTCCATCCTTGGTGTAATGCCAAGTCCACGAGTCTTTACGGTCGAACTGAGGTATGGGGATACTCTGAATATTACTCACCTCAGTTTCTGAAAAATGGCCTTCAAAGTGTTCGTATCCCAGTCCCTATTACTCCACAATTGGCGCACACAATTGATACCCGTTGCATTGTTATCTTGGCTCGTCCCTGCCATAAACCCAGGCATGTTTGGTATCCAGGGATCCCTCTAAATATTAATAGATGTGCCATCACCAATGTTCTTTCTAGCGCCCTTTATCAGAACATCTCGAGCTCCCAATATCGATCTCCAAGTATAGCTAGCATTTGAGCTCACTTTTGCTTCCAACAAAGATGTGTGCGGAAAATATTTGCCTTTAAGGACCTTTGCCATGAGAGAGTCCTCGTTTGTGAGAATGCGCCACATTTGCTTTGCAAGGAGTGCCCTATTAAAAAATTTCATATTCCGAAAGCCAGGCCCTCCTTGATTTTTTGAATCGTACAATTTATCCCACCCAATCCAACAAATCTTCCGTTCTTCACCTTTTTGACCCCAAAAAAATTGGCGACACAATCTTTCAACAACATTTAAAATGCTATCCGGGATTGCAAAACATTGCATAGTGTAAGTCGGGATTGCTTGCGCAATTGACTTAATCAAGACTTCCTTCCCGGCTTGAGACAAATACTTCTCCTTCCACCCTTTAAGTTTCTTCCAAATCCGATCCTGAATATTCTGAAAAACTTGTTTCTTAGAGCTACCAATGTAAGTTGGCAACCCGAGATATTTGTCATGTCCTTCGACAGCCTTAAAAGATAACTTCATCTGAAGAATGTTTTTCCGTTCTTGATCAATGTTTCGGCTAAATGACACCTCTGATTTATCCATATTCAGTTTCTGACTCGAACCCACTTCATAAGTAGACAGAATTCCAAGCACATTCTCAACTTCCTCTTTTGTAGCTCTCACAAAAAGAAGACTATCATCTGCAAAAAATAGGGGAGAAATTGGTTTAACATGTCTACCAATTTTCACCCCATGAATATGGTTCCTGCGCTCCGCATCCCGGATCAAAGCAGACAAGCCCTCGGCACACAAAATAAACAGAAAAGGGGAAATGGGATCGCCTTGTCTAAGACCCCGACTAGGCTTAAACTTTCTCGAAGGTTGACCATTGACAAGAATATCAAAATATGCAGTACGAACACAATTCATAATCAACCCCATAAAAGTCTCCGGCATCCCCAATTTTAACATCATTTTTTCTAAAAAGGCCCACTCCACCCTATCATAGGCTTTACTCATATCTAGCTTGAGACCCAGGTAGCCTTTTTTTCCAGTTTTTTTCTTTCTAAGGTAATGAAAACATTCATAAGCCACCAACACATTATCCGTGATCAAACGTCCCGGAACAAATCCACTCTGTGACTCATGAACAATGTAAGGAAGCACCACCTTCAATCTATTTTCTAGCACCTTAGTAACAATTTTATATAAGACATTACACAGGCTAATAGGCCTATAATCAACAGGAGACTCACATTCTTTTTTTTCGGGATTAACACAATATGAGTCTGATTAATCGCACCTACATCCCCTCCATTATTTAAAATATCAAGTACTTTCCCAATAACATCAACCCCGACAATGTCCCAAAATTTTTGAAAAAAAAATTGCAGACATACCATCCGGCCCGAGGGCCTTTGTAGGGTGCATCTGGAAGAGTGCAACTTGGACTTCTTCAGAAGTGAATGGGGCTGCCAAGCTTGTGAACTGTCTCTCATCAATGATAGGATCCACTCTCTCTAACACAGGCTCTGGCTCGATACTACTATTTTCCGCAAACAAATCCTCGAAAGAAGAAACAAAAATTTCTGAAATTTGCTCCTCTTCATTATACAAATTACCAGCAGCATCCTTTATAAGAGAAATATGATTTCTCTTTTCTCTTTGTTTAGCCTTGTGATGAAAGAAAGATGTGTTTTTGTCACCGTGCTTCAACCACTCTTGCCTACTTCGTTGCTTCCAATACATTTCCTCCCTCGTCTCAAGCTCATCCATACGATCATCTATGGCTCTCATCTGCGCAATTACCTCCTCTGACTGATCCTCCCCCATCAAGTGTTTCATTTGCGCTCTGCAATCACTTAGCTCCTTCAAAAAATCACCAAACTTCTCCTTACTCCATGCACTTAGCCTCAAAGAAGTGAAAGCTATTTTTGAACAAAGGTCTCCTCCACACTCCCAAGCCTCTGAAACAATCCCAGCACAATTCTCATCACGGAGCCACATCTCCTCAAAACGATACAATTTTTTCTTTTTCTTTTTTTTCTGTTTCGGCACAGCTTCTTTGATGCATAAGAGAATGGGCAAATGATCGGATCTCCTCTTCATAAGATGAGAAACAAAAGAACCCATAAAATCCTCCCTCCAGGCATGATTTGCTAGGAATCTATCCAAGCGCTCTTGTATATTTTTCAACCCCCCTTGGTTATTAGTCCATGTGAACTCATGACCAATAAAACCAAGGTCTTCAAGCTGGCAACTGTCAACCGCATTTCGAAGAATATCGGCCTCCTCAAAGCTAAAACCTCTCCCTCCCTTTTTTTCATGTGAATGGAGCATTAAATTGAGATCACCTCCAACAAGCCAAGGTTTTGCATTTGAATCACGAAGACTTTCAAGAAGCTGCCCAGTTTTGTATTTGTTCTCCTCCTCTGGATGCCCATAAATGCCCGTGAAACGCCACTCCTCTTGCTCACTCACCCCTATCAAAGCATCCACATGATTCAAAGAAAAGGAGCTCACCACTACATCAATAGTACTCTGCCATAGAAGTGCAAGACCTTCACTCCTTCTCCTCCCTTCACCGTCACACTCAACTACGAAACAAGAGTTATATTTTATTTTTTGTTTAATTTTTTCCATCTCAAAAGCCTTCAATCTAGTCTCCGAAAGGAACACAACCTGGGGACGCTCAAGAAAAACAATGTGTTTTAGTGCATTAACTGTAGCGGTGCTCCCCAAACCTCTACAGTTCCAAGAAAGGATGTAACTCATTTATCACCGAGAGCCCAATTTGTGGGGCTCGCCACCTTTTCAGCCGTCATCGATGATACTCTCTGTTTTTTTGCTCCCCCTCCCTCATCATCAGTCATCACACCACTCCTACTATTATCCATCTCCTTACTCCTCCTTTTTTCTCCCGAAATAATCACACTACTCTCCATAATATGATCAGTATCTCTTGGCTTTCTCTTCCAACCCTTTCCTATTTTTCCTTCCTCACTACCTTACTTCACAACTTGGGTAGTCTGACTACCTTCAGTTATAACATCCTCCCCACTAGTGAAGACAAACAAATTATTTTCATCATGCTTTTTCCTCACCACCTTCGCACCAGACCCCTAAATGAGTTCACTACTATTTTCTTTGTTTTTTATTTTTTCAATATCCAGCCCCACCTCAGAATCCAACCCCACCTCCCTTATTTTACTAGCTAACTCACGTACATGAGCTACATCTTGTTGACTTATTTCTCTCGTCTTCGGTTTTGTAACAAACAAGACCCTTGCACTTGATCTTCCTGCTTCCCCATCATTATCACCTCTAAATCCTGGTCTATATTTCCATAGTGAAGCTTTCATCCACTCCCCATAAGGAATTATTGGGTTGTCCCAATCTTTATGTTCATCACAATCTTTAATACCATGTCCCATAAGTCCACAAAAGTAGCAAAATAGAGGGGGTTTTTCATATTTTACCTCAAATAGCTCTTCAATTCCACCTCTTAATTTCAGTTTCACATTCTTTGCAAGAGGTCTTCGCACATCAACCATAACTCGGAGACGTATGGATTTGTCAATACCCACCTTCGCTTCACTATCCATCTTCACAAACACACCCAATTTGTTGCCAATTTTCTCAATGTTTGCGACATTCAATCTGCCTTTAAGTGGTAGATTGTAAACTCTGATCCACATTGGCAGATAAAATAATTCGACCTCCGAGGGTTTCACCGAGTCCATTACTTCACTCACTATCAGCGCATGCCTATCGAAGTGCCACGGTTGTTCTTCGAGTACCTTGTTTTTGTCTCTCCAATGGTAAAATTGGAACATGAATAGGTTTTTGCCAATATTTGTAATATCAACCCCATGCTTTGGTTGCCACACAGATTTTATTGTATCAATGAAAGCATTAGTATTGATTTTTCTACTCGTCCAAACCTTCCCTACAAGGGCAAGTTCAACCCTAGCCTCCTCATCAATCTCGCCAGATTCATCCCATTCAATAGCTTCGTTCGGATCATCTTTCTTAATATTCTCCAAAATTCTGCTTTCAGACCCTTCTTTCTCCATTAACGAAAAAACTTTATCACTATCCCCCATAATTGGAAGCCAATTACAAGGAAAAACTAGGAAGAAAGCACCAAAAAACAATAAAACTCGATCAAGAATCAAGAAAAACCTTGAAAAACATGAAACCCTAGCCCCAAGCGACTAGAAAAAACCCTCCCAAGGCAAAACCTAGAGGGAACAAATATTGAACATGTTTAAATTTGAATAGAATTGGGACTTAAAAAGGAAAGTTTTATTCAAATTCAAACTTTATGATCTTATCTTTTCAAAAAAGGATAATTAATTTCTTTTAGAATCTTATAGAAGATTCTAATAAATCCTAATTAGTTTAGGAATAGGATTAAACCTTTGGACCCTCCACATGATCATTGGGTCGTAGGTAAAATCCGATTTGGGCCTAGTTTGTATTCTGGCCATAACTTCCTCATTATTCATTGGAATTGGGCTTGTAATATATCGTTGAAGAGGTCTTTGCAAGACCCATCCAACTACACCATTATTGGACCCTTATCATGCACCAAACTAAACTAGATTGGATGTTTTCATAAAAGAGAGCAGGTTTTCGAAAATAGAATGAAGGTTTTTTTTAATAAAACTAGCCGCAACACTAGACTTTTCACACTTTCACTTCATTCGATTATCATTCGACGCGAAAGGTATTCATCACTGGGTTTGGTTTTGGGGAGACACAAATGGGTGTTTACATGAAGTACGTTAAAACCCATATTTGAGACCAAGTTATCTTAGAGCCTTGTCCGATTACTAATTAGGCGTAAAATGTGTTCATACATGTTTAAACTTGATTAATAACGGACCCAAATGTGTCAAATGCAATGATTAGATCCAATTGGACCTACATTGTTGAAAACCTAGCCAAACAGTGCAAGGCCTATACAGATGGATAGCCTTTTCAAAGAGCTTTGCAATGGTATATTATAAGCCCAATTCCGAGCCAAAACGAAGAAGCTATGATCAAAACACTAAACCGGGCTCAAAACCGACACCCTTGCACTCCAACGGCCTTAACTTTTGATCAATAACATATTTTAACCTAATTCTAACGACATTGGAAAGTAGACATTCAAAGATTTCCAATGATATCTCACACTCCTCAATCAAAAGTTATGGAAGTTTTTAAAAAACGCTTTTTCTTATAAGGCAAGCCGCAAACCAGTGCAACTCGATAAGTTGCGCGCGACTCATTGAGATGCGTGCGACACCCAATGCGACTTAGAGAGTTGCGCCCCGCCACCTGACGCCGTGGCTCTAAAACCCTAAACCTAGATTCCTACGTCTATAAATAGGGGTCTTCGTTCAGCACTAAAGAGATAGAAAAATCAGAATTCTAAACCTAAATTCTGAAATCCTTAATCTCTCAAACCCTCTTACTATCATACTACTTTTCTTCTCTTTTCCCAAATACTTTCCAACCCTAATTGAATCCATTGAAATCCTTGGAGGTACAAAGAAGAAAGAAGGTCCATAAACATCTTAGACGAAGATCTCAGCATACAAAGAAGAACGGTTAGTTTCCTGAGCACTTAGATAAATCACTTTACTTTTATTGTTTAAATAAATTTAATTGATTAATTAGTGTTGTTTTGATCACCTTAAACAAACTTTTAATTAATTAAATTCACATAGTACTCTTTCGTTAATCAAGACTAGAATTTGAATAATTAATTGTTGTTTTATCACTTAAGACAAGACGAATCTTATTTATCTATTGTTCATTCACGAATATTGATTAAATAAGAATGACGACTTTTGCAATGTAATTTCTATATGATTAATGCGTGTAAATAAAATCAACTAACTTAGTCTTTAGGTATCACGTTGCATATATTGTTTGGTGATGAAATTGTGAAAAAGGAAGAGTTAGCAGAGGCCGCACTAGGGCTAGAATAGCGATTCCTCCCTAAAAGAAACGTTATTTTAGTACCCTCGCTCCCGAACTCATTTCTGGTTTATGTAGACCAATTTGGGCATGGGTAAACTTACGATTCGTGCTAATTATCCCATGAACTCCACATGGGAGAAAGGCATGAACGAGGTTTATGAGTTTTCCTAAAACTCATTGGCGACTCTTTACTTGTTTCTTATAAAAAAGCGTGATGACAAGATCAATTCTAATTCAAGGTCCCCCAAACAGTCAGGAATTCAAATCCTACTACACCTTAACAAGTGTAAAGTCCTAGGCTTTTAAAGGGCCATGAGCATTTAAGGGGAAGATCCCCTACGATGGGAACACCCTCCTTACAGTGTCCTTGATTTATCTCCTTTCCCATCTCATTTTCCCTAATGAGAAAGTTCTCTTTGATAGTGTTTCCCATACCCAAGGGTTCTTTGTGTTTAATGGTGAGGGACAAGGGGTTGAGTACAATCTTCTTCTTATCCATCATGAATGAATAAGTGTTCTTTCTTCCATCATGCACTACATCTCTATCAAATTGCCAAGGTCTTCCAAGAAATACATGACAAGCATTCATAGGCAATACATCACAAAGCACCTCATCATTATATAGCTTGCCAATTGAGAAAGAAATAAGAGTTTGTTTCGTTACCTTCACCTCATTGTGATTGTTAATCCATTGAAGCTTGTAGGGAGTAGGATGATCGGTAGTTTCAAGATTGAGCTTGCTCACCAATGTTGTTGAAGCCACATTAGTGCAAGAGCCACTATCAGTGATAAGGTTGCAAACTCGATCCTTGATGGTGCAACGAGTTTGGAAGATGTTTTTCCTTTGCTCTTCCGCTAAAGGGGTGGAAATGGAGTGAAGTGCCCTCCTCACAACAAGGACTTGACACTAATTGGCTTCAAATAAAATCTCAACCTCCTCATCATATATAAGGTCTCCAACATCCATCTTCTCATCTTCGTACTCATTATCATCCATTTCACGAATCATCATAGCTCTACTATTTGGACACTCATTAGAAAAATGTCCATAACCTCCAGCTACACTTGTAGCAAGTCTTCCGATTGCTCATCTTGTTGTGATCATCATTGCTAGAAGAATGCATGGGAGCCTTGCCTTTGTCATCCTTGGCAATGGGCTTGCTTGTCTCACCCTTTGGAGCAAAAGAGTTCTTGAAGGTAGGCTTAGGATACCCACTAGCACTACTCACCTTGTCATACTTCTCAAACTTCAAAGCCTTTTGCACCACTTGGTCAAAACTTCCATGGGCATGCAAATCAACCTTTTGCCCAAGCTTTCTTTCAAGACCACCATTATACTTAGCAATCTTATGGTCCGATGCTTCTTCAATTCCACTCATGATAGAAAGTTTTTCAAACTCCCTAATATACTTCTCTACCGACATAGTTCCTTGTTTAAGAGAGTTCAATTTAAGATAAGCATCTTGCAAATAATCTTTAGGCACAAAGGCCTTGTTCATATGTTTCTTTAATTTCTCCCAAGAAGTGATTTTTGATTTTCCATCTTTTCTCCTACGATGCTTTAAGTTCTCATACCACAAAGAAGCATGTTTTTTGAGTTTAAGGATAGCCAATTTGAAACGTTTTTCATCATCATAACCCTTATATTCAAACACATTGTCCATACTGCTAACCCAATCAAGAAATTCATTAGGATCAAGATTACCTTCAAAGTCCGGAAATTCCAACTTGATGTCTTGGTCACGATTGTCCTCATGGTGTCGTTGGCGGTGTTCCCTTCTCCGGTGAGGAGAGTGAGATTCATCTTCTTCACTAGGGCTCCTCCTCCTTCTAAGACTTCTTCTAGGGCTTCTTCTAGTCTCCAAGACCTCAAGAAGTCTATCAAACTTCCTTTCTAGAGCATCCAATCTAGAGTGCTCATTATAACCTTTATCATCTTCATAATTGTATTTATCACCCATGTTTCTAGATAGAAAGCATGTATTTTTGAGAGAAAATTTTCAATTTTTATGGGAAAAGATAAGATCTTTTGAGAGGGGGAAAGAGAAATTCAAAAAGGTAGGATCTTTCTAGGCTAATCACCTAGGCTCTTGATACCAAATGATATGAAATAACTAAGGAAAGACAAGTAAAAGAGGAAAACTTTCAAACAAGCATAAATTCCAATGCAACAAATAAGGCAAACCTATCTCAAAATCACCAAGATAAATGAAATAGGGGTCTTAATCAAAGCTTACACCAAGTAAAGCTAGGATTAAGGTGTAACCACAAAGATTACAAGGTAGCAATCACAAAGAAAGCTAAATAATCACAAGATTATGGTAGAGAGAGATAGTCTCTTTGATTACAAAATCAAGCAAAGTTCAACATTAATTAAAATGCAAAAACGTCTTAAAAACAACTTAAATAGTTCGTACAAGCTGACTGAAAAACAGGAGAAGGTTCAGCCGAACTCAGGGTAAGTTCGGTCGAACTGCTGGGTAAGTTTGGCCGAACTGTCCTGCTCCTGGTTTGGTCGAACTATTGGAGTTCTGCCACTGCTGTAAAACTGACAAAATCGGGTTTGAAATTGCTTGGGTGGTTCGGTCGGACTTCCTTGGTTCGGCCGCACCTCTTCAATTCTTCTTGTCTTCAAGTGTGATGATGGTCAACCCCGAAAGGTGACCTCCAAGGAGCTTGGCCCGACGTTGTGTCACGACACGTGGCACGTCTTCAATTTCTTCCACCAAGTTCCATGCATCCGCGTCACTCTCATGGTATTAGGTGCTAAAGCCGTCTTGCCCATCGAGCATTATGAGCCGACTCTACGAGTCATGCCATACGATGAAAAGGCAAATTGTGAGGTCATGCGGCTAGCATTGGACTCACTCTCGGAGCGCAGGGGCAATGTCGCCTTGTGTCATGAGATATAACGTCTGAGAATGACAATAACCTACAACAAGAAAGTACACAAACGTCCCTTGAAAGTTGGGGACTTTGTGTTACGAAAAATTGAAGCAACCGACAAGGCTAATGAGCTTGGAAAGCTAACTCCTGATTGGGAAGGACCCTACCGAATCTACGAAGAAGTAAGAGACGGCACCTACCGCCTGGAAACTCCAAACGGCAGCGGCTACCTACAACTTAGAATGTAGACAACTTAAAAAAGTACTACTTCTAAGAATTGTAAATTTTTGTAATTCAGAAGCCTATCAATAAAAAAGTCGCTTTTGGTTTCCAACTATGTGATTTATTGCTTTATTTACATACGTAATGTCTTGAGTACCGCCTGTGCAATGCACAGATGGCTCACCTTCATTCACAAATAATAAGTTAAGCTAAAAACTTAGCAGTAAACAACCGTCTTAAAAAGACATGAGGCCAATGGCCGGATGCTAATTTATTTTATAAATCCTTCTGCTCCAACATGAGTACGGCGTCCGGCGACGCCCATCCAGGTGGAATCGTCGCAGAGAGCATCTTTCATTGCTCTACAAGCGCATACAGACGTGTAGACACCCATTTGTGTCTCCCCAAAACCAAACCCAGTGATGAGTGCCTTTCACGTCGAATCATAATCGAATGAAACGAAAGTGTGGAAAGGTCTAGTGTTGCGGAAAGTTTTATTTCTTTTCTTTTCTCTCTGTTTTTGAAAACTTTATTTTAAGAAAACAGCCAATCCAGTTTGGTTGGTCCATGATATGGGTCCAATAGTGGTGTAGTTGGATGGGGCTTGCAAAGACCTTTCCAACGATATATTATAAGCCCAATTCCGATGAATATTGAGGAAATTATGGCCAATTTACTAAACTGGGCCCGGTTTGAGCTTTATGTACGGCCCAATGATCTAGGGGAGGGCCTAATATGATTTATCATTCCTAATGCAATTAGGAATGGTTTTAGTCTTCTAGAACATTCTAGAAGGTTCTTTTCATTCCTAATTTAATTAGGACTCTTCAGAGTTTTAATTGGATCAAATAGCATTTTCGACTGAAATTATATTATTTTATCTTCCAATACGAGAAATTTATCAGATTTTCGAAAACGCGTTGAATTCCAAATTGGCTTCCAACCCCAGGCCTTGGCGCCTGGAACCAGGATTGGCGCCAGACGCCAGCATTGGCGCCTGGCGCTAGCCACTGGTCCTGGCGCCAATGAGCCAGGGCTGACGCCAAGGTGGTTTTGTGGTCTTCAGACTCTGTTTTGATGAATTATCTTTTTTGGATGATTTTCTCTATTAATATCGTATCAAAAACTCCGTTTTCATTCATCATCAACCATCATCTACATCTATCGTTCACCAATTCTCTTTATTCTTAAGATTTCATCAATTCTTATTTCAATTCACCAACTCTCATCAGGATTTTCTTGATTATTCTCTCTCTTTTCTAACTTTGTTTTTTCATACAAAATTCCGCATTCGCAAGATCTTGAAACACTTAGCCATATTCGAAGTTGCCTTCGCCCTAGACGTGAAAGGTTTTAATTTCTGAGGGTTTGGTCCCAAATCTCTCTTTCAATTATTTAATTTAATTGTTTTGTTTATTATTTTCCTTGAAGTTACTAACGTGTGTATTTTGTTATTAGAAAGAGGTACGAGGCATCCAAGTAAGTACTTTAAGGGATTTTATTGATTAATTGATATTATGATGTAGATATCATGTTTAAATTGTTATTATGATTCCTAGTATCATGTCTAGGGTAACTTTAATATTAAATATGATTGCTATGATGCCTTTTATTCTCTTCCTAATATTTATGATTGTTAGTATCATGTTAGGGCTAAAGCTTTGATTTTTATTTCTTAGTGACATGCTAGGGTTTGTTATTAATCTTGTTAGTATCATGCCTAGGATCTTGCTATGCTTTAACATGATTATGATGATTATTTTATTTATGATTGATATTATCATTATTATAATTATTATTCATGATATTGATTATTTATTATGTTGCTTGATATTTATTTTATTGCTGGATCACCTTTTATGCATGTTAAAGGGAATTGGTACTTGCAATCACGCTTAATAAGATATTAATAATCTTGTTAAGGTTAATTGTGATTATAATTCAAGTGATCGCCAATAATAGTTTATTTGTGCATTAATGTTCAACCAACATAGATTAAACAGGTTTAGGGTTAATCCTATTGATTGTATGTTAATTAGAAAGCGCACATGAATACGAGTAGAATAAAGTAGAGGCCTATTATTAGGGAAGGTTCAATCTCTTTAAGGTTGGATTTGTACCATCATCCCCGAACCCTTATTTGGTTCATGACCTTATGGAGCTGACAATCTCTTGGATCGTTAAGGGGTGTAACCTTCACCTCGTGAACGGTTTACAAGTTCCTTAAAAAACTTGTTGGTGACTCTTTTTCTCTATCTTCTTCCCTTTTGGACGCCACCGTACTTTAGTGTATGATCACAGTGGGGTTCAAGCTAGTGGGATTTTAAAGGCTTGAAATTATTCCCTACAAGACGGCAAAAATTGAAAGACAAAATTAGTCAACTCGTAGCTGTCTGACTAGAATAATCTAAAGAATGCCCCAATTTTTAAAAGACCGGATGTACAAAGATATCAGCCGGTGACCGATTGAAGTTCTAAATTAGATTTTTTTTTCTTGAAATTACGCAAGTCCTTCCAATTGGGGAAAAAGGACGTTGAGCATAACTGTATTGCAAACAACCCAGGAGGTCTTTAACCGCCTAGGTAAGAGGCTAAACCGCCTGCAACATTGGACGGCTGTGTACTTGATTTAGGGCTATCACTACTGTGATTGGTTGACTTAGGAACATCTCTTACTCCTTAAAGTATCAAAAGTTCCCAAGTCAATCAATCAATTAAACCTGGAAACTAATCACACAGTCGCCTAAGGGCAGCTGGGTAGGTACATCTGGATTATATGTTGCCTCGTGCTATTAAAGACTTAGGAAAAAGTGCAAAAATTGAAACAATTGAACAAACCGACTCAGTCGGCATACTTCATTAATCCAAAATCGGCCAAAAAGCTGGGAGATTTTGTTAACCGAACTGACATCCGGTGAAAAGCAAAAAATTAAAACTGTTACTCGACTCCCCAATCGGTAAATACAAAGATACACGACACACCAGGTGGAGAAAACATGGAAGGCCCCTTAGGCGGCTGCTGATAGTCAGCCGCAATATCTTCCTGGTCAGAACTTGACGCTTCCAACCCGGATCGCTCAGCAGCCTCTTCACCGCCTGACTCTTCATCTGAGCCTTGAGTAGACGCGGCTTCCTCGCCGTCTGACTCTCTTAATATTGTATCACTTAGGGTGGAAGGAGCACCACCCGGAGGAGAACCTGCTTGCTCCTATGATCCCTCATACTCCTCATCCGGGGTGACTTTATTGGGGCACTTCCTAAGCATGCCGCCTCTTTGGCTTGGTAGCCGTTTGCTTGACTCTAGCCATTATGTCATACATAGACACAGAGATGAAGAGATTTGGGGATGAGCAAAGCAGCCCAAATGTCCAAAAAAGGCACCCCCGGTTCTAGACTCAGCCGTACCAGGAGACCGGCTGAATGACCTAGGCAGTGCCGTGTGTGTCAATGAAGAGTCCATTTTTATTTTAGAAGTTTATGTACACAAATGGAAAAAGCATAAAAATCTTGAAGAGGGTAGAGGCGGTTACCTTTAGCTTAACTCTAAAAACTCTGAAAACAGCCTCAGACGATGACCGGTTGTCTTCGCCTAAAACGCAGACGGAAGCTTCAAAATAATTACAATAGACGGAGTCAGAGTCTCTCTCTCTCTCTCTGAATCTCTCTTTCCGTCTCTAAGAATTGCAAATGAGTCAAAAGTGAGAGTGAAAATGGGGGGTAAATCTCAATTTATAGATAGGTAAAACAGGGGGCTTCACCGTCACACCCCAGTAGGTGAACATTCTTTTTACTGTTCACTACTCACAAGAAGACGCGTGTCACAGGCGCTACGTGGCCTGCCACGTCACCCTTATGAAGGGCAAATGTTTAGGGTAAAAAAAAACCCTAGAAACGTGGACCAATTAGAGAGGGATATGTGTCAAGCCTAGCAGGTCCAACATGGGCCACTTAGCAGCTGACACGTGTCAGCCTCAGATGTCAGTTGAAATTGCGGCCTTCAAGAACGACGCAACCCATTAGGTCAGAATGACCTAATGAGCACGTATTCCCATGATCCTATAAATAGGGAGATATCCCCCATTTTGGGGCACGTTCATTCATTCGTTACACTAACCTACATTCTCTCACATCAAAGAGCAACTGATCTCGAAATCCGAGAAGATCTCAGTTTACTTTTCGCACCCTTTTTATATTCTCTAGCACGTTCTAACTTGATCGTTAGAGGCGGAATACAAACCATCTGGAGTCTCCGTTGTTTTGCAAGTACATGCGCCACCGTATCAGTCTTTGAGCTGTAACTCTCTTGAGGGACTAAAAACACCAAAAACACATATCATAATGCTAAGAACCAGCTGCTTCATGGTTGGACTAAACAAATTAAGATAGCTAACGTTGTCATTTTGTTCGTCATTAGTTGTTAAAGATTACTTACTAGTTACTACGTAGTATGCTCTGATACAACACTAATTAATTGGCGTATTCTCTTACAAAAACTCTTTGAAGGCAACAATTTGGGTTTCTTTTATACAATCAAGTTGGGCATTTGTGGTCTTCGTCCTCTAACTTGAGAGCGAGTATTAGAAACTCTATGTATACTAGTCTTCCTTGTGGTTATGTTAATATTCTTATAGATTTATTTTGGTAAATATATTGAAGACTTTAAGTCAAGTAGGGTTTGCTATTGTATGTACTCGTACTATATATTGAGTTGAGATTATCTGTACAAGCTAAGTTGTTTTCTTTGATTTCTCTTGAGCTTAACGATATCTATAATGGATTTACAATATTTATTAATGTTGACTTACATGTATATTTAAACGTATGCTTGCACGCATCACCTGCACAAAACACACTAGTAGAGAATTAAAGGCAAAAAGAATTAAAGGGTAAGAAAAAGTAAAATTGTTAGAAACCGTCACGGCGTCACCACGACAAAGATTTTATAGTGGTCGATTGATATATAAGTGTAAAGCTACCATAATGTTTTAACGAGTATGCGGTTTATAATTGACTTATTTTTCTTCAATTAATAAAGTTTATTTCTCGAGGTTTTTTTTTTATTATTTTTCTTCAATTAATATATATATGTAAAGGGGAAATTTTTCCCGAGTTTTTAGAGAGCCACATAGGTTTTAATTTTTTTAGCGCGCCATGTAGGATAACAAATTTTAGTGGTAGCCAATTAAATACGAGATTATAAATTTCTTTTAGAATTAAATAATTTAAATTACATCTTAGCAAAATTGGCGAATGAGATTTCCCAATTTAAACTAATTAAATATAAAATATTATCTTTTGATATTAAGAATTTAATCTAAATATATAACAAATTTTAGCACATAATACATAGGAAAATTTGGATTTTGGTACCTCGAAAATGGGGGTAATTGAATTTTAGTACCCATCTAAAATTTTATTTTAAATTGGTACCTCAAAAATGACTAAACTATAGATATCAGTACCTCCGTTAGCATTCTGTCAACTTTTCCGTTAGTGGGTCCCATTATCTAATTATTTAATAATTTAATTCATTAAAAAAAACATTTAATTAAAAAAAACTTACAAAAATAAAAAAAAAACTTAAAAAAAATAATAGTACCCCGCCACCCAGCCCTGCCTCCCCGCCACCCACCCTGCCACCCCGACCCGACGCCACCCCCCCCCCCCCACCCAGCCTGATCAACAGCTACAGAAACGAGCCCTGCCTCCCCGCGCTGACGCCACCCCCCTCCCCCCACCAGCCCTGCCTCCCCGCGACGACGCCACCCCCCACCCAGCTAATCTGAAAACCACCACATCGAAAACCCTAGGGGATACATCTTAGGGTCATATAATGACGTTTGGAACCATATATGACCCTCATATGTTGCCATAAATGTCCGTGGTAGGCTTGAGGTCACGATATCGGTGCAAGTTTGGAACGGGTAAATTGACTGTTTAAAGGCATATTGGATGGTTCCACCCACTCAATTGGACTCCCGGAGGGTATTAGGAACCATGGTAACTCGTCGCCGATTTCCCTCCTCTTTCTCACTCTTGGCTGCCTCGACATCACCCTTCCCCCTTTCTCCCAAATCAATTTTTAGGGTTTTTAGGTTAAATTTTCGGGTTGTGGGTGGTGGGTTTCGGGGTTCGTGGGTGGTAGGGTGGTGGGTTTCTGGGTTCGTGGGTTGTGGGTGGTGGGTTTAGGGGTTCGTGGGTGGTCGGGTTGTGGGTTTCGGGGGTTCGTGGGTGGTGGGGTGTGGTGGGTTTCGGGGATCGTGGGTGGTGGGTTCTTGGGTTTCTGGGTTCGGGGTTCGTGCCTGGCCGCGGCGGCAGCTGCTGTAGCTGGGCTTCGTGTCTGGCTGCAGCGGCAGCAGATGTGGCTGGGCTTCGTGCCTGGCTGCGGCAGCAGCTGCCATGGCTGGGCTTCGTGCCTGGTCGCGGCGGCAGCTACCGTGGCAGGGCTTCGTGGCTTGGTGGTCGTCGTGGCTTGGTGGTTGTCGTTGGCCGCGTGGCTGGTTGTTTTTTTTTTATTATTAGTTTTTTTTTGTTTTTTTATTTTAAAAATGTTTTTTTTTTAATAATTTAAATTATTAAATAATTAGATAATGGACCCCAGTAACGGAAAACTTAACGGAACATGGACGGAGGTACCAAAACCTATAAAGTTACACTTTTGGAGGTACCAATTTAAAATAAAATTTTAGATGGGTACTAAAATTCAATTACCCCTATATTTGAGGTACCAAAATTCAAATTTTCCTAATACATAATATATATCTAGTATATAAACATTTAAATAGTAGTCATATATATAAACTAGTATTGTTTGATCATATTGTTTATATGATATATATAGTTATATATATAAACATCATATGTATATTGGTTGATCATTAAAATAGTTGTGACTAGCTTACTTAGTATTTCTAGTCCTACTTCGGTTTTTGGGGTTGATGCAGTAAGTACTAGCGGGGGTTTAATTTAGTGGTTTTTTGATATGGTTCGGAAGAACTTTCTTGTGTTTTTTGCTGTTCAAATGTTGTACTATGTAATGTTAAACTTACTAATGGAACTAGTACATGTGTGATGTTTGTTTATGGTGCTCATGTTCTTGAAGATAGACCTCAGGTCTAGGGTTTGATTTTAGATTTATTTGCTATTGCTCTTAATTGTTTGATTTTTGGAGATATAAATGAAATAGAGCATCACTATGATAGGTTGGGAGGGTCTAATATTAATAAAGGTTGGGACTCCTTTATTAATTTTAGGATGAAATCAAGTTTACTTGCTGTAGACACCCATTTGTGTCTCCTCAAAACCAAACCCAGTGATGAATACCTTTCGCGTCAAACCATAATCGAATGAGGTGAAAGTGTGAAAAGTTTAGTGTTGCGGTTGTTTTTATTAAAAATCTTTCTTTCCGTTTTCGAAAACCCATTCTATTTTATGAAAACGTTCAATCCAGTTTAGTTTGGTCTATGATAAGGGTCCAATAATAGTGTAGTTGGATGGTGCTTGAAAAGAACTTTCCAACGATATATTATAAGCCCAATTCCAATGAATAATGAGGAAGTTATGGCCAAAATACTAAACTGGGCCCAAACCGGATTTTTCCTACGACTCAATGATCATGAGGAGGGTCCAAAGGTTTAATCCTATTCCTAAACAAATTAGGATTGATTAGAATCTTCTATAAGATTCTAAAAAATCTTAATTATCCTTTTTTCAAAAGATAAGATCATAGAATTTGATTTAAATATAAACTTTCCTTTTTTTATAAAACTTTCCTTTTTTAACAGTCCTAATTCTATTCGGATTTAAACATGTCCAAAGACAGTCAGATATTATTTTCGTGCCTCATGTTTTTTATCCAAATTTTATATGGTTGGATAGATCTTGAAATTATCTTTCCAATGATATATTATAATATTAATTCCGAGCTGTAATGAAAAAGATATGAAAGAAATACTAAACTCTATCCAAAACTGACACCGTCCTACTATTTCGGCTATATCTTTTTATCTACAAAATATTTTAATCTGATTCCAATTTGGTTGCAAAGTATACTTCAAGATCTTTCCAACGACATATTATATGCCTTATTTGGACTTCTGGATCAAAAGATATGATATAAACAAAATACGCAAAAACTACTGTCTACGAGTTTTATTTCGATTCGAATTTGGATTCTTTTATTAATTTTTCGACCCTCTTTTTTTCCTATAAATAGAGGTCATATCTCTCTTTTTCAAATCAACAATCTACAATCTACAATCTACAATCTATAATCAACAATCATCAACTCTCATCAAGGCTTACTTGATATTCTCTCTCTCTTTCTAAACTACCCCTTTAAACACAATTCCGCATTCACAAGATTGTGAAACACTTAGCCAAGTTCGAAGTTGCCTTCGCCCTATACGTGCAAGGTTGATAATTTCTGAGGGTTTGGTCCCAAATCCAGTCTAAACTTTTTAACTCTTTCTTTCAATTATTTAATTTAATTCTTTGATTTTATTTTCATTGAAGTTTACTAACGTGTGTATTTTCTTATTAGAAAGAGGTACGAGGCGTCAAAGTATGTAATCTTATTGCTCTATTCTTGTAGAAAACATGCTTATATTGTTTTAATTCCTAGTATCATGTTAGGATGTTTTTATTGCTTTCTAGAATCATGTTTAGGGTGCCTCTTGTTCTTTCCAATATCATGTTAGTACCATGTTAGGTTTAAAGCTTTGATCTTTAATGTTTAGTGACATGCTAGGATTTGTTACTAATCTTGTTAGTATCATGCCTAGGATCTTGCTATTATATTTAAGCCTTATTATTATCATGATTATGATTATTATTATGTTGCTTGATATTATTTATTTATTGTTATTGCTTGATCACACCTTTTATGCATGTTTAAAGGGAATTTGTACTTGAAATCACGCTTAATAAGATAATTAATAATTTGGTTTAGGCTAATATGATTTTAACTCAAGTGATCGCCAATAATAGATTTGTTTGTGCATTAATATTCAACCAACATAGATAAACAGGTTTAGGGTTAATCTAATGATTGCATGTTAGTCAGAAAGCACACATGAATACGAGTAGAATAAAGTAGAGGCCTATTTTATAGGGCGAGTTCTTTCTTTTGTAGATTGGATTCGTACCCTCATCCCCAAACCCTATTTGATTCTAGACCTTATGGAGTTGACGATCTCCTGGATCGTTTAAGGGGTGTAACCTTCACCCTGTGAACGGTTTACAAGTTCCTAAAACTTGTTGGCGACCCTTTTGCTCTCTTTTCTTTCGTTTTGGACGCCACCATACTTAAGTGTATGATCACAGTGGGGTCCAAGCTTTGGGGTTATAGTGCTTGAAATATTCCCTACACTTGCTACCCCCTTTAAAGGTCCTCCATATACGTGGACGAATAATAGGGACGATGATCAACTTATTTTACACGACTGGACCGGGCTTACATGACTTCTAATTGGTTTCATAATTATCCCGATAGTCGGTTACTCAATCAACCGATTCTGATATCTAATCATGCTGCTATATTCTTTGATGATTCTCCGTTTATACAACTTTCAAACCGTCCTTACCAACTGGACAGCTAGTGTTTGGAATATCAGGATATACATGACTTTGTCCTTACTACTTGGCAAAGAAACGTCACTGGCTCGCCAATGTTCATTCTCTCTAAGAATCTGCAACACGTCAAGTCTCTCATTAGGAGGTGGTGTCTTAATAATAAGAAATTTTGGGGCATAGATTGGAAATTTTTTTCGAAGGATCTTGCAACTGAGGGAGAGCTAGTCCAACCAGTTTCTGATGCCTCTCTCTATATGACCAATATAGTTACTTCAAAAGATAGTATTTTGTTGCAACTGCAATTCTGGAGATAACGCTGTAAAAAAAACTGGATACTTAAAGGTGATTGTTCATATAAACTTTTGTTCTTGAAGGTTAAAAGTTGGCAAAAGAAGAATGAGATTAGTTCCTTATTTGGCAACCAAGGAACTCTTCAGCATGGCCAGACGGATGTCTAGCGTGTGGTAGTGAAATCCCTAAAAGATACTTTTCAATGTGATACTATGCCTCCTTATGATCTGGAAATTGACGTTGTTTTACGTGAATTAGATCTTCCACGATTCAATACTTCTTAACTTGCAAACCTGGATCGTCCCTTCTCTGCTTCTGAGATTCGAAGTGCAATGTTTTCTTTAGGGAATAGTAAGTCTCCGGGTCCGGATGGAATTACAGTCGAATTTTTCAAATCTTTCTGGGATGTTGTGGGCGACTTGGTTATTTCCGGCATTCAAAGTTTCTTCCGCACGGGATTTCTACTGAAATAGTGAAATTAGTCCCTTCTTGTTATAATTCCTAAGATTGGTCACCAACAGAGGTGGGGCATTTACGTCCAATCAGCCTTTGTAACACAGTGTATAAATGTGCTTCCAAGTGTTTGGTGGCCAGGGTGTGCAATGTCTTCCTCTTCTCATCTCAAATTCTCATCACGCCTTTGTTCAAGAACGCGTTATGATGGATAATATTTTGATGAGTCATGAGTTAATGGAGAAAATCAATTGTTCAAAAACTGGAACTAATTGGCTCTCCTTGATCAAAATTGATATAAGCAAGGCTTATGTTAGAATTCACTGGAGTTTTCTTTTGCAGGTTTTAAAAGCCTATGGGTTTCTGGACCGTTGGTTACAGATGATCCAACAATACCTTGCCACGGTTTCTTACAAATCCTTGATTAATGGTTCTACTTCGGTTACCTTTAAACCACAATGTGGTCTTCGCCAGGGTGACCCCATCTCCCCGTACCTTTTCCTATTCTGCATGGATATCTTCTCTCGTATGCTGCATTTGGGACAGGATTTGAAGCTTTTTCAAGGAATCAAGCTGTCTAGAATGAGTCCTACTGTCTCGCGTTTATTCTTTGCGGATGACGCTTTCATCTTTTTTTCGGGCTTCGTCTACGGCCTGTACTAATATCATGCAGATTATTCAGCGATTTACTAAGATATCAGGCGAACAACTAAACTTGTCCAAGTCCTTGATTAATCTGTACGTCTGCTCAGAAAGGCTTCAAATATATTTTCCAAATGAAGCATGTTCAGGTGTTCGATCATCATCTGGGAGCTCCAATTGACTTCGTCGGAAGAAAGAAAGATCACTTTCAATTTATCATCGACAAAATTACTGGGCGAATTAATTGTTTGCCATACGCCTCGCACAATTGCAGATGTTAATTTTTATTAACTCTATCCTTATTTCTAAGGCATTCCATGCTCTCGCTTGTTATGAGTTCCCCGTCTCTGTGACTGGGAAAATCGACTCCTTATTGTTGCGCTTCTTGTGGGCGCATTCTGATACTAAAGGTATGCACTAGGTAAATAAGGATACCACGCACCTTCCTCATGGCCTCGGTGGTTTGGGGATTCGCTGCTTATCTTCCTTAAACAAGACTTTGCTCATGAAACAAGTTTGGAGACTCTTTACCAACCCGCAGTTGGTAGTTTCTAAAGTTTTTAGTGCTCGTACGACCTTTCTCTCCAACAAACCTAATACTCGGCCGCGTTATTCTGGTCGCCACTCTTATGGCCTTCGGGGTTTGCTCAAGGCGGACACTCTGTTGAATTTCGGTTGTAACTGGAAAACCGGTAATGGCAAGTCCACTCTAGCTGGGTCAGCTAGGTGGGTAAATGGTTGCATTCCTGAGTTCAAACCAGGAATTCCTTTGCCAAATTCGGCTCCTCATACTGTTAGTATTTTCACCAATCTTCAGACCATGGGGTGGGATACTACTAAAGTTGTTGATTGGTTTGTTCCTGCGGATGCTTCAACAATCCTGGCAATGGAGATCCCTGATACGACTCGAACTATTTCCGTTATTTGTCGGGTACTCCTTCTGGAAAGTACTCGGTTAAAATTGGGTATGCTATGCTTCAACAACAACTTTCCCCTCCTTCTACACCTTCCGCTACTGACTCTTTCTAGAAGGTTCTTTGGTCTCTCCCGTTGCAGCCTAAATGGAAGTTGTTCTTATGGAAACTGCTACACCGCGCTCTTGCGGTCAAGGTGGAACTCAATCATAGAGGAGTTCCGATTCTAGGCGTGTGTTGTTACCTCTGCCGTACGGAACCGGAGGATTTACAACACCTTTTTAGAATGTGTTTTACTGCACGAAAGGTTTGGAGGGCTGGATGCCTCAGTATTTAATGGAGACCTTTCTCTCTCAGATTAGATCCAAGATTATATCCGACTTTTTATCAGTCAGGATGGTCTTTCTAGTTCTCGCTTTGGTAGGTACACTGTGGAGCTTGTGGTTATGTTGTAATTCCAGAATTTTAGGGATTCCTCTGCGTCTCGGCCTTTTGAGTCTTTGTTTTAGGAGGTCATGGATAATCATTCAATCTTTGTCAACTCTGATGCCCCTATTAGTATCCCTACTACTGCGGCGACAGATGGCGGTGCCTCTTCTCTGCCTGGTTTTTACATTGCTCAGCTTGTCCTGACTCCCTATGGGAGTGCTTTGCTTTCTCTTCAAGTAGATGGCTCTTTGTTCAAAGATTCTCGACGAGCAGGAATGGGATGGTGCTTGGATAATGATGACCCACTGATGATCGGATCAGTGGAGGTAGTAACTTCGGGGTTTGTTCCTCGGCTTTACATGCAGAGGCGTTGGCTTGCATGTATGGGCTACAGTGGGCGTTTGATCGAGGAATTCTGTCTCTCACGGTTTTTACTGATTCATATCATCTGGTCATCGTGCTTCGTGGGGAGGAGCAAGGTAATATCGCTTATATATGGCTCATTCGGAGGATTTTACAACTTGGCTCAAGGTTTTGGGTTTGCAGTATTCATAAGGCGGATCGCCAGCGCGTCCACAGAGCTCATCTAATTGCAGGGGAAGCAGCGGTTAACTCTATTTGTTTTAGTATTAATATGTAATTTGCTGTTTGTATCATTTGTCAAAAAAAAAAAGTAGTCAGGTTTTAAACTACCATTAAAAAACTTGTAAAAAAAAAAAAAAAAAAAAAAAAAAAAAAAAAAAAAAAACTACCATTAAAAAAACATCAACAAAGAAGCTAGATTATCCGCCGATACATATATAGTACTACATAAATTATATAAGTACATATGTTTTCCCTTC
Organism: Chenopodium album; assembly: GCF_948465745.1. NCBI lineage: Eukaryota > Viridiplantae > Streptophyta > Magnoliopsida > Caryophyllales > Amaranthaceae > Chenopodium > Chenopodium album. The sequence goes on along the minus strand of NC_137839.1, from coordinate 16,553,758 downwards.
ATTCTTTTCGTTTTTGTGAATTCTAAACTTTAATGCCCGGAGGTTGGACCTCAACAGGACTGTAAGGTGGTTGTGTCGGTGCATATGCAGTTTGTAATTTGCGAAAATGTGACTTTACCACGGTCCCTGCACAATAAATTATTTATAATCATTATCTAGCAAAGATGTTATATGGAAAAAGTTAAAATTTATTTTTATTTATTTTAATGGTATGGAGTACTTGCTATGCTTACTAACATACAAGTTTTGCACCCACATAATGTCCGTGTTGTTTAATAAATTAGGGCCCTAAATATTAATACAAACTCTTAACACATCATTGATACAAAATCATATTTTACAGTTTTATCATTAGTATTTTACAATTTTTATTATTTGATAATTATTCTTATACTAAGGGCCTCTTTTGGGCAGAGTAGAACAGGATTCTACAGAGCAGAGTCGAGCCGAGCATATATTATTATTGTTGTTGTTGTGTTGTTGTAGACAATACAAAAAAATCATCAAAAGATCTCATTTGGCATTGTTGTGGTTTTTTGTTTTTTAAAATATATTATATATGTCACATAATGAATCTAAAATTATTTAGACTTATTAAAATCATCATAATTTTGAAACTGACAACATAAAAGTGAAAACACCTTTTTCTTGTTTTTTATTTTTGGTTTTTAGTTTTCAAAAAAAAGGAAACTGAAAACCAAAAATGATGCCAGACAAGCCCTAACGGTGTGTTTGGTAAAGAAATGGGACTGAAAAGAAGGGAAGGGAGGTGAAGGGGAGGGAAGAAAGATGAGTTTTCCTTCCAAATCTCTCCATTGTTGGAGAGATCAATTTCTCACAATTTAATCCCTACATATCTCTTCCCTTCCTCCCTCATTTCTTATTCAAATGAAAGATAGTTCTGTTGATGTTTAAAAGTTTTGATGATGAGGAACTTAAACTACAGCAAACTCATCTCATAAAGGTTTTTCAAGTGTTTGTTTAGCTAAGGTGAAATTGATCTTGGAGATGGAAGAAGTAGCTGATGCTAGGAAGACTTGAAGAAGTTCTTTATCCAGAAAGTTATTGATGTATTCATTTTATATAGTATTTTACCCCCGTCCCTTGGTCATAATTAGTAGTGTTTTTGGCTCTTTAGAGCCACTTTTATTACTAATTGGTGTTTTCTAGTGTTTTCGTAGATTTGGTTGACTTTTGCAGGGATTTATGCTTTTGGAGTATTTTCCCGAGATATTTTGGAGCAATCACGAGCACTGGAGAAGCACGACCAGATTTTATAGCCCAGGGCCGGTTGGAGCCATTGAACCGATGATAAAGGGCTCGGTAGAGGTGATACCGGGGCGTTTGGACCGAGTATTCAAGACCCAAAGAGGAAACCCAGATTGGCCCGAAGAATTGGAGCCCAATCGAAGTCCAAATATTGGCCCAAATGATCCGCCCAGCCAAAAAGGCTGGCGCCCGGAGGCGCGCCCGGCCGGGCAGGAGGAGCGCCCGGTGACGCGCCCGGCCGGGCGCGAGATTGTTGTTAGAGGTGAAAAAAAGGCGCGCCCGATCGGGCGGTGCCTCGCCCGATCGGGCGCGTGTTTATTTAGGAGACAATTAGAGTCGTTTTAATTTGTTTTAGTTTAGGATTTTTGTACGGAGTATAAATACTCCTCCGTAATACGATTTTAGCACGACTTCTTCTTCTCTTAATCCTTTCTCTTAGACTTTCTCTCTCTACTTAGTTTTCTCTCTCTTAATCTCTCTCTAAACCTTTGTTCTTATTTCTTTGATTAATTCCAGATTTACTTTGGTGACGATTTCTCTTCCCTTAATCTTAGTTATTTATTTTATTCCTTTGATCATGATTTATTTTATTGCTTTGCTTAGTTTATATTTAATTATGTGTGAGTAGTTTAATTTCTAGGGTTTATGGGGATCTAATAAATAATATGAAGGGGTAAATTTATTGTTGTTATTTATCAATGCTAGATTAATTTCCTATTGATTGATTTAATGCTCTGTGACTAGATTAGGCCTATCTTTTATGCATGAGTTTGACAATATTGATTCAAGAATCGAGAGATGAGAATTAATGTTTAGGTCTAGTTTCAATAGGCAAGTTAATTTATAAATGGTTAAGTCAAGATTCGTGAGATGAGATTTAATACCGGTAATTTAATTGTGTGATTGTAATAAGTAGCGAGAGCCCTTTACAATCTGATTAATTGATGCATTGATGATTGACTATTATTGATTTTTGGTATTGCATGATGATTTCTTATTGGATTGTTTTAATGTTTTACAATTGCGGCTTGTAAAAGTATAGCAATATTAAATTGATGAATCGAGCAGATGTTAATTTGATATTAAAGGCTATTTTCAATAAGAACTTAGATCTAGTAAATTGCGAGAGCCTGTTAGGTCTATGTTGGTTAATAAATTGCGAGAGCCTGTTAATCATGTTATTTATGCAATGTCAATAATTGATTACCCTATTTTACCCCGGAATATTATTTATTGGTGAACCTATGCCCTAGATCCTTTTATATATTATTTTCTCCCTTTTCCTACTCTTTTTAGTTTAGTTTCATATTCAACTTTTAATATTGGTTACTTAAATAATTTAGATTATAATATTTAATTAGGAGTAAAAAGACTTGTTTCCCTGTGGAGATCGACCCTACTTCCCTATCTACTTTAGTTAGTGAATTAGGTAATTATTTTTGATTAGGGGATACGACTTTACCCTATTAAATTTTGGCGCCGTTGCCGGGGAAACGGTTTTATTTTTATTTCTGATTATTTTTGTAGTCTAGATTATTTCCCTTTTTGTCTCAGAGAGCGTTAGTTCTCTGAGACAAATCTCATATTTGCTTCTAGTTTTTGTTTATGCCCAGGTGTTCCAGATCAGGTTACATCCCATTCGATCCTGAGATCGAACGTTCCTTCCATAGACAGAAAAACTTCTACAAGCAAATCCTGGCGGATTCTGGTGATAATAACAATAATCACCGAGATTCTCCAACTGGTTCTAGCAATTCAGAGGCATCATCAGACACAGAATCAGAGATGGCGGTTCCAAAGAAACTTAGTGATTATTCACAACCAAAGCTTACGGATTTCCCACATCTCACTCCCACTCCGGCTCTTGATGGGGTTCAATTTGAAATTAAGCCTCAATTTATAACGATGATAGAGAGGAAGCAATTCAGTGGAGCCAAGGGTGAAGACCCGAATCTTCACATTGCCGACTATTGTCAATATTGCAACACCATAAGGCAAGCCGGGGTCACTCAAGACCAAATCAGGGAGATTCTCTTTCCCTTTTCTTTAACTGGAAAAGCTAAATTGTGGTTTAATGGTCTAAATAGAACTACGCTTGGTATAACTGACTGGGAAACTCTTGTTTTGAATTTTTATAACAAATATTATCCTGCAGAGAGAACAGTAGTACTACGGAGTGCGATTCAGAATTTCGCCCAAGAAGCCGATGAGTCTTTATATGAGGCTTGGGAGAGGTTCAAGGACTTACAAAGAGAATGCCCTCACCACAATTTAGCACAATGGCAGTTAATCCAAGCCTTTTATAACGGCATTGGAAATTCTTCTAGAATAATTTTAGACTCTGCAGCTAGTGGGAGATTTATGAATCTTAATGTTGATGACGCAGGTCAGGTTATTGAAGATATGGCGATACACAATTCCCAATATGGGAATCCAAGAGGATTTGCTAACAAGGGGAAACATAGCGTCGATTCTGTATCCTTTTTGCAAGCTCAACTGACCTCTATTTGTCAAAAATTAGATAATCTGAGCACTGCTAACGTAGCCAATGTTTCTGCGATTAATAATAATTCTAATGAGGCTTTCTGTGAAAATTGTGGTATTGTAGGTCATTGGGAGCAGGATTGCAGGAATTCCGTGGAGCAAGTTAATGCCTTCCAAGCTTATAGGCAGAATAACCCATACTCCAACACTTACAATCTTGGGTATCGGAATCATCCATACCTTTCCTACCGGAGCACTAATGTTCAAAATCCCCCACCACAAGAACCACAGGTGCCACAGCAACAGCAGCAGAAATACTATCATCCCAATGCTGGCCAAAAGAATCAACCACAACAACCCCCCTCATCTTCAGACCCTTCTTTAGGGGAAATTAGAGCAATGTTGGTTAATATGCAAAAGCACATGGAGAGCAAAGATGCGACAATTGATCAAATTCTAGCGCATAACAAAATTGTAGATAATCAAATTGCGCAACTCTCCGCTACTCTACAAGCACGCCAACAGGGAGCCCTGCCGGCACAGCTGACTAGGCCTACGGATCAAGCATTTGCGATTACTCTAAGAAGTGGTTCAAACTATGAAGGGCCCTCTATGCCCAGAGTTGATGAACCTATTTTATTAAATAATGCTAATCTTGATTCCATTGAACCAAACAATGTAGTTGCTAGCCCTGCAGGGCTAGAAGATAATACTAACACATCTAATCCTACATTGCAGGGTAAAACTCCGGAGAAGGTGGCTACTCCAGACAAAGAGAAAAATGCTCAAAAGCCAATTATCAAACTTCCTTTCCCCAATCGTCAATTGAAGACAAACTTGGATAAGCAGTTTGGTAAGTTCCTGGAGGTGGTTAAGGATTTGAAGGTAACAGTCCCCTTTACTGAATTGATCACACAAATCCCCTCATATGCAAAATTTATGAAAGAAATTTTGACGAGAAAAAGGTCTATTAGTGAGGTAGAGACAGTAGCCTTCACTGCAGAGTGTAGTGCCGTACTTCAAAATAAGTCTCCACCTAAATTGAAAGATCCGGGTAGTTTTTCTATCCCTTGTCATATCGGTAATCTTCTGATCGATAATGCATTATGTGATTTGGGTGCTAGTGTTAGCGTTATGCCATTATCTGTGTGTTCTAAGTTAAATATGGGTAAATTAAAAGCTACCAATATAACTCTGCAAATGGCCGACCGTTCTTTCAAATACCCCCAGGTGTTTTAGAGGACGTCCCCGTTAGAGTAGGTAAATTTTATATACCTGTAGACTTTGTTGTTCTTGATATGGCTGAGGATATGCAAACCCCAATTATTCTGGGTAGACCATTCCTTAACACTGCAGGAGCAGTCATAGATGTTAGAAGTGGTAAGCTAACACTATCTGTAGGGGATGATAAAGTGGTTTTTAATCTGAATAATACCCTCAAAAGCTCCATGACTGAGGAGAAATGTTTCAGTGTTAATGTGGTTGTAAATTATTCTAATAAGCCCCAAGCTCTTGAAAAAGATCCCTTGGAGGCGGTATCTTGTGTTGTATCCCTTTCAGATGAGATAGACAAATGGAAGAAGGAAGTCGATACAATAGAAAGAGCATTCTACAATGTTGGTCTTGGTTTCGAGGATGAACAAGTGGAACCGATAGAGCAAGTTGTGCAAATCGAGCCTACGGTAAGTGTTCCGCCAGATCGAGTTGCAAGTGTTGAACACAATGACAATTTGAAGCAACATTCAATCGAAGAAGGGTTTTTAGTGCGTAGCATTGAAGATCCCCCTGTCCAAGTCATGGAGGATCCACCAGATAAGGCGACTTGGCGTCCCACAGGACATGTCAGGAAGCCGCATTGCGGCCTAAACATCGCTAGACCGGGTGAGAAACCACCCGATCAAGCGTTAGGCCAAGGGTCTTAGGAATTGTACTTGGTAAGAAGGTCGTGCGGGACCTAGATAAACCAGCGCTTTGCGGGAGGCAACCCGTATTTTTAATGTTTTTTGGACCAGTTTTTCTTTTCGTTTTCTTAAGTGAGGAGAGATGAGGGAATTTAATGAGTCTTTTTTTGAGTATTTGTACAGGTTTGAAGGAAAATAGTTAGACAACTTTTTGAGAACAGAAGGAAATTAGCTATCACCGAATTAGTCTCGGGCCCGACCGGGCGAAGCTCGCCCGATCGGGCGCGAGAGCAATATTTCAAAATAGGAAATTTCGCCCGACCGAGCGAGAGGCGCCCGATCGGGCGCAAATTTTGACGTATACGGACTAGTTTGTCCGCCCGATCGGGCAAGCCTCGCCCGACCGGGCGCGAGAAATGAAGAATTTCTGGGCAAAATTTCGCCCGATCGGGCGCGAGAACAAGATGGAAAATTTTGGCCAGATCGCCCGACCGGGCGAGAAGCGCCCGATCGGGCGCGAACACGTGACAAATTTTATCGCCCGACCGGGCGAAGTCCGCCCGACCGGGCGCGAGAAAAAGCCCAACATTCTCCAGATCGCCCGATCGGGCGAACCACCGCCCGACCGGGCGCGAGTCCACTTACGCGTCCCTTCTTCTTTCTTTCTTCTTTCTTTCTTCATTTCTTCTTTCCTCCATTACTTTCTCTCTCTAAAACTCAAATTTTCTCTGACTTCTCTCTAAGATTTCTCCTCCATTACCAATCCAAATTCAAAACTTTTTATATATTTGTAATCCTCTCTTCATCCTCTTCACTCTCATATAAAAATTTTTCAGTTTTAATTCCAAAAAATTTTCGACCCATTTCTCTACATGGCTTCAAAGAGAGCAAGATCAATTTTTGGTAGGAGCTCCAGCTCGAGGGAGGAGTACGACCCAGACTTACAGCTCCCGTATTGGCCGACGATCCGGATCGTGAGCCGGGAACAGAAAGAACGTTTGGAGCATTTGGTTGGTCGTGAGGTAATCCCTTCTCGGTGGTTACACCGCCCTACCTTAGAATCATATGGTTTGTTTGATTATGTTAAACGATTTTTGAATGATATTGGCATGAGAAAATTCGTTGACATGCATTATCCTACATACCGAGAACTTACATGTGAATTTTTGTCCACTTTTCATGTTGTTAGTAGTAGAAATGGACCTAATTTATTTTTCAGGTTAAATAACAGAAATATTAGTTTAACTTTTGTTGAATTTTGTAAAATTTTTGAATTAAATTCTGAATTATCTCACCAGTGGCATGAAGATTATAAAATGGGTGATTTATATTTTGCTTTGACTGGTTTACTTGCCCCCGACCCCCAACATGCTAGTACCAAACCCATTCACCACCCTGTCCCGAAAATCTGGCAAAGGTTTGCGGGATTGTGTTTCTTGGGTAGGGCCGAGCCTCATAACGCTCAAACCAACGAACTAGCTATAATAGGACATTATGTATACGGGTTCGGGAAATTGAACATAGGCAGGTTCATAGTTCATCACCTGAGTCGGCATGCCACAGCCAGCACCACTTCCAAGTCCACTATCCGTTTAGGTGGCCTTATCACTCGAATAGCGGTGAAAAAGGCCGGTTTTGTAGTAGACGGACCCCACCAGCTGACTAACTGTGGACCAGACACCTACATGACTGCTAGGTATTTTGAAGATGTGGGGTGGGTTAGGCCGGATAGCGAGCAGACACCCTTTTGGTGTATTAGGACTGGGAATGAGCAACCCTTGCCTATTTTTCCCCTTCCCAGTCCAGACTTGACCGCCTTTCCCCCAGGGCAACTTTCCTATACCTATGATGCTTTAGTTGCCAACGCTAGGGGACAGGCACCACCACCACCAGTTCCACCACCTCAGCCCCAGCCCGAGGTGGCTTTCTCTCCACCTCGTATGTCTCATTCCGTCCCTCATGTTGACTCTGACCTAGTTTGGGACTTTCAGAGTATAGGTCAGGCCCTAGGACGTATTGAGCATGCACAGACTGACCTTAGGAGGATGGTGGGCTCTATTGACCACAGGTTAGGGTACCTAAAGAGGAACCAGGGTAGAGCTCTCTACCCTATGTACGATGATTATGCTCGTCGGGGCAACATTCCCGACGACGCTATCCACCCTGACTGGTTTCAGCCTCCACCCCAGGGATACGGTAGGGATCCCACTGCCCGTGGTATTTACTCTGACTATTCTTCCTTTTTCGGGTACGGGCAGGACATTCCTTTCGGGGGACCGGCGGGGGGGAGTTTTCACGCTGACTATTTTGGTGGTAGCTCTTCTGGTGCAGGTGGTGCAGGTGGCAGTGGAGGTGCGGGCTTCGGCTCGATGGACGAGGATGATGAGGACTAGCTATGCTGGGCTAGTTTCCGAGCCAATGAGGACATTGTCTGATTCTGGCTTGGGGGAGATTTTGGTTTGGTATTTTTCTTTTTCTCTTTTCTTTTATTTTTGGTGTGTTTTCTTAGGTTAGATTTTTCGCTTTCTAGGTTAGCTTTATTGCTTTCTTTATATATAAAAATGCAAAAAAAATTGAAAAATTAAAAAATACAAAAATACGTTCCAATGAATTATAAATTATGCTTCCCTGTGCCCCTTACTTGAGAAAAATTGTTTTGATTCCTGGTATTTGATGATAAATCAATCAATCAAAGCCTTAATCCCAAAAGTGGGGTCGGCTAACATGAACCAAATTTGATTATTCCGTGTAGTCATCAACATAAATCTTTCTCCTCCATCCCTTACGATCCAAAACTTCATCCTCACGTAAATCCATGCACTTCATATCCTTCCTCACTCCTTCCAACCAAGTCATCTTTGGTCTCCCTCTTCCTCGTTTAATCCCTCCATGGTCCCACTCTTCCACTCTTCGCACCGGTGCACCCTCGGGTCTCCGTCTTACATGTCCAAACCAACGCAGACGATTTTCCCTTAATTTATCTACAATGCCCGCCACACCTACTTTCTTGCGAATAACCTCATTTCTGATTCTATCTCTTAAAGTGTTTCCACACATCCACCTTAACATGCGCATTTCCGTAACCTCCATCTTTTTAATATGCTCTTTCTTAGAAGCCCAACATTCTGTACCATAGAGCAACACTGGTCTTATGGCAGTCCTGTAGAATTTTCCCTTCAACTTTAAGGGAATGCTGCGGTCGCATAGCACTCCCGTGGCCGCTCTCCATTTAAGCCACCCTGACTTAATCCTGTGGGTCACGTCTTGATCAATGTCACCATTCTTCTGGATGATCGACCCTAGGTACTTAAAACATTCACTCATGGTCAAATCCTTTCCATCCAAACTCACCACTTCATTGCTTGTCCCCCTCTGAGTGCCAAAACGACATACCAAATATTCAGTCTTACTCCGACTTAGCTTAAACCCTCTAGATTCCAACCTTTGCCTCCATTGCTCCAACTTGACATTAACCCCATCCTTAGTCTCATCCACCAAAACGATATCATCTGCGAACAGCATACACCATGGAACCTCATCTTGAATTGGTCTAGTTAATTCGTCTAGAACCGTTGCAAAAAGAAAAGGGCTTAATGCAGACCCTTGATGCAATCCGATTGTAATAGGGAAATCTTTTGTCAACCCTCCGCATGTCCTCACATTTGTTGACACATCCCGATACATATCCTTAACTAGGTCTACATACCTTCGTGGGATACCTTTCTTCAACATTGCCCACCAAAGTATCTCTCTTGGCACCTTGTCATATGCCTTCTCTAAATCAATAAAGACCATATGAAGATCTTTCTTCTTTACCCTATAAAACTCCATCATTTGTCTTATCAAATGGATTGCCTCCATAGTAGATCTCCCAGGCATAAAACCAAATTGGTTATCTGAAATGCTTGTGCATGCCCTCAACCTTTGTTCAATCACCCTTTCCCACAACTTCATAGTATGGCTCATAAGCTTAATTCCTCGATAGTTAGAACAATCTTGAGCGTCTCCTTTGTTTTTATAAACCGGGACCAAGGTGCTCTTCCTCCAATCTTGTGGGATCCTTGTAGCCGTCCATATCTTGTTGAAAAGGTTTGTTAACCAATCAATACCAATCTTACCCAAACACCTCCACACCTTAACATGCGTCAATTTTGTTGATCATGATTTGATGATAAGCATTATGGATTAGTTGATCATGATTTGATGTTTGAGTGCCTTGAAACCTTAACATGCGTCAATTTTGTCCAACTACTTGTGAATATAGTGCTTGACTAGTTGATTTGGTTAGGAAATGTGTGATAGTTCCATTTTTCCTGGTATGTCAATGAATTTGAGTATTGGTTTGCAACTACTAGTAATGTTTATATGATTCATTATTATGCACATTGTGGAGGACGAAGGCATTTGTTCTTTTAGGTAGCCTCCAGATATTGTAGATACATTTGTTCCCTTCTTGCTACCCATGTTGTTGCCTTGACTTTTTATTGTTTATTAGCCACATTACAAGCCTATTTTGCCCCATTGGTTACTAGTCCCAAGCTTGGCTTGGGGGAGCTATTAGTGAGTGAGGTGAGGGAGTTTGTAGTGTGCTATTTATTTGCACAATTTGGGTGGGATTTTGAGAAGTAGTTTTGTTGATTGTTCATGTTTATTTTTGATGAGTTTGAGAGTTATATTTTCTTGAAAAAATAAAGCATGATATTATGAAAAAAAAAAAGAGAAGTTCAAAGAAAAAAAAAATGTGAAAAAATAAGCGAACTTCAAAAGAAAAAAAATGTTCAAATGTTCTAGTTGGAGGTTTGTAAAGAATAATTTTGATACCTCAATGGAAAAATTTCAAGTTTGGAAAATAAAGTTTGTTTATTCACTCTATTACTCCATTATTATATCTTATGAGTGAAATTGTAAGAGTTGGGTTTATTTATTATGATTGGAGTATATTTGGTTGATGTTAGAGTTGGTTATGTAGGAGATGTTGATCATTATTTATTTTTGATCATGAGTTTTATTAGGATATTTCTCCCTTAAGCATAGCTTTTCTCTCACGTATTTCCAAATTTATCCTACCCTTTACCTTAGCCTTACATTACAAGCTTTAAAGACCTTCCGACCTTTGTGCATAGAACTGTATGAATGTGAAAGTGTTGCTTATCAATGCAAGTTATGATTTGGCATATTTCGAGTCGACTAGTAGGATTGAGCGTTCATTGTTTTTATACACACGAGAGTGTGAGTTGGGAGGGCATTGTTCACAATAAAGGGGTGGTTGGAGAGCGATCGAGTACATCTTTTACTCACCACATAAATGAGAGTCGAGTGTGTGAGCACTAGTCTTGAATTCTATATGCTCTTGTGGTTTGCTCTGTTTGACAATTGTTAGGGAAGAAAGGTAATTGGATGGATTTGATTGGTTGACTCTGAAGCGTGTTTATTTGATTTACCCTGGATCGTTTGTGCTTGATTTTTTTTACCTTTAGGGGTGAAGCATATTTATTGATTCATTGATGAGATCTTTGCTTAGGGACAAGCAAAGGTTTGGCTTGGGGGAGTTTGATGTATTCATTTTATATAGTATTTTACCCCCGTCCCTTGGTCATAATTAGTAGTGTTTTTGGCTCTTTAGAGCCACTTTTATTACTAATTGGTGTTTTCTAGTGTTTTCGTAGATTTGGTTGACTTTTGCAGGGATTTATGCTTTTGGAGTATTTTCCCGAGATATTTTGGAGCAATCACGAGCACTGGAGAAGCACGACCAGATTTTATAGCCCAGGGCCGGTTGGAGCCATCGAACCGGTGATTAAGGGCTTGGTAGAGGTGATACCGGGGCGTTTGGACCGAGTATTCAAGACCCAAAGAAGAAACCCAGATTGGCCTGAAGAATTGGAGCCCAATCGAAGTCCAAATATTGGCCCAAATGATCCGCCCGGCCAAAAAGGCTGGCGCCCGGAGGCGCGCCCGGCCGGGCGGGAGGAGCGCCCGGTGACGCGCCCGGCCGGGCGTGAGATTGTTGTTAGAGGTGAAAAAAAGGCGCGCCCGATCGGGCGGTGCCTCGCCCGATCGGGCGCGTGTTTATTTAGGAGACAATTAGAGTCGTTTTAATTTGTTTTAGTTTAGGATTTTTGTACGGAGTATAAATACTCCTCCGTAATACGATTTTAGCACGACTTCTTCTTCTCTTAATCCTTTCTCTTAGACTTTCTCTCTCTACTTAGTTTTCTCTCTCTTAATCTCTCTCTAAACCTTTGTTCTTATTTCTTTGATTAATTCCAGATTTACTTTGGTGACGATTTCTCTTCCCTTAATCTTAGTTATTTATTTTATTCCTTTGATCATGATTTATTTTATTGCTTTGCTTAGTTTATATTTAATTATGTGTGAGTAGTTTAATTTCTAGGGTTTATGGGGATCTAATAAATAATATGAAGGGGTAAATTTATTGTTGTTATTTATCAATGCTAGATTAATTTCCTATTGATTGATTTAATGCTCTGTGACTAGATTATGCCTATCTTTTATGCATGAGTTTGACAATATTGATTCAAGAATCGAGAGATGAGAATTAATGTTTAGGTCTAGTTTCAATAGGCAAGTTAATTTATAAATGGTTAAGTCAAGATTCGTGAGATGAGATTTAATACCGGTAATTTAATTGTGTGATTGTAATAAGTAGCGAGAGCCCTTTACAATTTGATTAATTGATGCATTGATGATTGACTATTATTGATTGTTGGTATTGCATGATGATTTCTTATTGGATTGTTTTAATGTTTTACAATTGCGGCTTGTAAAAGTATAGCAATATTAAATTGATGAATCGAGCAGATGTTAATTTGATATTAAAGGCTATTTTCAATAAGAACTTAGATCTAGTAAATTGCGAGAGCCTGTTAGGTCTATGTTGGTTAATAAATTGCGAGAGCCTGTTAATCATGTTATTTATGCAATGTCAATAATTGATTACCCTATTTTACCCCGGAATATTATTTATTGGTGAACCTATGCCCTAGATCCTTTTATATATTATTTTCTCCCTTTTCCTACTCTTTTTAGTTTAGTTTCATATTCAACTTTTAATATTGGTTACTTAAATAATTTAGATTATAATATTTAATTAGGAGTAAAAAGACTTGTTTCCCTGTGGAGATCGACCCTACTTCCCTATCTACTTTAGTTAGTGAATTAGGTAATTATTTTTTATTAGGGGATACGACTTTACCCTATCAGTTATTCACAATAGAAGAAGAGTTCCCTAACAGGAACTGAGTTCCCTAACAGGAACGTTCCCTAACAGGAACCTGAAGATGGCTGACTAAGATCTTTGGAGGAACTTAGTAAGCGTGGAGCCCAAGTAATCCTACCAGATCAAGAGCGCAGCGCAGCAATGTTTTAGTTAAGATTTTATCTTCTAGATTCATTGTTAAATATGTTAAGTAGGATATGCATGGAATTTATTAGAGGCGTGACAAGATAGCTTGGCAAATTAATTAAAATCGGAAAAGATAAAAGATAGAAATTGAAAAAGATTTTAACTTAAATGTTTATTTCTTAAAATCAGTTTGTTGAAAAGATATTATGCTTTTTAACTTAATATCTCTATCTTATTTTCTAAAAAGATTTTCTTCTAAAAGATTTACTTAAAAACCGTGTTTTAAGATAAGTTAAGTTTAACTTATTTATCTTTATGAAAACCTACTTTCTATACGAGTCATGCTTGTATAAATAGTAGAGAACGAAATGAGTTAAGGTTTTTGTGAGTTTTATGCGTGAAGAATTACAGAGCTTTAATTGTGTAAGTTTGCCAAGCTTATAATCTTGTCATATTAGTTTCGGGTTTCATGCATAGCTTGCCTATCATATACTAGGTGTTAATTCTTGTATTTGGTTTGGGTTATTTGGGTGAGAGTATCTTGTTATTATTGCATATAGGAGAAAGCTTCTGGTGAGAAGGGGAAGATTGTACTTGGGGAGTACGAGAGAGTCGAAGTGTGGGACTTAGACTGGGTAGAACAGGGTGTTGTTCTGTAGAGAGTTTGTTTAGGAACTTGAGAGTATGGACTTAATTATAATAGGTTGTAACTTGGTGTTTGCCCTATTATAGTGAAAGTGATTGTGTTTGAATCCCTAAGGTAGGGTCGAGGTTTTACTTCTAGTTGGGCACTAGAAGGTTTCCTCGTAAAATACTGTGTGCTTTACAAGTTCTTGTTTTATTCAGTTTTATATTTAGAAAAGTAGTCACTAGGAACTCATCTACAATTCACCCCCCCTCTTGTAGAGTTCGTCTCAACTAACAATTGGTATCAGAGCAAGGTTCTCACGTGTTTGCAGATAACTTTGCTGAGTAAGTTCCTGGAGAGATGAATTACAAGGAGAAACTAGAAGAAGGGTACTCAACCCAACGTCCACCTATGTTCAATGGTAAGTTCTATGCCTACTGGAATAACAGGATGGAGATTTTCATCAAGGCTGAAAATTACCAGGTTTGGCGTGTTATTGAAGCTGGTGATTTTGAAATAAATCAAACCAATGACAAACATGAGGTAGTTTCTAAATCCATTTCTGATTATGATAAGGAAGATTATCAAAAACTTGAACTGAATGCTTTAGCAATAAAGTATTTACACTGTGGACTTGGACCTCATGAACATAATCGTATCATGGGATGCAAGTCTGCTAAACAGATTTGGGATTTACTACAGGTAACTCATGAAGGTACTAATGAGGTAAAACGATCCAAAATTGATTTATTAATGTCTAGATATGAGAGGTTTGAAATGCAATCTAAAGAAACCATAGAGGAGATGTTTACTAGATTTAATGATATTATTAATGAACTGAACTCCCTTGGCAAACATATTCCTATTGATGAACAGGAAAGGAAAATCTTAAGAAGCCTACCACAAGATGAACGCTGGAGATCCAAGGTGCCTGCCATGCAGGAAGCTAAGGACTTTACCAAGTTCAACATGGAACAACTAGCTGGGTCATTGATGACACATGAACTTCATCTGAGTTCCAACACTGAAAATTCAAGAAATAAGGGTTTGGCTCTCAAGGCTCAAGACTATGAAGAATCAGAAGTTGATGAGGAAGAAATGGCTTTGCTAGTAAGGAAGTTTAAGAAAATGATGAACAATAGGAAGTTTGATAGGAACAAGAAGTTCACAAGTTCCAGAAACACAACGTGTTTTAAGTGTGGGTCAAAGGATCACTTTATCAAAGATTGTCCTGTTCAGGATGGAGAGAAAGGAAAGACTAAAGGCAAGGAGCAATCCAAAGAGTCAAGAGTCTACAAGCCTTACTTCACCAAGGACAATTTCAAGAAAGCCATGCTAGCTACCTGGGGAGATACAGATTCAGAAGAAGAAGAGGACCAACCTTTAGAAGAGACTGCTCATCTGTGTCTGATGGCAAAAACTGATGAAGCTGCCAAACTAAAGGAGCTAGAATATGAGGTATGGTACTCTTACAATGGTTTAAAACATCTGTCTAAAGAGAATCTAATAAATGCTGTTCTGGAAATTCAAGAAGATTTAAAGGAATTACATAGATCCAAACAGCAAAGTGATAAAGCTTTAGCAACTTACAAAGAGAACAGTGAATGGGTTGATAACATGAATTTTGACATTCAATATAGGTTCATTAGTCTTTTCGATGATAATAAAATTTTAAAAGAAACTATTAAAAATCTGAAACATGATAATATACTTCTAAATGTGGAATTATCTTTACTAAAGCTCAGTGTAGATACTCCTAACTCTGAAGTTCCTCCACTTACTGAATATCCGAACTTTGAAAAACTAAAATATGATTTGGAAGATCTAAAAACGGATAAAGCACGTCTTGAGGGGGAACTTGAGAGAGCTAGGAAAGGTAAACAATCAATAGAGTATAGAGTTCCTGATTGAATCACTAAAGCTCAGACCAAGAGAACTGAAGGTTTAGGTTTTAAGAAGAAGTTCCAGAAAGAAAAGAAGTATGTTAATTTGCCTAGTAGTATTGTTTGTTATTTCTGTGGCAATACTGGACATAAGCAGGTTAAATGTCCTAAGAAAGAGAAGTGCACTCAGAAGAATGTCAAACATGTAGAACAAATCTGGGTTAAGAAAAATGAATCAACTCCTGTTACACAGAAACCCAAGGAAACCTGGGTTCCTGACTCTAACGTTTAATTCTTCTTGCAGGTTCCAGTGAGGGGGAACAACACTTGGTACCGCGACAGTGGTTGTTTTAAACACATGACTGGAGATAAAACTAGATTTCTCTCACTGGATGCCTACTATGGTGGAACTGTGACCTTTGGCGACAATATGAAAGGAGATATAATTGCTATTGGAAAAATAGGAAGGTCACGTTCCCATGCTATTGATAATGTATTTTTAGTCGAGGGTCTCAAACACAATTTGTTAAGTATTTCACAGTTTTGTGACAAAGGTAATTCTGTTAGCTTTACTTCAAATAAGTGTAGAATCATCCACAATGACACTGGGAACATTATTTTAGAAGGAACTCAGAAAGGGAACACATATGTTGTGGATCTTAACGTGGTTCCTAACAGCAGTTTAACATGTCTTAGTGTTATTGAGGATGATCCTCTGTTATGGCACAAGAGATTTGGTCATGCAAGCTTTTCTTTACTTGATAAACTAAGATCTAAGAACTTAGTGGAAGGACTTCCTTGCATTAAGTTTTTGTATGACAAAGTGTGTGAAGCTTGTGCTAAAGGTAAACAGACCCGAATTTCCTTTAAGTCCAAAAAGATGGTAAGTACCAAAAGGCCTTTGGAACTCATTCATATGGATCTCTGTGGTCCAATGAGGATTCAAAGCAGAAGTAGTAAGAAATATGTAATGGTTATTGTTGATGATTTTTCAAGGTTCACTTGGGTTTTCTTTCTTGTAAGCAAGGATGAAACGTTTGATGAGTTTGTTGCTTTTGTAAAGAAAGAACAGAGAAGGACAGGTAATCACTTGATTCATCTAAGATCAGATCATGGAACAGAATTTGAAAACTCCAAATTTGATGAATTCTGTAATGAATATGGTATGGATCACAACTTCTCTGCCCCAAGAACTCCACAACAAAATGGAGTGGTGGAACGCAAGAGTAGGAGTCTTGAAGATATGGCGAGGACAATGCTGATATCAAGCAGACTGCCTAGGAACTTCTGGGCAGAAGCAATAAACACAGCATGTTATATACTCAATAGAGTATCTGTTAGAGCCATCACAAACAAAACTCCGTATGAACTTATGAAAGGGAGAAAACCTAATATTTCTTACTTTAGATCTTTTGGTTGCAAATGTTTTGTTCATAATAATGGTAAAAGGAACTTGGGAAAGTTTGATGAACGTAGTGATGAGGCAGTATTCCTAGGATATGCTTCAAACAGTAAAGCCTACAGAGTTTATAATAAAAGAACAATGTGTGTTGAGGAGTCTGTACATATTATATTTGATGAGACTGAACAATTGGTTGATGTACAGGATTGTGATGATGATTTCGAGATTGGACTTGTGCGCAAGCAGAATCCAGAGGAGGAACCAGCATCACTGCAGAAGCAGCAAGTTGAAATTGCAGATGTAACGAATCCTGAAGCAAATGCTGAACCAGAGTTGGAGAATGCACCAGGAACTCCACTTCAAGAACAGACCGAAAATTATAATGAAGGACAACAAGTGGAAACTCCTAAAGAAGTTCAACCTGAGATCCAGAATCAAGTTCCTACAGAAGAACCAGTCAACAATAATGAAGAAAGATTGTATCCAATCAAAGATTTCACTCCAAGGCCCTGGAAACATCAGAAATCTCATCCAGTAGATGCAATCATGAGTGACATAACCAAAGGAACTCAAACCAGATCTCAGCTTAGGAACTTCTGTGCATTCAATGCTTTCCTTTCTTCCATGGAACCTAAAAACTATGTTAAGGCCTTGACTGACGCTAACTGGATTAATGCTATGCAAGCTGAACTAAATGAATTTGAAAGAAATAAAGTTTGGCA
Organism: Chenopodium album; assembly: GCF_948465745.1. Classification (NCBI taxonomy): domain Eukaryota; kingdom Viridiplantae; phylum Streptophyta; class Magnoliopsida; order Caryophyllales; family Amaranthaceae; genus Chenopodium; species Chenopodium album. The sequence continues at coordinate 16,536,103 of NC_137839.1, read as the reverse complement.
TCTGGAACCTAGACCAAAAGACAAGAAGTCCATTGGACTAAAATGGGTGTTCAGGAACAAACTAGATGAACATGGTATTATTGTCAGGAACAAAGCAAGACTAGTTGTACAAGGTTTCAATTAGCAAGAAGGAATAGACTATGAAGAAACATTTGCACCTGTAGCCAGGTTAGAAGCTATTTGTTTACTTATTGCTTTTGCTGCATATATGGGATTTAGGTTGTACCAGATGGATGTCAAATGTGCATTCTTAAATGGGTACTTAAATGAGGAAGTCTATGTGGAACAGCCTCCTGGGTTTGAAAATCCAGAGTTCCCAAACCATGTCTATAAGCTTGACAAGGCTCTTTATGGGTGAAAGCAAGCTCCTAGAGCATGGTATGAAAAATTATCTAAGTTCCTTTTGGCTAATGGTTTTAAACGTGGTAAAATTGATAAAACATTGTTTTTAAAGTCAAATGGAACTGATATCTTAGTTGTACAAATTTATGTTGATGATATTTTATTTGGTGCAACTAATGAATCTTTGTGCAAGTACTTTGCTGACCTTATGAGTGGAGAATTTAAAATGAGCATGGCTGGAGAATTAAATTTCTTTCTTGGTTTGCAAATTAAGCAAACTGAAGAGGGAATTATGATTCATCAGCAAAAATATATTAAGGAACTAATCAAGAAATACAAGTTGGAAAATGCCAAAACCAATAATACTCCTATGGGAATTGCTACTAGATTGGATGAAGATCCATCTAGAACTTGCATAGACAAATCTATGTATCGAGGTATGATAGGCTCACTACTTTACTTAACAGCTAGTAGACCTGACATATCTTTTAGTGTAGGTCTGTGTGCCAGGTTCCAAGCAAATCCAAAGGAGTCTCACCTGACAGCAGTAAAAAGAATCCTTAGATACTTGAAAGGAACTGACGATTTGAGTCTCTTCTACCCTAGAAGTGATTCTTTTGATTTAAATAGTTTTACTAACGCTGACTATGCAGGTGATTTGGTAAATAGGAAAAGCACTTCAGGTATGGTACAATTTTTAGGACCTTGCTTAGTTTCTTGGGGTTCCAAGAAGCAAAACACAGTTGCTTTATCTACATCTAAAGCTGAATATGTGGCAGCAGCAGCGTGTTGTTCACAAGTTCTATGGATAAAACAACAGGTCAGAGATTTTGGTATTATTTTTAAATGTGTACCTATTTATTGTGATAACACAAGTGCTATATGTATTTCTAAGGATCCAGTTCAACACTCAAAGGTAAAACATATCCACATTAGGCATCACTTTCTAAAAGATAATGTGGAGCAAGGGAATATTAAGTTAGAATTTTGTCAAACTGAAAATCAAATCGTAGATATTCTAACCAAGCCCTTGATCAGAGAAAGGTTTGAGAAATTGAGACTGGAACTTGGGATGATCAAGCTGAAGTACTAGCCTCTGAAGTTCCAAGATATGGCAGAGTCAAAAATAATGTAAATAAAGCAAAAAGAGCATTTAACACAACTTTGGTGTGCTAAACATAGCTGAAGTGTCACCGTTGTTAATTACTGAAGGTAAGTTCATTAAAACGCTCAATTAATTTCGCTAGTAGTAATGTACATTGTATATGTGTAGAAAGCGTGTTCCAATTGCGTATTTGTGAACAGTGATATTGTTTTGAAAGTTAAATGAATTTAGAAAGAAATTGATTTTGGTAAATACATCCTGCGTGTTTTATTTTTGGAAAATTAATTGAATTTGTTCAATTAATGACTTCTCAGTAAACTTATTAAATTCCTTACACCGCTTCATTAAATATAAAAGGCACCCACAACCACCTTACATCATCACGCTGTCAAAATCATTTACTCCACTGTGAAAACCTTCTACACTATTCTACAACACTCTTGAAGAAGAAACCATGGCCATAATCACCTCACTAAGCTCGTCTGAAAATTCCCACCATAACCAAACCTCTGAACAAGAAGAAGTTTCATCACTTCTGATTGTCTCAAATTCCGAAACACAAATCATTAACCCACCATCTTCCACCATGCAAAACCCTAACCCCGAACAATTGGAAAACATCACCAAGTCAGTTCTTGACAAATTGAGAGAATGGAAGGCGAAGAAAGGTCAAGAAAAGTCATTGGAGGATCACATTGAGGAAGTTGAGGAGTTTGCTCGCAATTTGGAAGAGGAGGGTTCCGAAAAGGAGAAATCAGAGGACGAGGAAGAAATTGATCAAGCTGAGCTTGAAGTGCAAGCTGATAGGTATGTTGTTAGTCATCGTATTGATTTAGATTGGTGTAGGAGTGATAGGTTTCTTGAATTTATTGATTTAATTAAGTTCCAAGGCTTGGAGTATCTGTTGGTTAAAGTTTCTAATAATTTGATGTATCCGAGTGCTATGACTGAATTCTGTGAAAATTTCGAAGCAAAATTAGGAATTATAACAAGTAAGGTTGGTAAAATTAACATTGAATTAGATGTGGAAACTCTGAGTAAAATTTTGAGGACACCCATGGAAGGGTATGAGACTTACATTAAGGGTAAGTCAAGTGTCAAAGTTGGAAATTACTTAAGTGGAGACATAGTTGAAGCCCTAGGAGGAAAAAGGGGGAAGAACATTATTAGTCATAATGATCTAAGTCCTTTAAATAAACTGCTATTCAATCTTGTTAAGAAAACCATCTTACCAAGAACTGCAAAGAAGGGTGAAGCTTGTTTGATGGACATGGCTGTAATCTTTTGTCTGTCAAGGAGGATTAAAATTAATTTTCCCTCACTTATGTATCAGCATTTAGCTCATTGTGTTCCAAGTGGAACAAAAGTAGGTTATGGTGCTATTTTGTCAACTGTTTTTGAGAGTTTGGGTGTGAAGCTTAAAGGGAAGTATGTTGGCTTGGATGAGAAGCCAGAGAATGTGATTGATGGGGATACTCTGGTAGGTTTAAGTCTGGAGGTTGTTCAAGGAAAAATTCAAAAACTAGAGAAGAAAGAAGAGAAGGCTGAAAAATCAACAGGGAAGAGAAAACAAAAGGAAGTGAGTGACAAACCTGTTAGGAAGAGCAGGAGGCTATCTGCAAGTGCTCTGCCTCAGACCAGCATGGAGAAGCCCTTAGAGTTGGATACTGATGATAAGGTGCTCAAAGGTCAAGTGGCTGAGTTGGTTGACAGAATGGAGAGGGTTGAAATTCAAGCCAAAGAGTCTGCTGGCAAGTCTCAGTTCCAGAAGTTGGAAAAACAAGTGCAGGAGCAGGTGAAGGCACTAAAAGAATTGAAGAAATCAGTGCAAGCACAGGACAAGGTTCTGAAGGAACAAGAGGAGCAGTTCCATCAGAAACTGGAGAGTCTTGAGAAAAGGTTGGAAGCTCTCATTGCACAGCAGAAGGCAGACATCAAGCAGATTCTGGACCTATTGCAGACCTAGCCACTTCCTTTCTAGCTTTCCTAAATAGCCTATCCTAACTTCTTAGCAGTCATGAACATTTTCTGTTTGTTTTAAATGTTTAAAATATGTTGGTTTGTAATAATTTTAGCAGGATGTTAACTTCTTTTGATTTGAATGAATGCTTTTGGAACTGCCTATACATATGTACATTTGTCTATTATGAATGCTTAAACAGGAGAGTGGAATTTTCCTAAGGGAAGTTAGCAGCGCTGCCTTCAGTTTCCCACACTCGATGAATTGCTTGTGGGGCTGTGGGTAGATGCTTAATAAACTTGAAAAAGCAGGACTTTTTGATAATGCCAAAAGGGGGAAAAGAAGAAGCAAACATGGAGGCTGAAGTTGTTCTGGGTTCCAGTTGAGAAAGTATCAGAACTTTCTTCTGATATGATGCTTATAGTTTAGTTTACTTTCTGTCTTAGTTATTTCTGTTTTAGTTTTTGTTGTGTGTTTATTTTCTGTCTTTTATTCAAAAATACAAAAATACGACCTTCTATTTGTTTTAACTTTCTCAAAGAGTTTGCTTAAGTTTGTCATCATTAAAAAGGGGGAAATTGTTGATGTTTAAAGGTTTTGATGATGAGGAACTTAAACTACAGCAAACTCATCTCATAAAGGTTTTTCAAGTGTTTGTTTAGCTAAGGTGAAATAGATCTTGGAGATGGAAGAAGTAGCTGATGCTAGGAAGACTTGAAGAAGTTCTTTATCCAGAAAGTTATTCACAATAGAAGAAGAGTTCCCTAACAGGAACTGAGTTCCCTAACAGGAACGTTCCCTAACAGGAACCTGAAGATGGTTGACTAAGATCTTTGGAGGAACTTAGTAAGCGTGGAGCCCAAGTAATCCTACCAGATCAAGAGCGCAGCGCAGCAATGTTTTAGTTAAGATTTTATCTTCTAGATTCATTGTTAAATATGTTAAGTAGGATATGCATGGAATTTATTAGAGGCGTGACGAGATAGCTTGGCAAATAAATTAAAATCGGAAAAGATAAAAGATAGAAATTGAAAAAGATTTTAACTTAAATGTTTATTTCTTAAAATCAGTTTGTTGAAAAGATATTATGCTTTTTAACTTAATATATCTATCTTATTTTCTGAAAAGATTTTCTTCTAAAAGATTTACAAAAACCGTGTTTTAAGATAAGTTAAGTTTAACTTATTTATGTTTATGAAAACCTACTTTCTATACGAGTCATGCTTGTATAAATAGTAGAGAACGAAATGAGTTAAGGTTTTTGTGAGTTTTATGCGTGAAGAATTACAGAGCTTTAATTGTGTAAGTTTGAAAAGCTTATAATCTTGTCATATTAGTTTCGGGTTTCATGCATAGCTTGCCTATCATATACTAGGTGTTAATTCTTGTATTTGGTTTGGGTTATTTGGGTGAGAGTATCTTGTTATTATTGCATATAGAGAAAGCTTCTGGTGAGAAGGGGAAGATTGTACTTGGGGAGTACGAGAGAGTCTAAGTGTGGGACTTAGACTGGGTAGAACAGGGTGTTGTTCTGTAGAGAGTTTGTTTAGGAACTTGAGAGTATGGACTTAATTATAATAGGTTGTAACTTGGTGTTTGCCCTATTATAGTGAAAGTGTTTGTGTTTGAAATCCCTAAGGTAGGGTCGAGGTTTTACTTCTAGTTGGGCACTAGAAGGTTTCCTCGTAAAATACTGTGTGCTTTACAAGTTCTTGTTTTATTCAGTTTTATATTTAGAAAAGTAGTCACTAGGAACTCATCTACAATTCACCCCCCCTCTTGTAGAGTTCGTCTCAACTAACAAGTTCATCCCTTCATTTCCCTTCTCTTCCTTTCCCTCCATTTCCTTCAATCCAAACAAAGTGTAAGTGTTGCAAATTGTATTAACAAATGGATAAAATTGGAAACGGGTTACTAACCTGGATTTTTAGTTGAGTTTAACTCAACAAGGTGCCGAGCTGAGTTTGAGACCTGTGAAGAATTAAGAAGTGTAATTGCAAAAAGAATGGCAATAAGAAAAATAATCTTGGAAGAGGCCATTTTAATCGGCTATTTTGAGCTATAAAAAAAGCTTGCTTTTGATTTTGGTTTTGATATTCGGATGAGAATACCAAAATTACAAAGGACATGTATTTAAGGGGTACTAGACAGAGAAAACTATTCTGTTTAATTTCTTCGTAATTACGTACCTATCTTCGTATCAAATTAGTCATAAACATAGTTATCATGAATCAATTTATATTGTCAAAGTATGTTTTTCAACAATTGAAATGTCACACCTGCTACAAGAATGCCCGTCAAACAATCAAGTATCCATACTAGTGATTCAACCGTATTTAACGTGTTGGAGGTCTTCCTATTGTCTTTTAATTAAATTGTACCCAAACTGTTTCATCCTTCCACGCACTACCACTAAACATTAACACTAATCTTTAGTGGTACCGAGATGATTGACGGTGAGATCGGAGTTTGCAAGAGACGATTGACAGTGTAACTTTGAAGGTGTCGAGAATCGATGGAATTGGGTGGTTTAGGAGTTGCGATGTATTGAGATAGGAACATATATTGTGATATGATATTATGAGAATAATATCATATGACATATTCTTGTGAAAAGATATGTGATATATTGTGATAGATTTTAGGAAGTTAAGATATTTAAGAATATTAGGATTAAGAATTCTTATTGTCTATGTATATTGTAATGTGGTCGAATATTATGAATGAGAAAATACAATGAGAGACATATTTTCCCCAATATTTAACACGATGACAAGGGGGAGCTGGGGGTTCAGCCTAGCGCCGACGCCAGAGAGGGGATCTTGGTAGGCGTGGCTGGAGTTGGGGGATTGGACTTGCGGGCAGGGGTGGCAGGGGGAAGAAGTGGTGTGGGTAGGGTTTTGTTAAAAAGGGTATTTTAGGCATTTCTTTTTTCCCTCCATTTTATTTTATTTTATTTTGAGGAACTTTTCCCTCCATTTTAAAACATTAACCATGGTTAATATTTCCTTAAAATGTTTAATTAATGTTGTCACTGAATTAGTTTTACAAATTATAAATTACCAAAGATAATTTGATATTTTAGTGTTTATTACTATTGAAAATTAAAAAAATAAAAAATTTAAAAAAACCGGATTAGTACCATTGCAAAATTTCCTAATCTAATCTATATAAATAAAGTAGGCATTTTTGGAGAGCATTGGGAGCGCCACATAAGAAAAGGTATATTTTCGACCAATTAAAAATTAGATTTCTATTTTATTTTAGAATTAAAAAAATCACTCGCCACCTAAACAAAAGTGACGAATGAAATTTTAAATTTTTGCCACGTAGGTAAAAACGACGAATAGTAATTTATTAGGATTTTAATTATTTAAGAACACTAAATTTTATCATTTTTATTTGTTACAAAACTAAAAATTATCTTTAGATATTAGGATTTATATTATTTAAAAAACTAAAAATTATATTTTTGATATTTAAAAAATTGAAATTATCATTTGATGTTATGATATTTTCATACAAAATTTTTAAAACTTATAATGCAAGAAAACAATTAAGATATCACCAAAAAAATATTTATATACAAAATGTATATGAAAATTCGTGCATTGCACGCCACATAAGCAAAAGTAATATTTTGACCAATGAAAAATTAGAATTATATATTAATTTAGAATTTATATTTTCAGTTGCCATTTAAAAAAAAATTAACAAATGAAATTTGAGAATTGAAAACAAAAAAATAGTAATTTAAGATTTAAATAATGAAAAAAAAACAAAAATTATCTATTATATTATCTTTTACATTAGGATTTTTATTATTTTAACAAATATTTAGAAATTAAAAAATATATTTTGATTTAATGTTTTTATCTAATTATCCGATGAATGAGATAATATTTATTTCAATTTATAAATTCAAGTTCTATATACGTGAAATTTGAATAAGAATAATTTAAAACTTAACAAAATATTTTATCTTAAATTAATGTTAAAATAATAGAATAGAAAATAAAAACAAAAAATATTAAGAAATTACAAAAAAAAAATATATATATATATATACAAAAATGAAATATTTAAAAACCGTGCATCGCACGGGCTTACATCTAGTATAAATTTATTGGCAGCAATTTGTAGATTTTGCCAAAATTTCTGCCAAAATATCTTGACCCGAGGCAAAAACATTAAGGGTCCAGATATTCTTCCAAATAGAACAGGAGTTGGTGGAAGCCACCTCCTCACCTCGCCACGCATCATCAAACAAAGCCCAATAAGCTGACTTCACATTATACTCTCCCTATTTTCTCAAAACCCCAACAAAAATAATCACATGGTAGCCGATTACTAATAGGAATACTACGAATCCTATCCACCTCAAAAGGTAAAAAAGACTTGGGGCAGTAAATCCATCTTCCAGCAACAATTCTCCGAATCGATCAATCACTCACTTTCATCTTCGTACTAAACCCACCTCGAGGTGAAATAACCCGAAGTGATTGAGTACCAGGAACCCTCTTTAATTTTCCCCTCTTTAATTTCAAGCAAACTTCTCGGATTTTTTAAGCAACCTACAAGCTTGTTACCAAGTAGAGCCCAATTAAACAATTTGAAATCTCGGAACCCCAGGAAACCATCACACTTCGGCTTGCACAACTTCTTCCATGTGTTAGGAAATCGGGATCGAAAGCAAGCTATAATTAACAACAATTCCAAAGAACAATAAAAGACAACACAAAGCAATTTATGGGTAACTTTGTTACCCTTCTCAAAAACAATCTCATCACTATTGAATTTGAGCTACAAAACCACAATTACAAACACTCTTAATGAGCTCACAAGCTCTCTAGTTATGCACTCACATGCTACTAACTACAACTACTCACTCTCTTATGTTTTTACTCAGATCGAAACCTTAGAGTAAGAAGTATATCATCCCACTTCTACTTGTATTATTTATACAAGTAGTATGCTATAATTTATATAACACACTATCAAGCTTGGCTTATTCTACAAGCCAACTACAAAGTGTACAAAGCATGCTACCACAAAAGCAACCAAGTCAACACTTGACTTATTCTACACACTATCTTGCTTGGCTTATTCCACACGCTACCAATTGTTTGTCTTATTTAACGAGCTATCCTATTTTAATTTTTTTTTTTTTTTTTTTTTTTTTTTTTTTTTTTTTTTTTTTTTTTTTTGTGAAAGAGGGCCAATCCTGTTTATTCAGCTATCCTACTAAACTAATGTTAGTTGTGACTAGTGAGTCTTGAACACAAATACACAATACCATGCTAAATTGCCAACCCATGAAACTAATAAAACTTTGTTTCTTTCTTTTCTTTTCTTTTCATACATCCAATTCATATAATGCCCCAATTGAATTTTCATTGTTGTAGTAAAGGTAATCTTCACAATCTCCCTCATTTTTTCATTTAATTTTAGGGTTTATTTTCTTGGTTTTTTGCGCTAGAGTTTAAGAATTTTGGTGCTTTAAGTATTCAATTGCAGAGTAATTATAGAGTGTTAGTTTTTTAAATAAAATTTTGCTGACATTAGCTTCTCTTGAATGAACAATTGTAAAAGATGTTTTAAATTTGTGTGTTTTCATTCAGTTTTCCCAGAATTTTTGATATTTTGCTTATTAGTTGAATATTAAGGGCTGCAATTTTCATATAAGATGTTGAAGTCTTGAAGAATATAAATTTTTTATGACAAATCAATCCAACTTTAATTACATTGAATAAATCAAATTGGGATGAACAAAGAAGAGTAGTATTTCGGATAGCTTGGGTAATGCAATCATATCTATTTCATATAACTGTTATGAATTAGATTGGCTAAAATACATGATGTTATTTCATATAGCTGGGATATAATAGATACAACAATTTTCGTATAACTGGGTAATAGGGATACCTATTTCATGTAGCAGTTATAAAACAAGGGGTATTTCTTCATATGGGCTATCCGAAATTTTTATACTAGCGCATTGAATCCCTTAAGATAATCTTTTTTGATCAGTAATGTTGAAAAATACTACTAATTCGTTTAAGGTAGGAGTACAATGAAGTTCAGCAAATGTACAATGAATGATACGATGTACAATAAAGTTCAGCAATTAAGCAAATTCTTCATTAAATATCCAAGTTTACATACAAATATTACAGTACCTCATAGTTGGAACTTTATAAATGGTACTTTCCAATGACATTAATCGTAATTGTTGGTTACTCTGGCCTACCTGCAATTGAAATATCACAAAAAAGGAGAGAAATATATCAACATAAGGTTAAAAATACAAGTATGAAAGTAATTGTCATTTTAAACTTTAATTGAGAAGATCTAACCATCCTCCATATTCTTTAATTTAAGCAAGTTTTCATGAATTATGAGAGGATCATAAGAAGTGAAACCAGTCTTGAGCACAAACTAGCGCTTCTACCACATGGGGCTGCAAAATAGTTTGAGGTTGTTTCTTCAATTTTCGGCTTAAAACCAGAGTCCTTTATTCATGTCTTTTGCTCATTTATTTCTGTATTGCTTTTGAACACACATTATATGACACTTTTTCTATAAAAGCTGAATCATGAAGCTATAAAACTTAGGCTGATTAAGGGTCTAGCTCAAGCTGTTTTAGTAGCTTTTAATGATTCAATATTGGCTGTCAAGGGTTTGTTATCGAAAGAGCTGTATAAAGAATAAGTATTAAGCAAAAGCATCCAAATTTCTACTCTGTATGCTATTATAGGGAAGACCAAAATGGATATCTATGTGATTTCTTATGAAACTTTAACTACATCAATTCAGTTGCACTCCTTCATTGAAAAGAAAGTTATTGTTGACAAATGTTGTGTGCTATTTACAATATTATTCTACACTGCAAACTTTTTTTTTCCATATTCTAATTCTTTGAGTATTATCCAAAATAGATGGATGCCTACTGACTTTATCAAAGACCCATAAGAGCTAAGAAAATGGCATCATCCCCAAGTTTAGCTAAGAGCTAAATTTGGGAGTTCTGAAATTCTGCATCCCGTACATGAATTCTCTTTTGCTTTTAAGGATTTTGGTCTATGCACATGCTTTGGCTTAAATAATTAGGAGGTAAGTACACTGTTATGTAGTCTCATCCTTCTCTGGATGTTATACATTATGATTCCTTTGAGTACTTATTTTACCTTTTGAAATCGATATAATATGTAGGAGGTTTTAGTCCTGATACGAGAAAGGTTTGAGAAAGACAAGGAAGAAGTAGACTACGATTTAGCTGTTTTGCAGCAGATTTAGTTGGTCTTTTAGAAAAGGATACAGAAAATCATCCTGGATGGCAAGAAACTATTGAGGACTTATTGATCTTGGCTCAGAGTTGTGGTAAGACATTACGATACGAGTTCTGGGACCAGTGTGAAAGCATAGTTCAGGAATTGGATGACAGGATTCTGGAGTTGCCTCCAGGTACTCTGAAACAGCTTCATATATGGATGCTATTTATACTCACGCGATGTACCAGATTGTTGCAATTTTACAAGGAAAGTGGATAAGCTGAGGATGGACATGCCCTTCAGCTGTGCCAATCAACTATCTTGCAGTTTGCAGAAAAAGGTTAAGTTCTGTTTCTGTAATGCTTGTTCCATGATTAGTTGGTGTTGAACCATCCCCTAATATTATTTATCTTTGATTTAATTTTATTTAGTTGGTATTTTTGGCTCATATAGCCAAAAGTGTGGATAATGAACTAAATGACTAACTGATTGAACTGAGTGATTAATAATAAAATAAGTTTGAAAGGAACAGTCCTTCCTTTATAAATTCATTCTTTTTATACATTGATAATCATACTAGATTACAAACTAGACGAAAACATGGATTTTAACTATATTACATAATCTTAATCAAGAAGCTTATTTCTGATTATTGATAGATTTGCAACTACATTACTCATGTCCAACCTTTCTTGTGGCACTTCAGCTGAGCAAGAAAGTGCTACAACAAGTACAGAAGTTAAGGCCTCCAACATCACACTCTTGTGCGTCTCATCCTCTTTGTCTATGTCTTCTATTAGAGTATGATCTACAATCATCTCGATCTCTTCAGGTATAGCGTTTTTCACAAAGCTATGTAGGCTCAAGCCGCCTTTGAACTTGTCATTAGTAGGCCTCATTCCTGTAAACATTTCGAGTAAAAGAATCCCGAAGCTATAGACATCGCCAATGGTAGACACCTCATTTCCCACACCATACTCTGCTTTCAGATCATGCCTCAAATATTAGTACTATGAAAACATAGAATTTATGAGCAAATAATAATAAGAACACCAATTAAGTTGAGTTATTACCTGGAGGTGTGTAACCAATAGTTCCTCTAACTCCAACAGAGCTGTACTGGTTTGCATGACTACTTTTGATGCCTTCAAGGAGGATCTTGGCTAGCCCAAAGTCGCCGACATGAGCAACCAATTCATCATCAAGGAGGATATTGCTCGGTTTCAAGTCACAATGAACTATAGGGGCACCACATTGATGGTGAAGGTAATCTAAGGATAATGCAACATCAACTGCAATATCAAGTCTTTCGCGAAAATCCAAGGTTCTCGATGTTTTATATGTACTTTCAACCTTATCTATTGCTTGTGATAGATGCAACCAATTTTCCAAACTTCCATTCACCATGTACTCATAGACTAATACCTTAAAATCTCTACCTTGATGATCAACACTTGAGCAAGCTGTTATCACCTTCAGAAGATTTCGATGTCTAATGTTTCGAAGGACCTCACATTCAGCAATGAAACTCTTTGAAGCACCACGATATTCAAGGTTAAATATCTTGATGGCAACAGTTGATCCATCACTCTCTAGAATTCCCTTGTACACAACCCCGAATGTACCACTGCCAATCAAATTTTCCGCAGAAAATCCATTTGTAGCATGAAACAGAGTTTGGTATGATAAATTTGGAAAATTTTCCGTGCCATTGAAAGGTGTAGGCTCCTGAATCCTCTTTCTCTTGCAGAATATATACACAAACACAAGTGAAGCTAGCAGAAAAATGACTCCAAAAAATGCAGAAAGAATCGCGACTGTCAATTTTTTCCTCTGCACTGAACTTCTTTTCTGACTGTTTTGGCAGCGGGGTAACTTCAGTTCAGGTATGCCTCCGCAGATCCTACTATTACCATCGACTAAAATATTAGTTGCATTGCTAAACACTCCGCCAATGGGTACTTTACCTTCAAGGTTATTGTGTGATATATTCAGCCATCGCAACTGCAAACTTTCTAGAAACTGTGGGATCGGACCTGACAAATTGTTGTATGACAAATCGAGTTCAATGAGACCCTCTAATGAGTGCAATGCATCAGGAATAGCTCCATGGAACTTGTTTTTTGCTAGGTACAGGTACTCTAGCGCGACACAACTACTGATAGAGTTTGGTAACTCACCAGACAGCATGTTGCTCGAGAGTAGAAGGGTCTGAAGATTAGTTAGTTGTCTAACTTCATCAGGTAGAGAACCAACTAGTTTGTTTTTGGATAAATCCACTTGGACTGACAAGGAGGGGAGGTTAAATAGTTCTAAGGGTATTTTGCCAGTAAGGTTGTTATTAGCAAGATATAATGATGTTAGTGATGTACAATTTCCCAGACTCGAAGGTATTTGGCCTTGAATTTGATTATTAGCTAGGTAACAGGCTGACAACCTAGTTAAGTTTCCGATTGAAGGTGGAATGACCCCAGTTAGATGGTTGTTATGCAAATACAAGTTGTAGAGATTTTGGAGCTTGGTTATGTTTTGGGGTATGACCCCAGAAAGATTGTTATCATAAACCGAAAAAATTTGCAATTTCAATAAGTTTTCGATGCACATTGGAATTTCACCATATATGTGGTTTTGATCTAAAAACAAGTAAGTAAGCAATGTGAAATTGCAAATGACTTGAGGAAAAGCTCCATAGAAGTTGTTTTGATCAATCTCTAATAGTTTTAAGTTGGTAGAATTGGCCAAGGATGAAACAAAATTAAAATCTTCGGGTTGATTATAACCTAAGTTGTTATGAGAAAGGACGAGGTGAGTTAGTCTAACTAACTTGTTTAGAGAAGGAACTTGTCCTCGAAGATTGTTATTATGGAGTTGGAGAGTTTCTAAATTTGAACAATTGGATATTGAAGCCGGAATATGACTGGTGAATTGATTATAGCTTAATGACAAGAATGTAAGATGAGGAAGAGTATTGCCTAAATCTGAAGGTAGGTTACCTTTTAAGTCATTGTTTAGGAAAGATAAATGTCTCAATAACGAGAGTTTAAAGATTGAAGGAGGGACTATGCCGTGAAACATATTGTTTTCTAAAGATAAAAAGGTCATATTCTTTAATTTTCCTAGACTTTTCGGGATCCTATCATAAAAAAAGTTGTTTTCAAGGTACAACTCTGTAAGGAAACTTAAATTTCCTATATGGGAAGAGAGTGTACCCGTGAGATGTGCTGAATACAGGTTTAGTTTCGTCACTTGCTCGTATTTACGGCTACAAGTAACACCGTGCCACTTACAAAAGTGTCGGGTGTCATTCCACAAGGTCATGATACCCAAGGGATCATCGCGTATTTGTGCTTTGATTTCAAGCAATGCCAATCTCTCTGTTTCATTGTTCCCGCCCACTTTAGAGTGCTGAAAACACAACAGCATAGACGTGGCGAAAACGATCAAGTTAAATACAATGCTTGAGCCGGACATGCTTTATTTTTCAAGATAATTGCTATAACTTCTCGAAAAAAAGAATAGAGAAAGATAACTCTTACAAACTATGGTGTAAATTCAGTAATGGATCGGATTTCTGTAAACACTTATCAAACAAAAGCATACATGATACTATGATAGTCAAGGTGAAAGTTGGAAGAAAGATATACTCGTAATTCATTATTAATAGGGATTAGGATGTAGAGACATGCAAGTAGGCAAGTTGTGGAGAAGACTAGACTTTGAACTTTCAACTTTGAATTTTAGACACTATGTTTTTCCCCCTCTTTTTTGGTTGCACTTCCTTAAGGGCTTTATTTTTTTGGAGAAGACTAGACTTTTTTTTTGACGGGATGAGAAGACTAGACTTTGAACTTTCAACTTTGAGTTTTTTACTTCATCTTTGAAAATAAATCCCCCACTTTAACCGGCATATTTGTCAATCAAGACGTGTAAACAAAAATATCTTTAATTATTATCGATAATCATAAATTATTTGCACAAATTCTTATATAGCCATCAGAGGCTTACTTCATATAGGGTTGTGTCATTTAAATTATTTTATATTTAGAAAATATACATTATTGAGACAATTAAAACGAGTACCAACATGACTAATCAATAATAATTAATATATACATTAATATTAGTGTAATTATTATCCATACATACTGTCATAGATGTTACTCCCTCGGTTTTGTAATAATTGCAACAATTTTACTTTTGCACTCACATGTTTATTTTGACTATACTTTTACATAAAAAAATATAAACCACATATGGTTAAATACATGTAAAATATTTTTGGGTTAGTGTTTATGTATATTTTCATTATGCTAACCTTTTATGCTTCTAGAAATACAAATGATCAGAGTTGTGCATTGACATTTGTAGCAGTCAAAGTGTTGCGATTATTATGAAACGGAGAGAGTAATATATATAAAAAATTGTCATTAATAAAGTAAGAAGCACTAACACTAGCTTGTATATGAACAAGCACTAATACAAGCTTGTATTTGAACAATAATATGAAACTAAAACTTAAATTAAATGGTGGGAGGGTGTTTTGTGTTAGGAGGGTTTTTTCTAACCTCCATTGCTAGGTTTCGTCAATTTTTTTTTTAAAGTTCTCCTTCTCTCTTCTCTCTTTTCTCTCCATCTCTACCATCTCTTTTCTCTTAGTCTAAGTTGTGAATCTTTGTAGGGGCTTCCACTGGTGTTCTTACCGATGGTAAGCTCTAAAAACCTTTTAATTGATTTCAATAAATAGATTGATTTCATCCTTATTAAGATGATTTATTTTTCTCTTGAGTTTATTTTCTTTTTATATTTGTATGACGAGATTTGAAAATCTAGGGTTTCATAATCTCTACAAGAATCCAGAGGACCATATGAGTATTAATTAGGTAGGAAAAGTGAAAAAGTGAGCCCAATAATGTCTTAATTGGACAAAAAACGTTACTCGGTAGTGTTATCCAAACGTTTCATAATTTGCGGTAGTTCTAAACAAATAATAAAAAAAAGTAGTTATTCACAAATAACGCTATCTTTATAGTAGTTTTAAACAAAATAAACTATTATTTCTTTACCATTCTAATAAACTAGTTGAATTTAATTAGTGTAAATTAAACTAATGAAAATGTAGTTGTAGCTGTTACTTAGCGTATATCATCAAGTTGGATCAAAATCAAGTACTAGTTTTACGTAATATCAAGTATTTCAAATGTCATGTCAAAATAGAACTAGAAAACCAAAAAAGGAAAAAAACTCTCTCTCTCTAGCGCCCCTCAACCCTTTCGCCTCCCCATAACTTCTCCAGCCATGAGGCTCACCGGCCAGCGTGCGGCTCACCGCCCATGCCACGGCGTCGGCGAGCCTCCGATCTATTCCTTTAGTATGTTTTTTTCTTTTCTCTTTTGCGTTTTAGTTTTCGTTTTGGTTTTTGGTATTTCCGGCCTAGCATCGCGCACCGCTTCCCCTTTTCGGCCGCTCCAGTTCCTCACCGGCCTTGATGCCGGCTTGCCGCCGGTTTTCGTTGCCGCTTCCCCGCCGTGGCTATGCCCCTCCGTTTTGTCCGTCGTTGCGCCGTTGTTTTCGAGAACGGGGAGGGAGATCCCTCTGAGTCCCTCGCGTAGGGCCGTTCTTAGTCCCTCGCGTAGGGCCGTCGCTGCCGCGGTTCAGGGGTATGGGGGGTATGGGCTTCTCGGGCGGGCCTTGGTGGCTCGGGTTTTATTGTCAGGCGGCATGTGGGTTGGGTTGGTGAACCTTGGAGCTTTGGTGGTTGAGCTCGGAGTGGCGGCGGGGTGGGTTGTTAGGGTTTCGTTCGTTGTCTTAGTTTTTATGTTTCTTCCTGTTTTCTCTTTTAGGAGTCTTTGTGTGCTTTTTAGTTTTGTTATTTTTTCTGTCTGTGTGGTGTGGTTGGGTGATATGGGGCATGCAGATCGGTTTACCGATCTTCTGGTGCAGGATTTAAGCCGGGTTTTTTGGCTATGGGGCTTCGATTTGATCTTCTGTTGGTTTGAACTAAAGGGTTATGCTTCCATGCCGATATCCGTGTTTGAATCGGAGATTCTCTTGTCTAAGGTGAAGTGTACGACACCAATTTTGATTTCGGGTCGAGGAGTACGGGATTCTGAGCCAATGAAGGTTCACGTCAGAAACTACAACATATTGTCAGACCCCCTTGCAAGAGGCTGCATAGGACAGCGTTATATGAGCCAAGGGTACTTAAGAAAGTCATTTTGCGAGCGCAATTGTAGTTTCCTTTATTTCGAACTTGTAATTGGTTCTTTTGTCTTTGTATTGTTCGATTACGATCTCTTATGTAAGTGCCGTATGGCTTATTATTAATGAATTTTAATCTCCCCCCTTCAAAAAAAAAAAAAAAAAAAAAAAAAAGAGTATTAACTAGTGTTTAACCGCGGGGATGTCCCGCATATATCAATACTTTAAATATTATTGTATTTTAATTTTCATGTGTTATATTTTATGTAGATGAATTTGACTTATAGTATTATTTTTTATATACATAATAATCTTAAGTACATCAATTTAGTTTAGATTTAATCTAAGAAAACAATTTAAAGTACAAATAAATACACTCTTATGGTCCACATAACTATTTAAGAAAATTAAATAAACAAAATTATTAGATAGCAAAAATTGATATGACATCTTATTCATTTTCCAATTGACCCAAATCAATTTTTGACATAAACATTTTTTAATTGATATGTTTTGTTTATATTTCTAATTGGGTGATATGACATCTTGTTTAATTTGTTTCTAATTGGATGATGTAACATTGGGGGTTGTTATTTGTCGCTCCCATTTTACCGAGTAACGCTCCCTTTTTTTCTTGAAATTCCAATTTTACCCCTAATATATAAATACGGTTTTTTCCTTCCCTACCAACATTTCTCACTTCTTTACTTCTCTCTCTAACTCTCTTACTCTCAACTCTCTAACTCTCTAAAACTATTTTTTTCTTTTTTTTTTAATAAAATTCAAAAATTGTTCTTCATTTTTTTAAAAAACAACAATCATCATAAACACAAAATAAAATGGGTGATTCGAGGCGGATTAGGCTGAGATTTGGAGGGAGGACCTTCGACGGCGCTGGTGGCAGCAGCGGAGGCGGCGGCGGCGGCGGCGATGGTAGAGACGAGGTATTTTTTTTTTTTTTAATTTCGGATCCAGGAACTTCCGCCCAAAATTTCCGGAAGTTCCACGGAGGATCCGCCTGGAATTTCCGGATCCTCCATGGAACATCCGGAAATTTTGGGCGGAAGTGACATCCGCCCAGAATTTTCGGATGTTCCATGGAGGATCCGGAAATTCCAGGCGGATCCTCCATGGAACTTCCGGAAATTTTGGGCGGAAGTTCCATTTTTTTTTTTTTTTTTTTTTTTTTTTTGGCCCGTTAATAAAATTGTTAATTTTATTTTTTTTTCGGATTTTGTTTTTTTTTTTTGTTATTTTGAAGTGTTATGGTGATTATTGTTGATATTATTATTGTTGTTGTTGTTATTATTGTGCTTATTATATTTTGTAATGTAATTATTTTAAAAAAATATGATAATTTTTATTATTTTGTTGATATTAGGTTTTTATTATTAATGTTAAGGTTATTGTTGTTGTTGTTAATTATTGTTTTTTTTTTTTTTGGATTTTGTTATTTTTATTATTAATGTTAAGGTTATTATTGTTATTATTATTATTATTGTTATTATTTTTAAAAATATGATTAGTATTATTATTAAACTAATTTGATATTAGGGTTTTTATGGTTATTGTTGTTGTTTAATTTTTTGTTGTTGTTGTTATTAGTAGTACTATTATTAATATTTTGAATTATGATTAGTATTATAGTTGTTGATATTAGTGTTATTATTATTGTTATTATGGTTATTGTTGTTGTTGTTAATTTGTATTTGTTGTTGTTGTTGTTGTTAGTTATTGTTGTTAGTTATTGTTGTTTTTAGTTATTGTTGTTAGTTATTGTTGTTGTTAAGGTTATATTTGTTGTTGTTAATTTGTATTTGTTGTTGTTGTTGTTGTTGTTGTTATTATTGTTGTTATTGTTATTATGGTTATTATGGTTATTGTTATTGTTATTACTAAAATCGGATTATTTTTTAATTTTATGTAGATCGAGGGTTCTGGTGCTCGACATGCAATATCACGACGTCTGAATGCATCTGTTAGGAGACAGACATCTCGATCTTCACCGGTTCAGCCGGAGCAGCAGCAATACGAGTCTACTAGTGGTTGGTCGAGAGACCAACAGTCTGGTAATAGTCGGCCCTTGTACTCTGCAAGTGGAGCACCCATATCTGACGATGAAGACGAATGTTCGGCTAGTCATGCTGGTGACCGAGATGAAGAACAGGACCCTCAGGATTTCCATATGGTATATAGGGGTCAGTTTGGGAGATTTGTTGGTAGTGGGTCGAGTCAGCCTACTTCCAGCTCTGCAGAGGCATGGTTAGTGCAGGAACCGATGCCGGGTGGGCCTGAGGATGGGTCAGTTATCCCTAGTTTTGGCGGTCACGTGGCACGGTATATCTGGATGGAGCAGGAGCGTAGTGTTTTACGCTGTTTGAGTAGGACAAAGTTATGTTCTGACTTGTTCACTTGGCGAGGCCGTCAATCTGCGGAGGACATTGCGGCGATTGATGCTAGTTGGTTGTCTCACTTGCCCGGCCTGATGTTTAAGAGACTTGATTGGCCGTTGATTTCTGCTTTTGTTGAGAGGTGGCAGCCAGATACGAACACCTTTCACATGCCATTTGGGGAGATTACGATCTTGCTGCACGACGTGTACAACATACTTGGGTTACGGGTTGCAGGCAATATGGTGTCCACTACTCCTAGCACGGACGTGTTACGGGACGCGTGCTCGGTCACCATGGATATGACTCCAGATGATCTGTCTGAGGTTTGCGGCACAAAGACCATTTGGCAGGGTAGTGGGGTGTTGACTGATAAGATTTTTGAGTCCACATTGGCGGTCGACCGGGATTTTAGTGAGCAGCTTGATGCATACTTGTGGTTAGTGCTTGGAGGTACACTGTTTGTAGACAAGAGTGGTAACCGTACGCATCCTTCCTTCCTCCACGAGCTATGTCACACGGATGTCCCTATTAACGAGTATGCTTGGGGAACAGCTGCACTAGCCTACTTGTATCGGCAACTGGGCACGGCATCACGGAAAGGTGCTGATTCGATTGCTGGTTGTCTCACGCTTCTGCAAGCGTGGATTTACGAGTACTTTCCGTGCTTTCGGCCACAGCAGGGTACCTTGACCCGGGACCTTCAAATGCCTCGTGCGTCTGCTTGGGATGTAGGAGCGGGATGTCCTAGCAAGAACCTGGAGCGCCTGTTAGCTTTTCGTACTAGGATTGATGCGCTTACTGACCGTGAGGTGAACTGGCTACCGTACGGAGCTGATCCTGCATTACGAGTGCCCCCCACTTTATTCATTGGCTGCATCCAGTACCGTAACATCATTGAGCCGTACATGCCTGATAGAGTGGTGCGCCAGCTTGGTTTCGTGCAAGGCATTCCCCGCGAGATCATCAGGCCAGAGAAGGCCAAGAGGCCGACTAACTTGAAGATGTATCGGGTAGACTTCCCGATTGAGATGACAGCTGTGATGTGGAAGAGGTTTGTCCCTGGGGTATCTCAGAGTGTTGTTTTAGGTGCCCTACCCAGGCTTAGTGCTGCAGCTCCTTCGGTTGCGCCCGGTTACATGCAGTGGCTGTACAGGTTTTCTCACCCGCGGGTATCTCCAGGTCCAGGAGTTACAAGCAACCTGCCTGAGCGGACTAACACTGATTACGTAAGTATTTATGCTTATTATTATATTAACAATGACTTATATGAATTTTTGTGTTTAAAATATGTTATTGTTTGATTTGCAGTGGATGGGTCGGTCCATGGAGATTCACCAAAGAGCACTAGCTGAGTATCCTGAAATGTCGAGTGAGACTCGAACAATGACTGAGCAGCTTGTATTTGATTGGAAGTCAAAAATGGGACTTTAGATTATTTTGATTAGATGTTCTGTTAGTGGTTTTACTTATGTTATGAACTTATTTTTATTTTTTGTTTTTTAAATGTACTGTATAAACTGGACACTTCTTTTATTTTATATTTGATGTTTTGTTTCATATCATGTTAGATTAAAAGCAAATACATTTAAAATTAATTTTGTAATTCTAATTTTCTTACAAATGTTCAAAGTTAGTAAATGTACATTACAAACTACCTAACTAATGCATCCCACATGTCCCTTCTCAACTGATATGCTTGATCCCATCCATTGACACTATCCTCGTGGTTTTGCGTCCACCAACCGGCGATCGGCGGGAGTGGTGAATCAGGTACAAGGTCAAGACGGATAAAATGTGATCCACCAACTGTAGCAATCACAAACTCTCGAGTCGGTGACCAAACCCCGTTGCGTGCCCTAAGCGGTAAGACTGTGATGCATGGGTAGTAGCAAGTTGGTACTAGGCCTACTCCGAGACAAATCACCCTTGCGTTGAACCACGTAGCAATAGGAAATAAATCTTGAATTGTAACCATCCAATGCCGCTCCCCGACAGCCCCACCATCCCATCGAATACGCTCCACGTTCATCCAAAGTCGCCCAAGCCCATAAATCCGTTCGTACAAATCAGGATGACCAGCGACCTCGTTCGCTATTGTTTCCCGAGCGTCAAACCACTTATTTTGATCGCCAAAGAAGAAGTCGGCGACACAACGAAAGCCACAGTTCCCATCACCAATCACATCCTTCCAAGACGAAATGTACGGCAACATTGGGGCTGGAAGCAAGTTCAAATACCTTCATTGACTAATGTCACTTGGATCTACAACACAAAATTAAAAGATAAATTATTAGTAAAGCTACAAGTATTAAGTTTACATATTTTTATATTAAATATAGAATTTTCGAAAATACCTGGTTCTGGGTCACCACCACGTTGAGTGTGTTGACGGTTCACATGCTCGAAATAGCTATGATCACGCCTGGTGTTATTTCTTTTCGGTCGACCACGAGTGTTAAGGTTGATATGTGGTTCTTCAAGGTGTGAATGATCTGGATGTAGCTCCTCTTCAATGATTCGCGTTACATTTCGACGTACGGCCGGGTCACTTTCCATGACTTCGTCGATTAGGGACCGAAAATGTGCAGCCTCCTCGGTCGAATCATTTACCACTTCAGGAATGTTAACACCATCACCAATAACCAGTATCTTCCAGAAAGAATGAATTTGGCTGCTATACAATCCTGTCTGTGCAACTATCGAATCATGTATCTGGCAAGCACATGGAAGACCATGGGTCAGACGCATAGCACATCCACACCGTTCATGGACCTGGTAACTCAAATCTCGCATCCTTTTCGTCTCGTCATCCAGAACTTTCAAGCAATGTTGAGACACTTTGCCATTTATACGTGACAGTGGCAACTGTCTGTACATCTGACCAATTTTAGACCTTGATGCCTCCAAGTCATTACGAATTTGTATGATGCGATTACCGATATGACAATGGACTCGGGCCCATACGGTATCCAAAGCACCTGCCAATGATTCTAATTAGTAAATTCAAATACAATTACAATTAATACAATTACAATTAAGTAACAACGAGAACAACTAATAAAATAATACAACTAACCTGTGGATGATTCTAACCAAGTTTTCACTGCTGAATGTTGGCTCTCAACTCTGCAGTTGGTGGTGTTACCAAAATGAAGAACCTGGTTCGTCCAAAATTTCACAAATTTCTCCTTATGACAAAGCCAAGTTCTCTCAACATACTGAATCACTTCCGGATATTTTCCCCACCTCACTTGCATGGCAGTTAGAGCACGATCATACTCCGCCTGTGTTGTTGCATTCACGATTTTGAACCATCTCCCAGCTCTAAAACTGACACCAACCTTCTTGTTTCCAAACATCTTCGTCACCTTAGCCTCCACATCTCTGTTGATGTGCCATAGACAGAGTAAATGTGACGTCCCTGGAAAGATTTCTCTCAAAGCCGCACATAGCCCAAGATCACGGTCTGAAATAAATACAGATGGCTCTTTATCAAACCCAATCAACTCCCTTAATCTCTGCAACACCCACCGATAGCTAGCCGTGCACTCGTCGCGCATGAAAACATATCCAACTAAAAAATTCTGGTTTGTCGGTGTCACGCCTACTATCTCAAAGAAAGGCATGTTATATTGATTGGTCTTGTAAGTAGAATCCATACCTATGACATGTGGGTATGTGCGGAGTATGTTGACCATGATCGGGTGCACCATAAATGCATGTTGCAAAACGTTGTGATCATCGTTCGTGAACCAGTAAATGTATTTACTCTCTCTCGCCAGATGAAGAAATTGCTGAACAACTCCTCTTCCTTCGGACATCTCCATCCTGAAGTCATTTCGGCAATTGTAAATATGTCGGATGTTTGGATGATCATCAGGAAATTGCTCGGCAATAGTGGACATGATGTTACGGGGAGCAACCTTGGACTTTGTCATGTCCCGCACAACCTGTTTTGCACCCGGACTCAATCCGCTCACTTTACGGTGACCCTCTGGGTACACAATCATTGGGTGGTTATGTGTCCCGGTGTGATCATTTTTCGCAATGATCTTCCAATTTTCGGTGCTGACATCATAATATATCTTGATGTAGAATGGACAACCATTAGCTTTGGTTTTGGTGTCCTTCCGTATCGCGTTCTCCAAATCTCTCGGCTTGCTCCTTCGTGACCGATCACATCGCAAATACCGATACGGCCGACCATCTCTGGTTTTGTTATAAGACGATTTCACCAATATAAATCCCAAATTTATGGAAACACCATCAGCCCATGTAACAGCATCGTCAAATGTAGGAAATAACGTATCGGTGACAAAATTCCCACTATAATTCACACCGTCACCGCCTTCCTCAGATTCCATATCCTATACAAATTAAACAAAACATGCTTTATGTCAAAATAATAATAATAAAAACAATAATAATAATAATTATAATTAAAATAATAAAAACAATACTAATAATAATAATAATAATAATAATAATAATAATAATAATAATAATAATAATAATAATAACAATACTAATAACAATATTAATAATAATAACAACAAATACAAAACAATAACAATATTAATGATAATAAAAAAATTATAACAACAACTACAAAACAATTTATAAGACCATAACATTAATTAATAAATAAATAATAATAATAATAACAATAATAATAATAATAATAATAATAATAATATTAATATTAAAATTATATTTCTACTAATTAATAATAACAATATCAACAGCAACAACAACAATAAAAATAACAGCAACAACAACAATAATAATATCAACTACAACAACAACAATAATATCAACATATTACTAATAATAACAATAATAATAACAATAATAATAATAATAATAATAATAATAATAATAATGAAACAAAAAATAAACATATTACTAATAATCATATTAATACAACAAAATAACATTACTTATCAAATACTAAATCACAACAATAATCACAAGATCACGAACAAAAAATACATAAAAAAAAAACTTAATAAACGTACTTAACATTTTAAAAAAAAAAAAATTAATAGGGACATCCGCCTAAAATTTCCGGATGTCCCTTGGTACATCCGCCTAAAATTTCCGGATGTACCATGGAACATCCGGATTTTTTAGGCGGATCCTACTTCCGCTTGAAATTCCCGGATGTTCCATGGTACATCCGGAAATTTTAGGCGGATGTACCTAGGACATCCGGAAATTTTAGGCGGATGTCCTAATTACCGAAAATAAAAAAAAAAAAAAAACTTACAGAATGATCCGACGCATTCTCCGGCGTACGTATGTTCCACTCGCCGTCCATGACCCAAGACCCGTCGGAAAATTTAACGATTTTTGAAAATAGAAAATTTAGGTGGTCGTGGGGACCGATTTGGTTGCAAGGTCGTGGGGACCGATTTTGGGAAGCTCGGGACAGTAATGTCGTGAAGTAAGGGGACCATTTCATGTATGGTGTCCAAATGGGGAACAAGGTTCTTTTTATAACCCAAATTGCATAAAGGGCATAGTGGTCCATTCAAGTAAAAAAGGGAGTGTTACCTGGTAATTTGGGAGCGACAAATAGCAGTTCAGTGTAACATTCTGTTAGTGGAATGGAGGGTGACACGCGGCGTATATACTTGATTTTTAATATACAACAAATATAGATAGTTTTATAAATCATTCTCCATATGGGGTTTTAAACGTTTAAGTTTGATTTGGGTTAAGTAGGACCGGGTTGATAAGGACACCCCTACCCTCAAGTCTTTGACGGGCTACAAATACATGTTCGACTCTTTCACATAGACAAAATAAGTAAGATGATCTCTTCAAAATCAGTTTATCTTGTTGGCATTCTTCTAGCCTTCACTCTTCTCTTCCCCTCTGCGGTTTCAACTCGACTCCTGGTTGAGTCTAACCGTTACAACCTACATGCTGGTGAGTTTTTTTTTTTTTTTTTTTTTTTTTTTTTTTTTTTTTTTTTTTTCAGAGGATTATTATTTTGGCTTACTTGTAAAGTTGTAATTTATAGTTTTATTTCTGTAAATAATGGAACCTATATAAAAAGAAATTAATAAACTTTTTTATAATCAAAATTAAGCATGGCAACAAGATAATCTTGGGATCGATTCTCATCACCCGCCCTTGTGGCTCTCTAAGCACCAAAAAAAAAAAAAAAAAAATCGATCCTTGTGTTTTGAACTGGTTAATTTTTTTTCTTAAGATAATATGTATGATTAAAGAGAGTAGTTGTTTTTCCGTTCAAAACAAAAAAGAAGAGAGTAGTTGTTTTTTATTAATTTAAAAAAGCCATTTTTTTTTTTTAAAATAGCAGTTTTTGTAAGTTGATATATATTTTTTATTTTTTTTTTTGAATTTTTTGAAAAAAAACAGTTTTTATTGATGTAGTATTATAATTTTTTTTTTTTTTTTTTTTGAAAAACATGTAGTATTATAATTTATAATGCCTTTTAAATTTATTAACCAAAATACCTTTTTTCTTATTTTTTTGTTATTTATGGAAAATTTGTCAAATAACACCTTTTAAACCTAAAATTAGAATTTTTTACGAGAACACACCTTAGGGCGATTTTAGGGGGATTGACTCGGTTTTTCGGTGTTGACCATCACATGAAGATGAAGGTCACGTGTCCACACCTTTTTTTTTTTTTTTTCCCAATTTTTTCTCCAATTACTTTCTCTCTCCTCAGAACCACAAAACCACAACCTAGCTGCCGAGGCGTCGACATCGACACCGCCGCCTAGCCAACCCAACGGCCGACACCACCACCCACCAACCTAGCCGCCATCACCAGCCACTTGAAAAAACCCCTTGAATTCCTTTCATTTTTCCCCTTTCCTCTCTAATTAGACTTTCACTCTCCTCTCTTCTTCCTAGCAACGAACCTTCGAATTCTATCAATTGAAGAGATAAAGTCCAGTTTTTGGAGGTGGTTAGGGGTGTTTATGGAGATGGTTAGGGTTTTTTTTTGAGTAGTTTGCATGGTGGGTCTAGTGGTTTTGGAGGGTGATGTATGGTTACAAGTAGCTTCTACCGTTAAAACCTCGGGTTTAATTACGAATTGTCTTGAAACTTCATTAATAAAACTCTCACTTTTGTTTACCAGAGTCCAAGGAGGGGTGCCAATCTACAACAAGTCGCCATTTACTTGACGCTCCAAGTCCATCAACTGTTGGTCCTACTGATTACGGTGACGAACCCGACCTGCCGTGACCCCTGGGGTTGCTCCTGGAGAAATGGTCCCTAATCTGCATGAGTTGATTGGCAATGATAGATTTGATTATGAATGTGAATTTTTCAAGGTTGATACATAATTAAATCGATTGCTTCACAAGTTTAATTTGCCATAGAATGAATTTTCCATTTTAAGGTTGTTTTTTTTTTTTTTTTTTTCCATTTCATTTCAAGTTGTGTAAGTAAATAATGATGCATGTTCCATAAATTATATATACTAGCTTGTACCCTTACTATGCAAGGGATATATATTATGGAATAATATTGTTTTTCTTGTTTATTTTTGTTTAATATTTTTTTTTTTTTTTTTTTTTTTTAAGAATTGTTGAATTAAGGTAGTTAATGAATTGTTTTGGAGAATAACAATGTTACGTTGGAAGTAGTTTTATTTTTGGAAATTTTCAATGGTGATCCTCAATTTGTGAGATACGAAATTGGTAACCCTCATAAAAATGAATTATACAAAATATGGCCTTATTTAAGAATTTTACCGTCTTATAACCTAATTTCATTAAAGTGTTAATAAAGGGCTCATTTGGCGTTGATGATTTGATGTGCGTGGTTTTTAGTTTTTTGGTGTTTTTTAATTTTTTTTTTATAATCATATAATGAATCATAAATTAGTCAAAATTTCAAAATCATGATTAATTTGATAAATGATAGCTAAAAAGTTGAAATACAATTTTCTTGTTTTCTATTTTTGGTTTTTTGATTTAAAAAAACAGAAAATCAAAAAACAAACAAGGACTAAATTAACTAAGGGTAGTTTTTTTATTAAAAAAAAAGATTAACAACCACCAATTATCCACCCACACCACCACCCCACTAGTCAACCACCCTCACGACCTCTCCCCTTCCCCTTAGATTCACCGTCGGCGCCCAGGCTGTACCCTATTCCTTATCTCGACCATCGCCCTGCCCCCCTAAAACCCCATCCATAACCCTCCCTCTTTCTTCTTACCCCCGAGCACTCTCCTCGCACCGTAACCACACAACCCCGCCCCCTCTCTTTCTCCTTCGCCTAGACCGAAACCAAACCACCTCGTTTAGGGTTTTGAATGAGGTTAAGGTTTCGGAACCACCCTACCTTAGTGAATTATTTCATTTAATCACCAATTAGCTTAATATTCGTTTAGGGTTTTGAATGAGGTTAAGGTTTCGGAACCACCCTACCTTAGTGAATTATTTCATTTAATCACCAATTAGCTTAATATTTGGTCTTATCGTCGTACCAAGTTGCTACTTTAATTTAATCTTGTGAATATATGTATTTAATATTTAATATTTATGGTGTCTAGGTGAGAAAGTTCGGTATTCCGTTTTGATTTTGACCCAAACTGAATCAAAACCGAATTAATTTAGTTTTGAATTTTTCAAACTGAATCCAAACCGAACTAGATTTGAAACCGAACCAATCTAAACCCAAATTTAAAAACCTAATTCGGTTCCAAATCAAAAACCGAACTTTTAAGGGGATTTTTCTAGATTGTTGAAGAAAAATAATTTTTTTAAAAAAACTGTCAAATTTATAATGAATAGATCTAAAAAAAAAAAAATAGTTAAAAAAAGAAGTAATACACTAACACAACTATAATAATTAATAAATTGTATTGATTACAAGACTAACATCTACAACTATAGATTATAATATAAAAGATAATTAAAAAAAATCAAGGATAACCCAGAAAATTTGTGGTGGTGGTGATTGAATGCGAAACGCGGCGATGAACACGAGTGGCGGTGAACATAAGTAGCGGTGAACACGAGTAACAATGGAATAAGGTGACAAACTATGACTGAAGGAGTGATGGAGGTGGTGATCGGATTGAGGGAGGTGGTGTCGTGGTGATGACGAACACCAGAACGCGAGCGGCTTTGAGAAACAGTGACTTGAGGGAGCACAAACACGAACTGTCGAACTGAGGAAGGAGGTGGCCGGAGTTAGTGAGGAGGTGGCCGGAGTAAGTGAGGTGTTGAGTGAGGAATGGAGGATTAGGGTTTTGGTGAGGAACAAAGGAAGGCTGCGACAATGAGAACCTGGAATAGTTTAAGAGGGGAAGTAAAAAATTAGGGTTTTGCTATATATATGTAGGGGATATATGGGCTGGAAATCTTTGGGCTCTAAAATTAAACTTCGGTTTGGATTTCGATTTTCGGTTTTTGACAGCCCCAAACCGAACCAAAACCGAAACCGAATTTCGGTTTGGTTTGGTTAGGTTTTCAGTTTTTGTCCATATCACTTTCATCCCTAATGGTGTTTATTTTTTTTTCTTTTTAGTTAGACCTTGTGATTTGCAATTATATACATTTACTTTCATGCTTATAACATGATTGATAGTTGTAATTGGGTGACGTGGCATATTGATTAAGTGGATTGAGTGGTGATCTGACATAAAAAAAAGGTTGAGTAGGTAACGTGATGTAATGAAAGGGGTCGATGTGGCACATAAACGTTCTTAGAACTAGATTAGTATATCGTGCAATGCACAGGTCTCTATCAATACATTATTAGTGGATTAAAAAATAATGTGCTTGAAATAATGGTGAATGATGTAATATGTTACAAACTTTTACCGTTGGAAACTTATACAATTAAGGTTCACCCATATAAAAATCTTATATAGATATTTAATAACATAGATTTTCTTTTCAGTTTACAAAAGTTTTAACAACAAAAATGAACCGATTCTTGAAGAAGAAGAAAAAAATTCTTGAAGAAAAAGAAGAGAGAAAACAAATAAGTGAAGCCATATATATTTGCAAAAAATGCCATAAATAATACAACCTTTAGCCCTTTTTTTAAAAAAAAAAATAAAAAATAATACAACCTTTGAATTATATATACCTGAATATTATAACCTTTGGGGGGGTCTCAATTTTAAACAAGACAAAAAACTTGTAACCTACTAAACCGGTTACCTATGACAAGTGTCGTCGTGTAATTGGTCTAAATATTGGGGGGAAATTGTAGTCCGATCCATAATCTTTTAGTTAAATAAATGATAAATATTGGGGGAAATCGTAGTCCATAATCTTCTCCAAATTTTAATTCTTTTGTTTGATTGAACATAATTTCACAAAATATAACTCTTTTTAAATTATTATTATTATTATTATTATTATTATTATTATTATTATTATCTCAAAAACAAAAGTCATATAACCTACAATAAATTAGTGGGAAGCCGAGATACAATATGGGCCCCCACTCCTCTAGCTATAGCAAATCCTACCCTAGTGAATATATGAGTTGTAGCACGAGCCCCAATGTCTTGCGTCATTGAGAACCTTTGAATCCGCTTCAGCAACGCAACATCCTCCTTCTCTAAATCCCCAAGTGAAGAAAAGGAGAAGGGAATGAAACCATATCCAATCGTCAGACAACGAGCTTCATACTTAACCCGCTTCCGATGAGCCGCATCAGCCACAACCCGTCTCGGAACAAAGTCAGATAGCCCTGTCTGTGTCAAAGGAGAAGACCCTGTGAAGTCGACACATACATCACGACCACGATCCCATGAATAAAGTAACACATCGGCAGGTCTGAGGGCCCTGTCATTCCCTCCAGACAATCCTGTGTCAACCTCCTTTCTTGCTGAAATCCTAGATTTGTAGCAAATATCAACAAATGTATCCCGAACAACATTGTGCCGATGTTTAATACCAACAATGCCAGCACACGACACCGCATGGTCGCCGATTACATCCCCAGTAAAAACCCGAGAGCAAGCAGAGCACGGTGTCGAGACAGAGAACAATGGAACACCCATCCGATAACACAACACACATCGGTATGTGATATGTCCATTTTATATAGTGTTTTATCCCCATCCCTTGGTCGTTATTAGTAGTGTTTTTGGCTCTTTCGGGCCACTTTTATTACTAATTTGTGTGTTCTAGTGTTTTCGTAGTCTTAGTTGTATTTTACAGGAAATTGCACTATTGGAGCATTTTCCTGGGTTTTGTTGGATCGACTACGGAAGCTAGAAGGACACGACCACTTTTGGAGCCCAAGACCGGTGAGAGCCGGTGATTAAGGGCTCGGTAATCGGGATACCGAGGTATATGGACCGGGTGATCAAGACCCTAAGTGGATATCCGGATTGGGCCGAAGAAATAAGCCCAATCGAAGCTCCGAGCCTCGAGGTGAAGCAAGGGCCCGATCGGGCAGCTTAGCTCGATCGGGCAAGGCGCGCAAGAGTGTGCTGGTGCGTGGCCAAAGGCGCGCCCGATCGGGTGAGCTGCTAGCTCGATCGGGCGCGGCTGTGAGAAGAGCAGTGCGAGAAAAAGGCGCTCCCGATCGGGCGCGTGTTTCTAGAAGAACTCTTTTGTCGAGCAATTAGTTTCTAATTAGGAAGTTGTTTTAGTTTTGTTTAAGTACGGTTTTAGGGGGATAAATTTCACTTACCCCTTCTTTCTTAGACTTTCTCTCTCTACTTAGTATTCTCTCTCTCTTAAACTCTCTCTAAACCTTTGTTCTTAATTCTTTCATTAATTCCAGATTACTCTTTGGTAACAATTTCTTCCCCTTTAATCTTAGTTATTTACTTTATTCCTTTCATCATGATTTATTTTATTACTTTGATTAGTTTAGTTTTTACCATGTGTGAGTAGTTTAATTTCTAGGGTTTATGGGGATCTAATAAATAATATGAAGGGGTAAATTATTGTTGTTGATTATCAATGCTAGATTAATTTCCTATTGATTGATTTAATGCTCTATGACTAGATTAGGCCTATCTTTTATGCATGAGTTTGACAATATTGATTCAAGAATCGAGAGATGAGAATTAATGTTTAGGTCTAGTTTCAATAGGCAAGTTAATTTATAAATGGTTAAGTCAAGATTCGAGAGATGAGATTTAATACCGATAAATTAATTGTGTGATTGTAATACGTAGCGAGAGCCCTTTACAATCTGGTTAATTGATGCATTGATGATTGACTATTATTGATTATTGGTATTGCATGATAATTTCTTATTGGATTGTTTTAATGTTTTACAATTGCGGCTTGTAAAAGTATAGCAATATTAAATTGATGAATCGAGCAGATGTTAATTTGATATTAAAGGCTAATTTCAATAAGAACTTAGATCTAGTAAATTGCGAGAGCCTATTAGATCTATGTTGATTAATAAATTGCGAGAGCTTGTTAATCATGTTATTTATGCAATGTCAATGATTGGTTACTATATTTTACCCTGGAGTATTATTTATTGGTGAACCTATGCCCTAGATCCTTTCATATATTGTTTTCTTCCTATTCTCAACCTTAGTAGCTTAGTTTCTTACTTAATTATAAATATTGGTTACTTAAATAATTTAGATTATAATAATAAATTAGAATTAAAAAGACCTGTTTCCCTATGGAGTTCGACCCTACTTCCCTATCTACTTTAGTTAGAGATTTAGGTAATTATTTTTGATTAGGGGATACGACTTTACCCTGTCAAAATTTGGCGCCGTTGCCGGGGAAACGGTTTTATTTTTATTTCTGATTGTTTTTTGTAGTCTAGATTATTTCTCTTTTGTCTCAGAGAGCGTTAGTTCTCTGAGACAAATCTCATATTTGCTTCTAGTTTTTGTTTATGCCCAGGTGTTCCAGATCAGGTTATATCCCATTCGATCCTGAGATCGAACGTTCCTTTCATAGACAGAAAAACTTCTACAAGCAAATCCTGGCGGATTCTGGTGATAATAACAATAATTACCGCGATCCTCCAACTGATTCCAGCGATTTAGAGGCATCATTAGACGCAGAATCAGAGATGACGGCTCCAAAGATGCTTAGTGATTATTCACAACCAAAGCTTACGTATTTTCCACATCTCACCCCTACTCCGGCCCTTGATGGGGTTCAATTCGAAATCAAACCTCAATTTATAACGATGATAGAGAGGAAGCAATTCAGTGGAGCCAAGGGTGAAGACCCGAATCTTCACATTGCCGACTATTGTCAATATTGCAACACCATCAGGCAAGCTGGGGTCACTCAAGACCAAATCAGGGAGATTCTCTTTCCCTTCTCTTTAACTGGAAAAGCTAAATTGTGGTTTAATGGCTTAAATAGAACTACACTTGGTATAACTGACTGGGAAACTCTTGTTTTGAATTTCTATAACAAATATTATCCTGCAGAGAGAACAGCAGTACTACGGAGTGCGATTCAGAACTTTTCCCAAGAAGCCGATGAGTCTTTATATGAGGCTTGGGAGAGGTTCAAGGACTTACAAAGAGAATGCCCTCACCATAATTTAGCACAATGGCAGTTAATCCAAGCCTTTTATAACGGCATTGGAAATTCTTCTAGAATAATTTTAGACTCTGCAGCTAGTGGGAGATTTATGAATTTTAATATCGATGATGCAGGTCAGGTTATTGAAGATATGGCGATACACAATTCCCAATATGGGAATCCCAGAGGATTTGCTAACAAGGGGAAGCATAGTGTCGACTCTGTATCCTTTTTGCAAGCTCAACTGACCTCTATTTGCCAAAAATTAGATAATCCGAGTACTGCTAATGTAGCCAATATTTCTGCAATTCATAATAATTCTAATGAGGCTTTCTGTGAAAATTGTGGTATTGTAGGTCACTAGGAGCAGGATTGCAGGAGTTCCGTGGAGCAAGTTAATGCCTTCCAAGCTTATAGGCAGAATAACCCATACTCTAACACTTACAATCCTGGGTATCGGAATCATCCATACCTTTCCTACCGGAGCACTAATGTTCAAAATCCACCACCACAAGAACCACAGGCGCCACATTAACAGCAGCAGAAATATTATCATCCCAATGCTAGCCAGAAGAATCAACCACAACAAACCCCCTCATCTTCCGACCCTTCTCTGGCGGAAATTAGAGCAATGTTGGTCAATATGCAAAAGCACATGGAGAGCAGAGATGCGACAATTGATCAAATTCTAGCGCATAATAAAATTGTAGATAATCAAATTGCGCAACTCTCCGCTACTCTACAAGCCCGCCAACAGGGAGCCTTGCCGGCACAGCCGACTAGGCCTACGGATCAAGCATTTGCAATTACTCTAAGGAGTTGTTCAAACTATGAAGGGCCCTCTATGCCCAGAGTTGATGAACCTATTTTATTAAATACTGCTAATCTTGATTCCATTAAACCAAACAATGTAGTTGATAGCCCTGCAGGGCTAAAAGATAATACTAACATATCTAATTCTACATTGCAGGGTACAACTCCAGAGAAGGTGGCTACTCCAGACAAGAATAAGAATGCTCCAAAGCCAATCATCAAACTTCCTTTCCCCAATCGTCAATTGAAGACAAACTTGGATAAGCAGTTTGGTAAGTTCTTGGAGGTGGTTAAAGATTTGAAGGTAACAGTTCCCTTTACTGAATTGATCACACAAATCCCCTCATATGCAAAATTTATGAAAGAAATTTTGACGAGAAAAAGGTCTATTAGTGAGGTAGAGACAGTAGCTTTCACTGCAGAGTGTAGTGCCGTGCTTCAAAATAAGTCTCCACCTAAATTAAAAGATCCGGGTAGTTTTTCCATCCCTTGTCATATTGGCAATCTCTTGATTGATAATGCATTATGTGATTTGGGTGCTAGTGTTAGCGTCATGCCATTATCCGTGTGTTCCAAGTTGAATATGGGTAAGTTAAAAGCTACCAACATAACTCTACAAATGGCCGACCGTTCTTTCAAATACCCCTTAGGTGTTTTAGAGGATGTCCCCGTTAGAGTAGGTAAATTTTACATACCTGTAGATTTTGTTGTTCTTGATATGGCTGAGGATATGCAAACCCCAATTATTTTGGGTAGACCATTCCTTAACACTGCAGGAGCAGTCATAGATGTAAGAAGTGGTAAGTTAACACTATCAGTAGGGGACGATAAAATTGTTTTTAAGCTGAATAATGGAGTTTTTAATGCCCCTAAAAGCTCCATGACTGAGGAGAAATGTTTTAGTGTTAATGTGGTTGTAAACTATTCTAACAAGCCCCAAGCTCTTGAAAAAGATCCCTTGGAGGCGGTATCTTGTGTTGCATCCTTTTCAGATGAGATAGACAAGTGGTAGAAGGAAGTCGATGCAATAGAAAGAGCACTCTACAACGTTGGTCTTTGTTTCGAGGATGAACAAGTGGAACCGATCGAGCAAGTTGTGCGAATCGAGCCTACGGTAAGTGTTCCGCCAGATCGAGTTGCAAGTGTTGAACGCAATGACAATTGAAGCAACATTCGATCGAAGAAGGGTTTTTAGTGCGTAGCATTGAAGATCCCCCAGTCCAAGTCAAGGAGGATCCACCAGATAAGGCGACTTGGCACCCCACAGGTTATGTCAGGAAGCCGCATCGTAGCCTAAACATCGCTAGACCGGGTGGGAAACCACCCGATCAAACGTTAGGCCAAGGGTCCTAGAAATTGTATTTGGTAAGAAGGTCGTGCGGGACCTAGATAAACCAGCGCTTTGCGGGAGGCAACCCGTATTTTTAATGCTTTTTAGACTAGTTTTTCTTTTCTTTTTTTTTTCTTATGAGAGGAGAGATGAGGGAATTTAATGAGTGTATGTACAGGTTTGAAGGAAAAGAGTTAGCCAATTTTTGGAGAAAAGAAGAAAATTAACAATCCCCGATTTAGTCTCGGGCCCGATCGGGCGAAGCTCGCCCGATCGAGCGCGAGAGAAAAGCTCTAAAATTAAGAAATTTGGCCCGACCGGGCGAGTGGCGCCCGATCGGGCGCGAAATTTGACGTTTACGGACTTAATTGTTTGCCCGATCGGGCATGCCTCGCCCGACCGGGCGCGAGAAGGGAGCATTTTTGGGCCTAAAGATCGCCCGACCGGGCGCGAGAGCTACAAAATTTAAGGTCGGCAGATCGCCCGACTGGGCGCGAATAAAAAGTAAATTAGATCGCCCGACCGGGCGAAATTCGCCCGACCGGGCGCGAGAATCAGCATGCACATATTCCAGATCGCCCGATCGGGCGACCCACCGCCCGATCGGGCGTGATTTATTTCCGCGTCTTCTTCTTCCCTCTCTTCTTCTTTCTTCCTCCATTTCTTCAATCTCCATTACTTTATCTCTCTAAAACTCAAATTTTCTCTAACTTCTCTCTAAGATTTCTCCTCCATTTCTTACCCAAATTCAAAACTCTTTACATATTTGTGATCCTCTCTTCACCCTCTTCACTCTCATATAAAAATTTTTCAGTTTTAATTCACAAAATTTTAAACCCATTTCTTGAACATGGCATCAAAGAGGGCTAGGTCCATTTTTGGCAGGAGCTCCAGTTCGAGGGAGGAGTACGACCCAGACCTGCAGCTCCCGTATTGGCCGACGATCCGGATCGTGAGCCGGGAACAAAAGAAACGATTGGAGCATTTGGTCGGTCGTGAGGCAATTCCTTCTCGGTGGTTACACCGCCCTACCTTAGAATCATATGGTTTGTACGATTTTGTTGAACGATTTTTGAATGATATTGGCATGAGAAAATTTGTTGACATGCATTATCCTACATACCGAGAACTTACCTGTGAATTCCTGTCCACTTTTCATGTTGTTAGTAGTAGGAATGGGCCTAATTTATTTTTCAGGTTAAATAGTAGAAATATTAGTTTAACTTTTGTTGAATTTTGTAAAAATTTTGAATTGAATTCTGAATTATCTCACCAGTGGCATGCATACTATAAAATGGGTGACTTATATTATTTTTTTACTGGTTTACCTGCCCCCGACCCCCAACATGCTAGTACCAAACCTATTCACCACCCTGTCCCAAAAATCTAGCAAAGATTTGCGGGTTTGTGTTTTTTAGGTAGGGCCGAGCCTCATAACGCTCAAACTAACGAACTAGCTGTCATAGGACATTATGTGTACGGGTTCGGGAAATTGAACATAGGCAGGTTTATAGTTCACCATTTGAGTAGGCATGCCACAGCCAATACCACTTCCAAGTCCCCTATCCGTTTAGGTGGCCTTATCACTCGCATAGCGGTGAAAAAGGCCGGTTTTGTAGTCGACGGACCCCACCAGCTGACTAAATGTGGACCAGATACCTACATGACTGCTAGGTATTTTGAGGATGTGGGGTGGGTTAGACCGGATAGCGAGCAGACACCATTTTGGTGTATTCAGACTGGGAACGAGCAACCCTTGCCCATTTTTCCCTTACCCAGTCCAGACTTGACCGCCTTTCCCCCAGGGCAACTTTCTTACACTTACGATGCTTTAGTTGCCAACTCTAGGGGGCAACCACCACCAGTTCCACCACCCCAGCCTCAGCCCGAGGTGGCTTTCTCTCCACCTCGTATGTCCCATTATGTCCCTCATGTTGACTCTGACCCAGTTTGGGATCTTCAGAGTATAGGTCAAGCCCTAGGACATATCGAGCATTCACATACTGACCTTAGGAGGATGGTAGGCTCCTTAGACCAGAGGTTAGGGTATCTAGAGAGGAACCAGGGTAGAGCTCTCTACCCTATGTACGATGATTATGCTCGTCGGGGCAACATTCCCGACGACGCTATTCACCCTGACTGGTTTCAGCCTCCACACCAGGGATACGATAGGGATCCCACTGCCCGTTGTATTTACACTGATTATTCTTCCTTTTTCAGGTACGGGCAGGACATTCCTTTCGGGGGACCGGCGGGGGGGAGTTTTCACGCTGATTAATTTGGTGGTAGCTCTTCTGGTGTAGGTGGTGCAGGTGGTGCAGGTGGCAGTGGAGGTGCGGGCTTCGGCTCGATGGACGAGGATGATGAGGACTAGCTATGCTGGGCTAGTTTCCGAGCCAATGAGGACATTGT
Organism: Chenopodium album; assembly: GCF_948465745.1. Classification (NCBI taxonomy): domain Eukaryota; kingdom Viridiplantae; phylum Streptophyta; class Magnoliopsida; order Caryophyllales; family Amaranthaceae; genus Chenopodium; species Chenopodium album. Next base: position 16,498,790 of record NC_137839.1, on the reverse strand, counting down.
CTGATTCTGGCTTGGGGGAGATTTTGGTTTGGTATTTTTCTTTATCCCTTTTCTTTTATTTTTGGTGTGTTTTCTTAGGTTATTTTTATTGCTTTCTTTATATATACAAAAAAAAAAAATTCAAAAATACGTTCCAATGAATTATGAATCATACTTCCTTGTGCCCCATACTTGAGAAAAATTTGTTTTGATTCTTGGTATTTGATGATGAACATTGTGGATTTGTTGGTCATGATTTGAAGTTTGAATGCTTGGATTCCTAAACATGAGTCAATTTTGTCCAACTATTTGTGAATATAGTGCTTGACTAGTTGATTTGGTTAGGAAATGTGTGATAGTTCCATAATTCCTGGTATGTCAATGAATTTGAGTATTGATTTGCAACTATGAGTAGTGTTTCATGACTTATTATTATGCACATGAGGAGGACGAAGGCGTTCATTCTTTTAGGTAGCCTTTAGAGTATTAGATACATTTGTTCCCTTCTTGCTACCCATGTTGTTGCTTGTGCCCTTTTATTGTTTATTTAGCCACATTACAAGCCTATATGAGCCCCATTGGTTACTAGTCCCAAGCTTGGCTTGGGGGAGCTATTAGTTGGTGAGGTGAGGGAGTTGCGGTGTGCATATTACTTGCACAATGTGGGAATAAAAGAAGAGTTATTGTTCTTTGATTTTTGATTGGAAAATATTGATATTGTGTTTCAAAGTTGAATTTTCCAATATGAGTTAAAAAGGAAAAAAAAAAAAGAGCAAAAGGAAAAAATTTATTAATGCTCAATTGTTCTATTTGAAGGTTGTTCAAGGAAAAAGAAAAAAAGAATGAGTTCAAAGTTTGTTTTTCACTCAAAGTTCTACATTATCATATTTTTATGAGTGATTATTGTAAGTGTTGGGATTGTTTATATTGTTTGGAGTATATTTGGTGGATTGTTGTTGGAGTTGGTTATGTTGGAGATGTGTATGATCATCATTTATTTTGATCATGGGTTTTATTAGGATATGGCTCCTTTAAGCATAGCTTTTCTCTCACTTAATCCCAAATTTATCCTACCTTTACCCTAGCCTTACATTACAAGCTTAAAAGACCTTCCGACCTTGTGCATAGAAGTTATGTAAATGTGAAAGTGTTGTTTATCAATGCAAGTTATGACTTGGCATATTTCGAGTCGACTAGTAGGATGAGCGTTCAATGTTTTTATACACACGAGAGTGTGAGTTGGGAGGGTGTTGTTCACATTAAAGGGGTTGGTAGGAGAGCGATCAAGTACATTCTTTACTCGCCACATAAATGAGAGTTGAGTGTGTGAGCACTAGTCTTGAATTCTATATGCTCTTGTGGTTTGCTCTATTTGACAATTGTTAAGGAGGAAGGGTGATTAGATGAATAAGATTGATTGATGTTGAAGCATGTTCATTAGATTTGCCTTGAATCGTTGGTTTATGATTTGATTATTGGGGTGAAGTATGATTTATATGTTCATTGATGAGCTCTTTGCTTAGGGACAAGCAAAGGTTTGGCTTGGGGGAGTTTGATATGTCCATTTTATATAGTGTTTTATCCCCGTCCCTTGGTCGTTATTAGTAGTGTTTTTGGCTCTTTCGAGCCACTTTTATTACTAATTTGTGTGTTCTAGTGTTTTCATAGTCTTAGTTGTATTTTACAGGAAATTGCACTCTTGGAGCATTTTCCCGGGCTTTATTGGATCGACTACGGAAGCTAGAAGAACACGACCACTTTTGGAGCCCAAGACCGGTGAGAGCCGGTGATTAAGGGCTCGGTAATCGGGATACCGAGGTATATGGACCGGGTGATCAAGACCCTAAGTGGATATCCGGATTGGGCCGAAGAAATAAGCCCAATCGAAGCTCCGAGCCTCGAGGTGAAGCAAGGGCCCGATCGGGCAGCTTAGCTCGATCGGGCAAGGCGCGCAAGAGTGTGCTGGTGCGTGGCCAAAGGCGCGCCCGATCGGGTGAGCTGCTAGCTCGATCGGGCGCGGCTGTGAGAAGAGCAGTGCGAGAAAAAGGCGCGCCCGATCGGGCGTGTGTTTCTGGAAGAACTCTTTTGTCGAGCAATTAGTTTCTAATTAGGAAGTTGTTTTAGTTTTGTTTAAGTACGGTTTTAGGGGGATAAATTTCACTTACCCCTTCTTTCTTAGACTTTCTCTCTCTACTTAGTATTCTCTCTCTCTTAAACTCTCTCTAAACCTTTGTTCTTAATTCTTTCATTAATTCCAGATTACTCTTTGGTAACAATTTCTTCCCCTTTAATCTTAGTTATTTACTTTATTCCTTTCATCATGATTTATTTTATTACTTTGATTAGTTTAGTTTTTACCATGTGTGAGTAGTTTAATTTCTAGTGTTTATGGGGATCTAATAAATAATATGAAGGGGTAAATTATTGTTGTTGATTATCAATGCTAGATTAATTTCCTATTGATTGATTTAATGCTCTGTTACTAGATGAGGCCTATCTTTTATGCATGAGTTTGACAATATTGATTCAAGAATCGAGAGATGAGAATTAATGTTTAGGTCTAGTTTCAATAGGCAAGTTAATTTATAAATGGTTAAGTCAAGATTCGAGAGATGAGATTTAATACCGGTAAATTAATTGTGTGATTGTAATACGTAGCGAGAGCCCTTTACAATCTGGTCAATTGATGCATTGATGATTGACTATTATTGATTATTGGTATTGCATGATAATTTCTTATTGGATTGTTTTAATGTTTTACAATTGCGGCTTGTAAAAGTATAGCAATATTAAATTGATGAATCGAGCAGATGTTAATTTGATATTAAAGGCTAATTTCAATAAGAACTTAGATCTAGTAAATTGCGAGAGCCTGTTAGATCTATGTTGATTAATAAATTGCGAGAGCCTGTTAATCATGTTATTTATGCAATGTCAATGATTGGTTACTATGTTTTACCCTGGAGTATTATTTATTGGTGAACCTATGCCTTAGATCCTTTCATATATTGTTTTCTTCCTATTCTCAACCTTAGTAGTTTAGTTTCTTACTTAATTATAAATATTGGTTACTTAAATAATTTAGATTATAATAATAAATTAGAATTAAAAAGACCTGTTTCCCCGTGGAGTTCGACCCTACTTCCCTATCTACTTTAGTTAGAGATTTAGGTAATTATTTTTTATTAGCGGATACGACTTTACCCTGTCAGTATGTCTTAGCGTTCATCGTCTGAACCAATCCAGAAATAGGGACTGCCCGAAGCCAAGAAGAGGTGTGATCACCCTGCTGCGACTTCCACAATGCCGACTGCCGAGGAGACAAAGAAAAGGTGGATTCCGCAGAAGTGGTAACTTTTGTGAAATATATATCTGCCAATTTCTTCATGAGTTTAGGGGTAGCGACCTCATAAGGATTACCTAAAATGTCATACTCAACCGTTCTAGTAAACAAACTCAACGCATCCTCAAAATCTTGACCAAGACCCACAATACCAGTACGACGCAGAAGCTGCGTCTGCAACCCAGCAGACTGCAACCAGGAAGCAAGAAAAGCATAGTGACGAACATCACTTGCGGAGTAAACACCAAGCCCTCCAAATGCAAATGGTAAGTTGCAAGCCGCCACTGCCAATCACCAAACCCGGGCCCCGAAGCAGTAACAATACGCTCCAAGGAAGATCGAAGAGCCTCGTCGAAAACGCTCTGAGCCGCCTCAAATGCACCCGGAGGACAAGTACGCAAGGCAAAGTAGAGTTTAGAAACTCCAGTACATGCCCTAAGTAACAATAGCTCACACTGAGGATCATCCAGCATAGCAACCTTATCCATAAGCGCAATGGTCTTGGTCACCCTCTACATCACAAGCTTGCCACTAAGCCTTGAATCAGAACTAACAGGACCACCAAGCAGCTTAACACCATGCAATGGTCGAGCAATAGAAGGGGGAAAAACACCCACAAGCCTGCTACGAGGGTCTTCTATATGCCAGAAAACTTCAGTTTTTTCCACATTGAGATGCAACCCAAAACGAGGTCCTTCCTCCATAATCAACTGTAGAACCTTCTCTACCACCAAAGTATCTCCAATAATAGTGCCGTCATCCAAATACCACGCCTGAAGACATACCTCAAAAGCATGTTTGATTTTACACACAAGAGGTTGTAAAACCAAAGAAAAAAGGAGAGGACCAAGGGGATCACCCTACTGCACCCCCTGAGATGACCATAAGGTGTGCTCCCCATAATACAATCTGGCTGGATTAGAGTAGCAGAAATCAACCCACCGCGAAATACCCGGACAACGACGAACCCGATCCTGCTGAAATCATCATTATTATTATTATTATTATTATTATTATTATTATTATTATTATTATTATTATTATTATTATTATTATTATTATTATTATTATTATATAAAATTTCAAAAACCTACAAAGTCAATCAATTTACAAGAAATTGGTGGGGAGCCGAGATACAATCTGGGCCCCCACCCCTCTAGCTATTGCGAACCCGATCCTGCTGAAGATGTGAACAGCTGCACAAGCATCAATATCATGAGTCTTAGCGAACGCCTGAACCCGCTTCAGCAACGCAATAGCATCCTTCTCTAATTCCCCCAACAAAGAAAAGGAGAAAGGAAGAAAACCATAACCAATAGCCCTGCAACACGCCCCATACTTGTCCCGCTTCCGCTGAGCCGGCGCCGACACAACACGACCAGGAACAAAGTCAGACAACCCCGATAAAGTTATACAACCTATAGAAAATTAGTGGGAAGCCGAGATACAATCTGGCCCCCCACTCCTCTAGCTATAGAAAAGCCGATCCTAGTAAAGATATGAGCTGCAGCACGTGCCCCAATATCCTGAGTCTTCGAGAACTTCTGGATCCGCTTCATCAATATAACAACCTCCTTTTCTAACTCCCCAAGAGAAGAGAAAGAGAAAGGAAGGAAACCATATCCAATTGCTCGACAACTGGATTCGTATTTAATCCGCTTCCGATTGGCCGCATCAGTCACTATCCTTCCAGGAACAAAGTCAAAAAGCTCAGACTGTGTCAATGGAGAAGACCCTGTCAAGTAAACACAGACATCGCAACCACGATCCCATGGATAAAGTAACACATCTGCAGGTTTGAGAGCCCCGTTGTTCCCTCCAGATAACCCAATGTTGACCTCCTTTCTAGCTGAAATCCCTGATTGATAGAAAACATCAACAAGGGTATCCCAAACAACATTATGCCAATGTTTAATGCCCACAATACCAGCACAACACACCGTGTGATCACCAAAAATATCCCCAGCAAAAACCCTTGAAAAACCATAGCATGGTGTCGTGATAGAGAACAATGAAACACCTAACCGGTAGCACAACACACAATGATAAGTCTTCGCGTTCATCGTCTGACCCAACCTCGAAATAGGGACCGCCCGAAGACAAGCAGAGGTGTGATCTCCCTGCCGTGATTTCCACAATGCTGATTGTCGAGGAGTTAAAGAATAAGCAGATTCTGCAGAAGCGGTAACCTTTGTGAAATATATATCTGCCATTTTCTTCATGAATTTAGGGGCAGCGACCTCGCTAGGATTACTCAAAATGACATACTGCACCGTTCCATTAAACAGATTCAACGCATCCTCAAAGGTACGTCCAAGACCAACAATGCCAGCATGCCGTAGAAGTTGTGTTTGCAACCCAGTAGACTGCAACCGAGAGGCAAGAAAAGCATAATGACGAACATCACCTGCAGAATAAACACCAATCCCTCTAGACGCAAATGGTAAGATGGCAAGCCACCACTGCGAATTGCCAAACCCAGGCCCCGAAGCAGTAACAATACGCTCCAAGGAAGATCGAAGAGCCCCATCGAAAGTGCGCTGTGCCGCATCAAAAGTACTAGGAGGACAAGTACGCAATGCGAAGTAGAGTTTAGAAACTACGATACATGCCCTAAGTAACAACAGCTCACGTTGTGGATCATCTAGCATAGCAACCTTATCCATAAGGGCAATGGTCTTGGTCACCCGCTGCATCACAAGCTCACCACTAAAACCAGAATCGGAACTAGCGGGACCACCAAGAAACTTAACACCGTAAAATAGAAATCCTCCCCAGTGGAGTTGCCAAAAACCGTAAGGAATATTTCAAGCATACCAAACTTGAATCCCACTGTGATCATACACTTAAGCCTGGTGGCGTCCAAAGGGAAAGAAACTAGAGCAAAAGAGACCCAAACAAGTTTTAGGAACTTGTAAACCGTTCACAGGGTGAAGGTTACACCCCTTCACGATCCTAGAAATCATAGTACAAATTCTCTTTAAACCTGCAGAAAAGGCATGATCAAGCAATAACAATAATATATATCAAGCAACATGATATTAATCATAAACCTAACAATTATAATCATAATCTCAATCATAAAGCTTAATAATAATAACAAGATCCTAGGCATGATACTAACATGATTAATAACAATCTCTAGCATGTCACTAAACAATAAAGATCAAGGCTTTATCCCTAACATGATACTATCATGACATTAGAAAGAATAAGAAGCACCCTAAACATGACATTAGAAAACATTAAATACATCCTAACATGATACTAGGAATTAATATAATCAAAGCATGCTTTCTACAAGAATAGAGTAATAAAATTACTCACTTTGATGCCTCGTACCTCTTTCAATTCCTCATAAATTATCAACCTTTCACGTTGAGGGCGAAGGCAACTTCGAACTTGGCTAGGTGTGTCTAGAACTTGTGAATGCGGTATGATGTATTTTGAAAAGGGATAGGCTTAGAAAAAGAATAAAGAGAGAATAAGCTTTAGCTTAGAGAGAGAGAAGAGAGATGATTGTGATCAAGCTTGTTGATGATCTTAAAAAGGAAAGATATGACCTCTTAATCTCGGAGATTAACATTTCAGTTTATCTCCTCTCACAACTTTATGCATTGATTTATGTGTCACTTTATTATTTTCATTTTATCATTTAAATAATAAAGGAAAATGAATAAGTTGTGAGAGGAGATATATTCACATATTTATCTGACAGGGTAAAGTCGTATCCCCTAATCAAAAATAATTACCTAATTCACTAACTAAAGTAGATAGGGAAGTAGGGTCGATCTCCACAGGGAAACAAGTCTTTTTACTCCTAATTAAATATTATAATCTAAATTATTTAAGTAACCAATATTAAAAGTTGAATATGAAACTAAACTAAAAAGAGTAGGAAAAGGGAGAAAATAATATATAAAAGGATTTAGGGCATAGGTTCACCAATAAATAATATTCCGGGGTAAAATAGGGTAATCAATTATTGACATTGCATAAATAACATGATTAACAGGCTCTCGCAATTTATTAACCAACATAGACCTAACAGGCTCTCGCAATTTACTAGATCTAAGTTCTTATTGAAAATAGCCTTTAATATCAAATTAACATCTGCTCGATTCATCAATTTAATATTGCTATACTTTTACAAGCTGCAATTGTAAAACATTAAAACAATCTAATAAGAAATCATCATGCAATACCAACAATCAATAATAGTCAATCATCAATGCATCAATTAATCAGATTGTAAAGGGCTCTCGCTACTTATTACAATCACACAATTAATTTACCGGTATTAAATCTCATCTCACGAATCTTGACTTAACCATTTATAAATTAACTTGCCTATTGAAACTAGACCTAAACATCAATTCTCATCTCTCGACTCTTGAATCAATATTGTCAAACTCATGCATAAAAGATAGGCCTAATCTAGTCACAGAGCATTAAATCAATCAATAGGAAATTAATCTAGCATTGATAATCAACAACAATAATTTACCCCTTCATATTATTTATTAGATCCCCATAAACCCTAGAAATTAAACTACTCACACATAATTAAATATAAACTAAGCAAAGCAATAAAATAAATCATGATCAAAGGAATAAAATAAATAACTAAGATTAAGGGAAGAGAAATCGTCACCAAAATAAATCTGGAATTAATCAAAGAAATAAGGACAAAGGTTTAGAGAGAGATTAAGAGAGAGAAAACTAAGTAGAGAGAGAAAGTCTAAGAGAAAGGATTAAGAGAAGAAGAAGTGGTGAAGAAGAGAAAAGAAGATCTCCCCCAAAAAAAAAGACGATCTAAAAACGTATTACGGAGGAGTATTTATACTCCGTACAAAAATCCTAAACTAAAACAAATTAAAACGACGTTAATCGTCTCCTAAATAAACACGCGCCCGATCGGGCGAGGCACCGCCCGATCGGGCGCGCCTTTTTTCACCTCTAATAATAATCTCGCGCCCGGCCGGGCGCGTCACCGGGCGCTCCTCTGGGCGCCAGCCTTTTTGGCCGGGCGGATCATTTGGGCCAATATTTGGACTTCGATTGGGCTCCAATTCTTCGGGCCAATCTGGGTTTCCTCTTTGGGTCTTGAATACTCGGTCCAAACGCCCCGGTATCACCTCTACCGAGCTCTTAATCACCGGTTCGATGGCTCCAACCGGCCCTGGGCTATAAAATCTGGTCGTGCTTCTCCAGTGCTCGTGATTGCTCCAAAATATCTCGGGAAAATACTCCAAAAGCATAAATCCCTGCAAAAGTCAACCAAATCTACGAAAACACTAGAAAACACCAATTAGTAATAAAAGTGGCTCTAAAGAGCCAAAAACACTACTAATTATGACCAAGGGACGAGGGTAAAATACAATATAAAATAGACACATCATTATCTCAGAGATAAACTTGAATTTACCCCTTTATTTATAGAAAAAATATTTCGGAAATCGATAGAAAAGAGTTAGATTCAAATCGGAATAAAATTGATTTTGTCGCAGAGCTGTTGCTGTGCGACAGAGCTTGTCATCTGGCGACGGAGCCTGTCGCCTGGCGTTGATTAAAAGACAAAATGCGCTTTTATACGAATCCTTTTCCCAATATAATTAAGTAATTAGACTCCGCATTAAACAGTTTTTAAAATCAGATTTATCATAAAGCACTTATTTTATTCCAAATAAAATTCTTTATAATATAATTATCAATCATAATTTCATTAGAATTTAAAAGAACCTTCTAGATTATTCTTAGAAGACTAAAGTCAATCCTAATTGCTTTAGGAATGATAATCAATAATAAGCCCTCCTCTAGATCATTGGGTCGCATATAAAAACCATTTCAGGCCCATTTTAGTACTTTGTCCATAACTTCCTCATTAATTATTCATCGGAATCGGGCTTATAATTGTTGATTAGTTTTGTTTAGGAAACTATGTTATAATATTTTTCTTTTAATTCTTTAAAATCATGCCGGTGCCAGATTAAATAAAGGATTTTTTTTGTGAAAAACTACCTTTAAAAAAATTGTTGTAAATGACTACCTTTTTTTAAAAAAATGTTGCAAGGGCTTACCACTTGCCGGAATCTAGTCGTTGACTCACTTTTCCGGCGTTGACTAGACCACGTGGCGGCCTTTTATCGTTTTTGACCACCCTAACCCCTCATCCTCCTCCCTTTTCTAGTTTTCGACCACCCCTACCCCTCGCCATCACCTCCCCCTCCCTTGTCCAGTTTCCGACTACCCCTACACACTTCCTACTGTCGCACTTATTGCCCCTCCGCCTCCCTTTTCCAATTTCCGACCATCCCCCACCCCCTGCAGTGCTCCTTACCCCTTCTTATAGCTCTCAAATAGATTATCAATTTTCGTCCACTCCCTTCCCTACCCCCACTTCCATTAAATCTGGCATCCCTTTCCTTGCCAACCTCATTTTACTGCTCATCATTCCCCCGAACACCTCGAAACCCTTCCCCCTATTCTTGATTTTCGGCCACCCCTCAAATAAATTTTCAATTTCCGGTTAAATTTCATCCCACCCGCGCATATCTCACCCTCGTAATCCCGCCCACCCTTCTTTGTCCCCCTAAAAACCAGAATCGTCCTTCCCTTCCTTTCCTCGATTGAGGAAGTTATTGATGTTGCTGTTTGAGGGTCGCAGAATTGCGGAGCGATTTAGGGCATGTGTTGGATTCGACGGGGTGGAGGCGGTTTCAAGTGGGGTGGGGTTGGTTTTGGGATGCGTGAGGGCGGTTGTAAGGGAGTTTTGAGGTGGGTGGATCGGAGGTGTTGTGGTGGTGGGGCGGTGGTGAAGTTGGCGGCAATGCTGGTGGTGCATGCATAGAAATAAAGAAAAAAAATTAAAAGTCATATGACCGGGACGTGGGTGGTCAATGCCGGAAAAGTGAGTCAATGGCCATATTTCGGCAAGTGGTAGTCCTTTACAACATTTTTTTAAAAAAGAGGTAGTCATTTACAAAAATTTTTTTAAAAGGTAGTTTTTCACAAAAAGTTGTATATAAAAGGTAGTTTTTTCACAAAAAATCCTTAAATAAATAATGTAATTCACTTGTTGATATATTTCTAAATAAATAATTCACGACATAAGCTTTGCATATTATTTCATAATGTAATGACTATAATGTATACGATCATAACCTTCTATTTATTAAAACATGTTAAAGTTTTCATTGTAATTCAGATAAATTATTAATTGTTAATTGAGTTTGCATCAATAATCTAATGAAAATTATTTGTTGATAATAACATAAATATAATTACAAAATTCCTAATCATAACATTCAATATATATAATTACAAAACTCCTTAGGATCATAGGCGATTTAAAAAAAAAAAAACTGTTTAGCATAGGTAATGTCCTATTAGCAAATTGGTGAATACCTTATACACAAACTTGTTTTAAAATTTCATCTCCGTTTTTTTGGATCAAACATGTTTCGAAAAAAAAAAAAATGGTTTCTTCTCCAATTTGCCTCACGAACCCAGATTATAAAAAATTGATGTTTTTTTTTTAATTTTTTATTTATTTTTATTTTCACAAAACATAATTGCTGATTATGCATCCTTGACCTTGATTGCGATTGTCTAATTAATACAAGTATGTATTATTTTAGGATTAAATTGAATCCAAATTTGTACGAATCCCAATTTCGAGTGAACTCAAATCTCACATATACTATGTTGATCAAGGCATATTTTCAATCTCCATTGATGCGTGAGTGCCTTTAAGAGATAAATATTCTGATATTGATAATTATTTTCATCCATGGAAGAAGAATATTGAAGAAGATTAGAACAAGAACAATATTTTGATTTTTAATTTTGTTAAAGTAATCTTTATTTATTATATAATTACAAGCAGATTTTAATATAATAATTATTAAAATAAAAAAAAACAGATTTTCGAAAAATCTAATATATATAAATAAAGTAGGCATTTTAGAGAGCATTCAGAGCGCCACATAAGAAATATACTTATTTCGACCAATAAGAAAAAAGATTTGTATTTTATTTTTGAATTAAAAAATTATATCGCCACCTAGATTAAGGTAACGAATTAGATTTAATATATCTAAAATTCCACGTAGATTATAATCCACGAATTAAATTATTTTAATGAAAAAAATAAAATTATAGGAAAAAATAAATTTATTAAATCAATACTACGAGTATAAGAATTCAAAAAAAAATACAAATAAAGGAAAAGATAAATCTCCAATAATAAAAAAAATATTAAATGATAAACTCTAATAATAAAGTTTGATACGTACCATTATAAGATAAATTTTGATAGTATTTATGATAAGAAAAAAAAATTGTTTGTTAATTATAATTAAATTAAAATTTGTGATACCTATCATTATAAATTGACACATCATACGACACAAACATGATTTTGTGTTAATTTTTTTTATCATCAATGGTCAGGAATTTTTAGCTTAATTTTTAAAATCCTATGTTTAAATTTGTATGTGTAATTATTACCGATATCGTGTTAATTTGGGATACTTAACGATTATATGTTAATGTTTTATTCACTAAATTTTTTTACATGCAGATTTAACGCATCATACAACACAAATAAAATTTCGTATCAATACAAAACCCCATCAAGCGAATTTTGTGTTAGTAATTTTGTGTTTGTTTAGGTCATCAATATCCGGGGTAATTTTTAAAATCTTATGTTCAAAATTATATTTGTAATTATTACTTACATGGTTTTTTTTGGGATACTTAACGATTATCTATTTATGTAATGGCACTTGATTATGTGTTTATGTAATAGCACACGATTATCTGTTTATGTAACGACACACGATTTGATGTTGTATATTTTTTTTATGGATGACTTTGGTTCTTATTGGAGATGATGAAAAAATTCCAATGCATAAATTTGATTTTATATCGCAACAATTTTTATCCTATCGAAATAAAAGATATGGTAAAACAATGAATAATGATTTAGGATTTAAATTATTAAAAATTTATCTTTTCACATTAGAGATGTTATATAACGGATAAACTATCATATTTACCATTTATTTATATTTAACAAATTAATTATGAATTACAATAAAAAATTAAAAACCTTAGATGAAAAAACCGTGCATCGCACGGGCTTTCATCTAGTAAGATATTAATTTCAGGAAAAAAAAAACAATCAAAAAGGACAAATTATTAAGAGAAGTTTGACCAAATTTAAAAAAAAAAAAAAAGAAAAATCAACCAATAAGAATTAAGACTAGGGGTGGACCGGGTGGTCATTTCGAAGATGATCATTGTAGAATTTTCTAGTAACTCTTAATATCCACTTATTTTCCTGTGGAATAATATTTGATTCTAGAAGACTGGCTGAGTCTATTCCTGAGTTATTAATAATGGGATTTTCTATTTCCCTACAATACAATGTGATAATGTTGACCACCTTATTTACTAGTATATTTTAACTACTTCGTAAAACGTTGTATTATTATGGTAGAATTGTCAAGTAATTTGTCCAGGTCCCCCATCAATTTGACTGACATCGGATAATCGTCGAACAAGATAAACAGTTTAAGACTGCCTAAGTTTTTGGGTGAAACATTACGGAGTATAATATAAGTCTTGTCATGTATTTTTTTGGAAAGTGAATACCAGAAGTGCATAAGTCTTCATTCAGACTGAATGGATTAAATGGTTTGGTTAGTCACTACGTACTCAAAGGCTTCAGTAAAAACATTGGTTAGTCTTTGTTGAAGGAAAACTTTGACATGCCAAATGCAATTCAAATAACACAATAAGTTTATGCTAAAATTATAGGTTGAAGGATCAAGGAGTGGAGGGACGGTTTTTCCCTCCATCATCCCCAGGAACGACCTGGATTCGATCCTCATCCCACCCCTGTTGTGATAGGAAGGACATCTCGCGTATCTTATCATGTAAAATAATTTTTTTTTTTTTAAAAGTAATATTATAGTATTTACGTTCAAGTTGAAAGAATTGTATTATGGAAACCAATAAAGATGAAAAACGGGTTATTCAAATTAGATCAATTTGAATTGTATACCTTAATGAGAAGGTACATACAATGCATGCAAACTCAAATCAAAGACTAGATAATTTATCACTAACTTATGTCATTCAAAGTACAGGTATAACATTCCCTTAAAAAAAAAAAAAAAAAGAGGTACAAGTATAACATACTACATACCATGTAGTAGTACTCTTTTTGCAACAAGATTCTTTGTAAATCATAATGATAATTTCAGTTATTGATCCATTAACTTAGGTAAATCATCATACTCCGCACAAAATTAATTTTCCTATTTATACTAATATATAAAAGGCCTTTATAACAAAATTTATTCTACAAGATTCAAACACTAAACCTCATAAATCTAATATCAAATTAGATACCAACCATGTTTAAATAGGCACAATAATGGATAATTAATATCTAATTTTTTTTTTCCTTATAATAAATAAATAAAGATAATGGCCACATCGCCCACATGTACATATAAAAATAGTGACGATAAATATGAATCCGTTTTTTTTGTTAAACTAATAGATAAATAAATATTAAATATGAATCCGTTTTTTTAAAAAACTAATATTATGTTTTAAAGTAGCAACTCGGTGCAACGCCAAGGCTACACACTAGTTATACATCAAAATAATTCAACCATGTTTTAATTGAAATATCCGAGAATAGCTTGAGCATAATTAGTGACGATAAAGAAATAGAACAAGTGAGCCACATGTACATATAAAAATGAAACATTCATACATTCATATATACATTCTAAGAGATCTTGGGATCGATTCTCACCCCCGCCCTTGTGGCTCTCTATACACCAAATATATATATATATATATATATATATATATATATATATATATATATATATATATATATATATATATATATATATATATATATATATATATATATATATATATATATATATATCATTTTTTATTTTTCGTTTAATTTAATTTAATTTTTTATTTATTAATTTTTTTTTTTTGAGAAATTCATTTAGACTTAGATTTGCTCAAAAACGAAAAAAAAAATTAAAATGAAAGCGCATATAAGAATGATTGGGTAACTTTGAGGAAATTAATGGCCCAATATCAGTGTGTATTGATTGACTTTCTTTAGCCATAGCATCGCACAAACAAGGCCCATCAAAGGTTATTGGCTAGGGCCAATTAAATCAGATTTGGTGACTTATCAATTTAGGCAGTGGGTTCAGGCCTTTTGGGAGGGTTGACTAATTCTTAAGACTAGGGATGGCAATCCACTTTGGATCGACCCTACTCAGCTCTGATCCGAGGAAAAAAATCCGCTAGCTCCGAGTTCGAGAAAAAGTAGTCTGAATCCGACTTCGTTAAAATAATCTGACTCCGAGTCGAAGGAGGGTCGGATTTGGGTGTGGGTAGTTGTGGCAGTGAGTGTGGGTTGCAAAGGTCCAAATAGGCCAATTTCTCAAAGTGGATTAACCGAGGGGAAAAAAAAAACAGCTCGAAGTCAGATCGAATGTTGGAGTTGGATTTGGAGTCAGATTTAACCTCCAACTTCTTGTATGGCCGGAGTCGAATTTAGCATAATCTGCTTTAAATCCGACTCATTGCCATCCCTTCTTAAGATCTACAACCTTGAGTAGGTACTTCTACCTACACCTCCTACAAAACACAGCGTTTAGGGTTGTAGCGATATCCCCCCTCCCTCATGAACTTCAGTAACTGCCCATTGACCCCACTAACCACGGTGACTCAAGATTAACCACTCCACCCCACATATATATACATAAAAAACACCCCAAAACCAACATTTCAAATTCCATTTCTCTCTACAACCTTCTTCTTCATCAAGATCTTTACACTTTCTCTCATAAAAACCGTAAAGTCCAAATAATATCATGTAAAATCAAGGTTTGTGAAACAGTTTGGTCTAAAATTTTTGTAGAAACTGCACCAAACTGTAGTTTGGTCATTTTTGGGAAACCGCACCACAATTTTCAAACTGTAAACCGTACCATAATTTTCAAACTGCAAATCATACCAAACCGCAAAATACAGTCTAATCTAGACCATACTCAGATTAAATATTAGGGTCATTATGTTAGCTAACACGTGTGAAATTCAAGTATACACTAATATAAAGTTAGCACAAGAATTAATAAAGGTCAATAGGGTCACTATCCAGTTGCTCATTTATAGACATTGTTACCGAAGGATGGGTACATTGTACACGCAAAGACTAATACAACAATGAAATTAATTAATAACTCAAATTTAAGTTGACAAAAATGATAATACTGCACATATTACTTTGTAATTTTTTTATTTTTATTTTTATTTTTATTTTTTATGTTAAGCTTAATTTCGTACCCCTTATTTAAATTCCTGGATCCGCCACAACTTCTTGGCACAACCATTGCATTTAGCACGTAGACACTCCTCAATAATTAACCTAAGATTGAAATGACTGTCGTTGCTGTATAACAAGCAATGGAAATGGTGCATTGGTTTCTCGAGTGGGTGCATATCTTCCAGTATTATATGCAGGTGATTCAAGGCCCCTCTAAACACCTTCACACAGCATAATATCTTCTATCTGCAATTTTACAAGTATAATGTTAATACAGTGCATAAGTCACAGTTTCTACAAACTAAGCTAGCTTTTTATCCAATTTGGAGGATATAAAAACACAAGTAGATTAATTTATTTGCTTCTGTTCCTAGTACTTCTTTCTGAGTTTAGTCTAGGAGTAAGTACTTGTGGTCAATTGAGCTTGCAGATTACTCAGCCTGCACTCATGTTTTTTTCCATTATCTAAACACTACAAAGTTGAACTCGAGGACCAGTGGACCACTACCTTCTCTGGATGTTGTACATTAAGATTCCTTTCAGTACTTATTTTACCTTCTGAAATCAGTATTATATGTAGGAGGCTTTAATTTTGTGCTGATATATACGAGAAAGGTTTGAGAAAGACAAAGAAGAAGTAGACTCCGATTTAGCTGTTTTTGCAGCAGATTTAGTAGGTCTCTTAGAAAAGAATGCTGCAAATCATCCTGGATGGTAAGAAACTATTGAGGACTTAATAATCTTGGCTCAGAGTTGTGCTAAGACATCACCAGACGTATTCTGGGACCAGTGTGAAATTTTAGTTCAGGAATTGGATGACACGATTCTGGAGTTGCCTCCAGGTACTCTGAAACAGCTTCATATGTGGAAGCTATTTGTACTTACGCGATGTACCAGATTGTTGCAATTTTATAAGGAAAGTGGATAGGCTGAGGATGGACATGCCCTTCAGCTGCGCCAATCAACTATCTTGCATTTTGCAGAAAAAATGTTTAAGTTCTGTTTCTATTATATTTGTTCCATGATTAGTTGGTGTTTTACCATCCCCTAATATTATTTATCTTTGATTTAACTCGTATTTGGCTCATATAACCATTCGTGTGGATGATCGTATCATTGAAACTGATTAATGACTAATTTACTTGACTGAGTTATTAGTAATACTACGTATAAGTTTGAGAGGAAGAGTCCTTCCTTAATTAATACATTCTTTTTATGCATTGGTAAACATACAAGATTACAAACTAGATGAAAGCATGGATTTCAACTTTATTACATAATTAATGGGGATGATTTACATACATTACTTGTTAATACATTTTCTTAATCAAGAAGCTTATTTCTGATTAGTAATAGATTTGCAACTACATCACTCATGTCCAACCTTTCTTGTGGCACTTCAGCTGAGCAAGAAAGTGCTACAAGTAGTACAGAAGTTAAGGCCTCCAACATCACACTCTTGTTGGTCTTTTCCTCTTTTTCTGTGTATTCTATAAGAGTATGATCTACAATCGTGTCAATCTCTTCGGGTATAGCATTTTTCACAAAGGTATGCAGGCTCAAGCCGCCTTTGAACATGTCATTAGTAGGCCTCATTCCTGTAAACATTTCGAGTAAAAGGATCCCAAAGCTATAGACATCACCAATGGTAGACACTTCATTTCCGAGACCATATTCTGCATTCAGATCATGCCTCAAATGTTATTACAATGAAAACATTATAAAGCAATAAATTAGAACACTAAGTTGAGTTGTTACCTGGAGGAGTGTAACCAATAGTTCCTCTAACTCCAACAGAGCTATACTGGTTCGCATGACTGCTATTGATGCCTTTAAGGAGGATCTTGGCTAGCCCAAAGTCACCCACATGAGCAACCAAGTCATCATCGAGGAGGATATTGCTTGGCTTCAAGTCACAATGAACTATGGGGGCACCACATTGATGATGAAGGTAATCTAACGATAATGCAACATCAACAGCAATATAAAGTCTTTGGCGAAAATTCAAATATCTTGAGGTATCATATAAACTTTTGACATTACTAGTTTCATGTGATGGATGCAACCAATCTTCCAAACTTCCATTCACCATGTACTCACATACCAATGCCTTGAAATCCCTTCCTTGATTATCAACACTTGAGCAAGCTGTAATTACCTTCAGAAGATTTCGGTGTCTGATGCTTCTAAGGACCTCACATTCAGCAATAAAACTCTTTAAACCGCCATGATGTTCGAGGTTAAATGTCTTAATTGCAACAACTGATCCATCCTCCTCGAGGATTCCCTTGTGCACAACCCCAAATGTTCCGCTGCCAATCAGATTTTCCTGCGAGAACCCATTAGTTGCTCTAAGGAGTGTCTGGTAAGACAAATTTGGGAAATTTTTATGACCTGATATATCGGGAAACACAGGTTCACTAGTCTTTTTTCTCTTCCTTGATTTTTTCAACAAAACAAGTACTAAAGCCAATACCAGAATAACTCCGAAAAATGAAGGAAGAATTGTGACTATCAATTTCTTCGTGCGCCCCTGTCTGCTTTCCTGTTTGTCCGGACTATTACTGCATCGAGGCAAATTTAAATCGACTATGCCTCCGCAGAGCCTATCATTTCCACTTAGTAAAACATTTGTTGCATTATCAAAGACTCCGCGAATAGGTACCTCACCTTCAAGGCTATTGTGTGAGAGATTTAGCAATCTTAACTGTAAGTCTGCTAGAAATGGCGGTATCTGCCCTGTTAAATTGTTGTATGACAGATCAATCTCAACAAGACCCTTTAATGATCTCAGTGCATCAGGAATAGAGCCTTCGAAGTTGTTTTTCCCCAAGTATAGGTACTCTAGAACAACGCACCTACTAATAGAGCTTGGAATCTGACCTGATAACATGTTACCATTCAGTAAAATACTTTGAAGATTATTCAACTTCCCAACTTCTTCCGGGAGGGATCCGGTTAGGTGGTTTTCAGAAAAATCGATCATGGTAGACAAGGCCGGGAGATCAAAAAGTTGCAAGGGTATATCACCACTAAGACTGTTATTAGCAAAATATAATGTTGTTAGAGATTTACAGTTTCCAAGATTAGACGGTATTCTCCCTATAAGGTTGTTATGAGACAAGGAAAATATAGACAACCTGCTTAAGTTTCCAATCGAAGATGGAATGACCCCGGATAAACTGTTACCATTCATGTAAAGGAAGTATAGATTTTGGAGTTCCCCTATACTCGAGGGAATGACCCCGGAAAGTCTGTTGTCATTAACCACAAATTGTTGCAGTTTGGCTAAGTTTCCAATGCACACTGGAATTTCTCCTGCTATATTGTTCTTGTGTAATGCCAATATAGTAAGGGATGAGAAATTGCATATGATTTCAGGAAAAACTCCTTTGAAGTTATTTTGGCCTATTTGAAGCCATTGTAAAAGGGTATCATTGGCTAAAGAAGAAACAAAGTTCAAATCTTGGTCTTGGCCATACCCAAGGGAGTTATCAGAAAGGACTAGGCGCGAAAGCCTTTGCAACTTGTGCAGAGAAGGAACATGACCTCGAAGATGGTTTTGACTCAACTGAAGAACATTGAGACTTGAAGAATTGGAAATTGAAGCAGGAATAAGACCAGTGAATCGATTGGAGCCTAAAGACAAATACTGAAGACGCGGAAGTGTATTACCTAAACCTGCAGGAAGATCTCCTTCAAACTCATTTTGCCTTAAGGATAATTGTGTCAAAAATGAGAGGTTAAAGATTGAAGGTGGGACTATTCCATTGAACATATTCTCATCTAAAACCATAATAGTCAGATTCTTTAATTTTCCTAGAATATCCGGAATCATCCCAACAAAGTTGTTACTGTCAAGGCGCAACTCCTGCAGGAAGCTTAAATTTCCGATATAGGGAGAGAGTGTACCTGTGATTTCTGACGAATTCAGGTCTAGTTTTGTCACTTGCTCGTATGTACCACCACAAGTAACCCCGTGCCACTCACAATATTGGACGGTATCGTTCCATGACCTCATTACACCCAATGGATCATCTGTTATTTTGGCTTTGATTTCGAGCAATGCCAACCTCTCTGTTTCATTGTTCTGAGTTGTTGCGAGCTGAATACAATGAAACAGAATAATGGTAGCAAAAATGATCATGTAAAATGATAGAGTTAAGCGTGACATTATGTAAAGTGTTGAAGGTAATGCTGTAACTACTAACAAAGAACTGAAACTAATTGAGAAGGAAAACTCTACCTCTAATAAACATACAAACAAGGCAAGATTAAAGCAGCCATTTTTTTTTTTTTTAGTTTTCGTATGAAGTATTAGTCGATGACAGTAAAATTCTAACATGCTCATAAAAATTCCAACTTTGGGTTCTTTGGTACAAGTCCTACGTTATACTAGTCGTATGTCAAAAGTCATTTTTTTTTTTTTTTTAATTTGATTATTATTATTTTTTGATTGGTTGCTAAACTAGGTTAGAACCCGTGCAATGCACAATTTATATAAAATTTATTTTTATAATTTGTACATTTTTTTTTAAAAAAAATGGCTAAATATAAATAAGAATATGAACCTTGTACAAAATATCTATATTTTGAAAATTTTAGATTTTCATCAAAATTATGATATAATATCTGTTTAACTTTGTCTAATACATATTTTAATGTAGGAGTCTATTTAATATTAGTGTACAACTTAAAATTATTTCATTTTTTAAGGATAAATTGCTAGGTTGTATTTGTAATATAGAAGCTTCTATTATTCAAATTTCAAAATCTATTAAATATAATAGCTCAAAAAAAAAAAAAAAAGATGACATCATCATGCATTTAGGCGGGAAATTTTTTATTATGAGAGTGACATATGGACAGTGATGACATCAGCAAAGTTTTGTTTTAGCAATAGTTAATAGATAGATTGGTGTTGTTGATTGAAAGTTTAAAACTATTTTTCAAATCAGTGTCCACGTTGGATTGAACCCACAAAGATATTTTCTTTAATTTGTACTAGGTTAACCCCGTGCGATGCACAGTTTTATAATAAGAATTGAATTATTGACTTTTAACATATATTGAAAGAAATTAACTACTTCCTCCGTTTTCCTAATTAATTTAAATTAAATATGAATATACAATTTCCAAAAGTGCATAATTTCATATATAATTGAAAATTTCAATTAAATTATATTGTTAACTATTGTTAATAACTCATAAATAACTAAATAGCATAATATGTGTAGAAAACCCAAAATTTTAAAATTCAAATGGAATTTAATTTTCAGAGCAATGTTAAATAGAGAAGCTTAAAAATGAAAAAAAAAATATGGCATCATCAACCTTGCATTTTGGAGGGAAAAGATTAAATAAGAAAGTGACACATAAGCAGTGATGACGTCAACGGTTGTTATTTTAGTATATATATATAGATCATAGTTTCGATTAGGCCCTGTTATCTTTATCTTATTTTTGTTGAAATGAAATTATTTTTTTACTGAATTCAAATTATTTTTGCTAAAATTTTTCTCATATTCGAGGATAATGTGATTTAGTCAATTCTATATACGACTTGGAATTATTTTTGTTGAATTGAAAACTTAGGCCATGTTCTCTTTTGCTTAATTTCAGTTCAGTTTAGTTCAGCTCCAATCAGTTCAGCTATATTCAGCTCAGTTCAGTAAATCAGAAAATGCCCTTAGTTCCAGTTTAATAAAAATATGTTCAAAATATTTGTGGTAATTACTTGTTTAATTGTCTAGTTATTCATTAAAATTTAACTTCATAAACCCTAATTTGTCGAATCTAGCAAAATCCCCAAATTGATTACCCTAATTTGTCGAATTTAGCAAAACCCCCAAATTGATTTTCCAAAACCTAATTAAACTAATCAATTCAGTTCGTTGTAGGTTAAATTGTAGAAATTATAATCTAATTTGCGAAATTTGTGTAATTGAAATCAAATTTGAGAGATGAAATTGAAAGAAGGGAGTAGAAGAACAGGGAAAATTGAGGGAAAACGAAAGTGTGGGTCCCATGATGACGTCATGTGTCAAAGTGGTGGGAATTTTAAAACTTTTGGAAAAAAACTAGGTGGTAAGATTTAAAAAAAATGATGGTAATTATCAAAATTTCCAAATTTATATTAAAAAAAGACTACATCAAGTGATTCATGGACATAAGTTATCATTATGATTTGCTAAATTAGGTTTTTATTTTATTTTTATTTTTTTTTAAATTATGTTTTATTGAAATGAAATTATTTTTGCTAAATAAAAATTAATTTTGCTCATATTTGAGGATATATGATTTAGTCAATTCTTTATACCAAATTACGAATCGAAATTATTTTTGCTGAACTGAAAACTAACCTGTTCTCTTCAACTAAATTTTAGTTCAGTTTAATTCCTAATTTCTTTCTCTCATAAACAATTCATTTCAGCTCTATTCAATTCTATTCAATTCAGCTCCAATCGGTTCAGTTCAATGCAGTTCAGCTCAGCTCAGTAAATCAGAACAGGCCCTTAGTTTCAATTTAGTAAAAATATGTTCAAAATATTACACAAATGTCACAAAATCAAATATGAAGCTAATATGAAACTAAGATAAGATAACAGGGCCTAAATTGAAATAAAACCAACTTGATTCTAAATGTTCCCAAAATATAACAAATTGACATATTTATTTGATTTCAAGCCATAGAAACTATAAGTTAAATTAACTATTTTAGGCATAGTAGGAATGGTAAAAGTCCATAAGGACATTTTTAGACGATTTTAGTCCAAATCGCTCCCAAAACTTTGTAAATTGTAATAATATTAAGGAAAAATTATTAGGAACTACATGCTTAATAGGGGTATTTGGAAACAACTACCCACTAAAATATTTTATCAAAAAAACTACCCCCTAAATTTAAAAAATTAGAGTAGCCGCACCACCCATTTGCATTTTCTAGCGAGAAAGTCCGGCGTGTGGGGCCCACTTTTTCAATTTTTCTTCTGAAAATTCCTAATTGAAGAAGTGAAAACAAGCAGAGTATACAATTCATAGGTAATTCTTCTCTTTTAATCCATTAATTATAAATTTTGATGTTAGGGTGTAACAATTAGAAAAATTAGGGTTCTTAGAAATTGGGGATAATTTGAAATTGGTTGAATTTGTTGCTTTTAATTCAAATTGGTTATCTTAGGGTAACGAATTAAGGTCCAATTTGTCATTGCATCGTGTCTTTTCAGAGAAAAATTGAAAAAGTGAGTCCATGCGCCGGGCATTCTCGCCGAAAAATGCAAATGGGTAGTGCTACTCTAATTTTTTAAATTTAGAGGGTAGTTTTTTTGATAAATTTTTTTAGTGGATAGTTGTTTCCAAATACCCCTATTAAGCGTGTAGTTCCTAACAAATTTTCTTAATATTAATTTGATTTCAAGGCATTGGAAACTATAAACTAATTGTATAAGACATGGTGTGGGTGTTATATCATTCTTTTGGAAAATTACATTGAAAACGGGAATGATAGAAGTCCTTTTTAGCCATTTTTGAACCATTTTGGTTCAAAGTGTTCCAAAAACTTAGCAACATGACATACTTATGTGATTCCAATGTGTTATTTCATTAGTCCATAGAATTAAAGCATATATATTTATTTTTGGTACATAGGAGCTTATTTATTTACAAGTCTATATATATAATCGCTAAACTAATTTAAATTATTGTTTTTATGTTTTAATTATATTTGTCCATTTAATTTAAAGTATTATTGTCTGAGAAGTGCAGCTTATAATGATGTAGAGATGAATGAGATTCTAGAGCAATGAGCGCACTACTTTTTTTTTTTTTTTTGAACGGATGAGCGCACTACTTTAGATCAAAACATTTGTAGATAAAATATTTAGTTAGAAAGTTTGATGAGATTTGAGGGTCTGTTCACTTCATCTTAATTTCAGTTCAATTCAATTCAGCTTCTTATTTCCTTCTCTCATAAAATATTTATTTTAGCTCAGTTCAACTCAGCTTCAATCAGTTCAGTTCAGCTCCAATCAGTTTAGTTCAGTTCAGTTCAGCTCCAATATGTTCAGTTCAGTTCAGTAAATGTGAACAGGCCCTGAGTGTTAGGATTTTGCAACATAGGTAGTGATAAAAACACAATTTGAACTATATATTTTTGTTTGTAATTTTTAGGAAAATTTGTCTGAAAAAACCTTTTAAATGGCTCATTTTGCAAGAAAAAAAACCTTTTAAAATGATCTTTGTTAAAAAAAAAAACCCACCATGATCATTTTCTTTGTTAGATGAAACCTCTCCTCCCTTTTTCCGACATTGACTTAGCTTTTTGACGTTGACCCCTTAATTTTCTCTACTTACAGCCAAGTCTAGGGTAATTTTTCCCTTTTTTTTTGCTCCCAATTTTCCCCCTAAAAGGTTAATTAAGACAAAACCACCCAACTATTTCAATTGGAAGGTAAATTATTAGGGTTTCAATTCTCTTTCTTTCACCATTGTAGTTTTTACCGTTGTAGTGGTCAATTATCTTTCTTCATCTCTCTAACAATTTCTTATTTTTGTCCAATTTTATAGAATCAATATAGTGGTGAATTGTGGATGTGTTTTTAAAAACCCCAATTTTGATACTATTTACAAAATAAGTTCATGAATTTACACTTACCTCACATAATTGTTGCTCAATTAATGTTGTGAAGCAAAGGGGAGAGAGAGAGAGCCCATATGATGTGATTGAAAAAGTGTAGTGCATTCATTGAAGAAGTGGAGAGAGAAGGGAAAATAAAATGAAGGAGTGCAAATATAAATTTACTTGGGTGTTAATAAAGAAAATAAGTGGTCCACGCCAGCAAAGCTATGTCAATGCCGAAAAAGGGAGGAGAGATTTTATCTAACAAAAAAAGTGATTGTGGTGGTTTTTTTTTTACAAAGATCCATTTAAAATGTTTTTTCTTGCAAAATGAGGTATTTAAAGGTTTTTCTGACAAATTTTCCTAGTTTTTATTTGTTATACTATATTTTATACTAAAAAAGATGCACAGGTATAGTTAATATATGAGCAGGTTTGAGAGAGTGAGGGTAGCTCAAGTGGTTAGAGCTTCCCTCCCGATTCCAAGAGATCTTGGGATCGATTCTCACCCCCGCCCTTGTGGCTCTCTGTGACCAACATTAACTTGTCAGTTAGAAATAATCAGTTATTTGTAACGGGCGGATAAATGTTACTCCCTCCGTTTTTAAATACTTGCTCAATTTTCTATTTTTGGAA
This sequence comes from Chenopodium album, assembly GCF_948465745.1. Lineage (NCBI taxonomy): Eukaryota > Viridiplantae > Streptophyta > Magnoliopsida > Caryophyllales > Amaranthaceae > Chenopodium > Chenopodium album. Next base: position 16,473,833 of record NC_137839.1, on the reverse strand, counting down.
AGCTTTTACAATATTTGATTCATTTGTCATACTTGGTGGACCCAACATAATACTCTCTCTTCTCCTATTCTTCCATTACTTTTGCTTTTTACAATTTTTTATTTTCAAACTACTACACTACCTCCATATTTTATTACTTTCTCCAATTTCTCCTAAAACTCTGCGCATGGAGAAATGGAGCAAGTATTTAAAAACGGAGGGAGTAGTTACAAATAATCAATCATTTGTACGACCGTACGGGCAAACAAAACGCCCGTTATAATAATTGATTATTTGTAACGGACAACACCTGTTACAAATAGCAGGGTTACAACCCTCGCACACGTAACGAACGTAATTTGTTACAATAACCTCATTTTTTACCGTTACAAATAAGGTTTTTTTTCACTAGTGTTGATGTCCTATTGTAATAGTGATTGAGCGGTATATCCTTTGACTCAACGTTCTTTGACATGTTATTTTGTGTGTTTAAGGTTGTTCTTATGTTTCTTAGAAGACAAAGAAAGATGAAACCTATTGTTTCTCGATCTTTATAAAAAGCAGAGCACTGTTCTGTTTATGTTGCTACTTACGAAATGATGTGATTAAAAGCTTTATTATTCTCTACATCCCTTAGTGTTATTCATTCCAAACCTATGCAGTTGTTTTGTGATGTATTGTCACGTAACTTTGCACATCATAATGCTAAGAAGTTGGTGTTTTATGGTTTTATTAAACGTATTAAGATAGATAGGCTGTCATTTTGTTTGTCATGAATTGTTAAAGCAAGGGTAATCTTTCTACGTCCTATATTCCGACAGAGCACTAATTAACAATTTAGGTTTCTTTTACCCAAGTTGGGCATTTTGTGATCTTCATGCTCTAAATTGAGAGCGAGTATTAACTCTAGGTCTAGTGGTGTACTAATTCATCTTTCCGGGTTACGTTAATATTCTTGTTGATTTATTTTGGTATATATATTCAAGGATTTGAAGGCAAGTAGCTAGGGTTTGCTATTGTGTGTACTATAAACTGAATTGAGAATATCAACACGAGCTAAGTTGTTTTTTCTGATTTTTCTTGAGCTTTACAATATCTAAAATGAATTTATTAATTAACGATGGCATACATGTATTTTAAATCGTTTTCTTGCAAGCACCACATGCACAAAACACTAGTAGAGAAATAAAGGCAAAAAGAAGCTAGTTTTTTTTAAAGGTAAGAAAAAGTAAAATCGTTAGAAATCATCGGCACAATGAAATTTTATAGTGGTCGATAAATTTAAGTATGACTACTATAACGTTTTAATAATTATACACTTTATGACCGACTTATTATTCTTCAAATAATACAATATAGGAAAAATGAAAATTAAAAACCCAACCTTTGCACTTGTTTCTGTAAAAAAATACAACCTTCATTTAATCCCACAAAAATCCAACCTTTATACCTCGCCTTCATCTAATGATTCATTACCTGTTGCTGGTTGGTTTTTGTATGTAACCACGTGGTAGCTATTAATAGGTTAATTGATTTTTTAATTATTAAAAAACAAAAATAATAAAAAGAAAAACTTTTATAAAAAAAAAACTCAGAAAACTCAGCCCCACCCTTTTTCCCTGACCACCCCATCCCCACCGGCCACCGGAGCCCAGTAACCCCATTCTCCTCTCCACCGGAAAACCCACACCTCTCCCCCCACCGGCTAGCTGCAGCAACACATGCTACCCGCCATCTCCTTTAACGATCCAATATTTCACCGCCTCACCTAAACTGCAAGCCACCTACCTTACCAGTTACCACTAGTCGCCGCCCAACAATCCACACCAGCCCACATGCATGATTTATACGTTAAGCAAAATATAGGCATGTGTGATCTTGTTGGATTCGTCTTATAAAATACTTTCACAATATCAACTTTTTATAATTTTTACTCTTACACAATTATAGATAATTAGCATATAAAACGTGCTTTGGAATGCGTAATTTCTTCCTTGTTGCAATATTATTTTTTTTTTTTAAAGATGTTGCAATATTAATAGAACGGAGGAAGTATAATAAAAAAAAAAAAAACCATCATATTATTTTATTACTAATCTATATTATAATTGTAGAGTCAATTCACCACAATCACCCAAATCCCCAATCCTAAAATTCTATTGATCACACTTTTTTTTAAAATTTTATTTTGAAACACCCATAACTACCCTACCCATCCCACTATTTTTTGATTTTATTTTTTGTAATTCTTTTTCAAGGAATACCAATAAGCAATAACCACCAACATTTTACTTTAAATAGATTTCTTTCGCATATAATGTATCCCGTGCAAAGCACGGGTATGCTCTAGTTAAAATAATATATTAGTTATATTTCAAACAACCATTCTAAAAACATCTCATGTACAAAGGGAAATAGTAAAAAAAAAAATAAAAATAAAAGAAGCTAGATTATCCGATACATGTATAGTACTATATAAAATTATAAATAATACGGGTACATATGTTTTCCTTTCATTCTTTTCGTTTTCGTGGATTCTAGCCTTTATTGGGCGGAGGTTTACCATTAACAGGAGGGTAAGATGATTGTTCCGGTGGCCATGGCTTAAAAGCAAGCAAAGTGCGAAAATGTGACTTCACCACGGTCTCTGCAAAATAATTATTTATGGTTATTAGCTAGCTAAGTTGTTGAATGAAAAATAAAGTTAAAATTTATTTAATCTATTTTTAATTTTTAATGGGTATGGAGTACTTGGCTACTTGTTATGCTTATTAACACACTAGTTTTTCATCTAGGCAATGTCCGAGCTGTTTAGTCCCAAATAATAACTCTGATCTTAACACATATCATTGAGACAAATCTATTTATTAGAGACTAGGGAGCTAACACGCTCGACGCGCGCTATCCCTAGTCATTTTCGAGAAGCTCCTTTAGCTGGTGACAACATAATAAAGAAACATAAGTAAAGAAATTTTTTAGGAATATAGATATCCGCACACTATTTTTTTTTTTTTTTTTAATGATTTTCTTAAAAAAAAAAAAATACAATTAACGTCAATAAGGGCAAATAAGTAAATAAACATTTTACAGGATATAATTGTCCAAACATTATTCACAAGAATTAAATAAATCATTAATTACACAAGGAAAAACTTAAAGCCAATTAACATCATATATATCAATAGTGGTATATAGGTAAACAAACATTTTGAAGGTTATAATTGTCTTTATATTATTCATAAGTGTTTTCTCATCCGACATTTTAAAAGGTATATAATTCTTTTTTTATTTATGATTTTTTAAGGTAGGATACAATTAATTTATGGCAGAATAAGATCAATAACTACTATAAGAGGGAGAAATTATCATTAGTACACCTCTGGTATTGACTTTTACACTCTTAACCTTTTGTCTTCCCATGGTACACCTGTGGTTTAGACTTTTTCCTAACCGTGACTAACACCGTTAAATAACTAATAAATTAAGTTAATTAATTAAGGAAAATACTATAATACTAAATTTAAATATCTAATGTCTCGATTTGCGTATCAAAAAAAATTGATTAAGGTGTTTGAGGTCATTTTAGCTCGTATGGGTCCAAATCAACTTTGAAATTAGCAGAAAAAATAGCACAAATGTCTCATATGTGTGTCAAGAAATGTCTTGATTTGCGTGTCAGTATTTTTTGTGCGATAATTAAGGTTTTCGGGGTCATTTTGGTCTTTTATGGGCCTAAATTAAACTCGAAACTGGCAAAAAATTAGGAAATGTCTTGTTTTATCTATAAATAAATGTCTAAATTTAGTGCTACTATTTTTCTCTAAAAAAATTGTTCAGTTAAAGTTCAAGGGTCATTTTGGCCCTTAAGAACCCAAATTGATAAGGGCAAATTAGACAAATAAAATATTCAAGCAGTTTTCTTTACTAGCACTCAAAAGTCAAAACGAAACATTTCATGATACATAAAATGAGGCATTTTCGTAATTTTTTTTGCCAATTCCGAGCTCGATTTAAGCCCATAAATGACCCCTAAAACCTTAACTTAGCAATTATTAGCATGCAAAAAATATCGACACGTAAATCGGTACATTTCTTGACACACATACGAGACATTTGCATTTTTTTTTCCTAATTTTGAGGTCAATTTGGACCTTCATAACTAAAATGATACTAAAAACCTTAATTAAATTTTCGTCGCGCAAATCGAGACATTAAATGTTTAAAAGTAGTATTATAGTATTTTTCTTAATTAGTTAACTTAATTTACTAGTTATTAACGGTGTTAGAGTCACGGTTGAAAAAAAAACAAATTAAAACCACGGGGTGTACTAGTGAGAAAGCAAAAGGTTAAGAGTGTATCAATGGGAAACGCTAATACCAGAGGTGTGCCGATGATAATTTTTCAAAAAAATAATTAAAAGATTAAGTGTTGCAAATAGTATTACCAAATGGATAAAATTGAAAACGGGACTAACCTGGATTTGGAGTTGAGTTTGACTCAACAAGGTGTCGAGTTGAGTTTGAGACATGAGAAGAATTAAGAAGAGTAATTGCAAAAAGGATGGTAATTAGAAAAATAGTCTTGGAAGAGGCCATTTTAATTTGCTATTCAAACTTTTAAAAACCTTGCTTTTTATTTTGGTTTGGATAGTGGGATGAGAATACCAAGATTAAAGGACATGTATTTAAAGGCTACTAGACAAAGAAAATTACTTATTGTTTCTTTGTAATTACGTACCTATCTTCGTATCAAATTAGTCTTAAACCTAATCTTCATAATTCAATTGGTCAAAGTATATTTTTCAACAATTGAAAGTGTCACACTCACACCTGCTACAAGGATGTTAGTCACACAATCAAATATCCATACCAACAATACATTCTGAGTAAAATAAATACTACCTCTTTTACACATTATGTTATTTATGTTAAATTGTGACTCGAAATCTAGTAGGGTTGACTTTGAACGCATATATCTCTCAAACTACAAGCGATTTTGAGGTGATTCAAGTTGGAGGTGATAGCTTGGTTCAAGAGTTTTCCAACGATAGGTCATATGCCCAATTTCGATAAGAAACGAGCAAGTTATGACCGTTTTACAAAAACCTGACGAAGCTGGAAATTTGCAACGAGGCTGCGAGCTATAGTTCTATGCGAGTGAGCTATAGCTCGGCCCTATAAGGACTTGCGGCAGGCATGAGCTAGCTGCCGAGCTATAGCTCGATATTTAGGTTATTCTAGGATAATTTATGGAATATTTTCTAAAATTATATCTTTTATATGACGGCTATTTGAGTATACTTGGGGAACAATCTTAGGGTTTTATTAGGGTTTCCTTGTGCTATAAAAGGACCCTTTAGTTGATCATTTAGATCATACCTTTTTTGAGCCATTAGATTTAAGACTCCTTGTATTATTCTCTTGTTTCTTTTTCCATTATAGTGAAGAATCTCTCGAATCCCCCACTCGTGGATGTAGGTCTATTTTGACCAAACCACGTAAATCCTTGTGTTCTTTGTTTATCTTAGCTTCTTTATTGCTTTTCTCAATTCTTAATTCCATTGACTTGTTCCGCATTAATCAAACACAATTACACCCTAATTTCCTAACAAGTGGTATCTAGAGTCAAGTTTTTAAGGTCTTAAGGTTTAGGTGTTTATAGATTAGTTTGATTAAATTATGCCAATGAAATTTGATATTGAGAAATTCGATAAGCAAGTGAACTTTGGCCTATGGCAATTGAAGATGAAATCCATCTTGGTTCAAAGTGGCTGTCACAAGGCTCTTGAAGGTGTATCCAACAAGCTTTCGGGCATGACGGTGGATATGTGGGAGGAGATCGATTTGAAGGCTCTTTTGGCAATTCAATTATGTCTCTCTGATGATGTTTTGAAAGAGGTTTCCAAGGAGACGTCTTCTGCGGGTTTGTGGTTGAAGTTGGAGTCACTTTATATGACAAAGAGCGTGACCAACCATCTACTACTCAAATCTAGACTTCATGATCTTCGTCTAGAAGAAGGTAAACCGCTTAAGTCTTATTTAGATGAATTCTTCACTATTATTATGGAATTGCAAAACATCGATGTTGAGACCGATGATGAGGATATGGCTATTAGGTTGTTGTGTTCTTTACCCCCTACGTATAAGCATTTTCGAGTTACTTTATTGTATGGTAGAGATGATTTGAGTTTGGAGGATGTTAAGGATGCCTTAACCCAGAGAGATTTAATTGATAATAAGTTGGTTAATAAATCTAATAATCCTGCTCAAAATAATGCTTTAGTTGCTCATGGTGGTAATAAGAATTTTGGTAAAGGAAATTTTTTTAACTATTGTCATGTGAAGGGTCATATCAAAGCCGAGTGTTGGAAATCAAAGAAGAAGAATGAGGAGAAGTCCAATGAGGACAAATCCGCAAATATTGCCAATACCGACGATGACGATGATGATTATGCACTTTAGGATTACGAGCTTTGGGGTTGCGGTTTCTACGATCTCTTCATGATAAGTTCCCCTTTGAGATCTCTTGGTAAAACGAGAAACCGTGTGGATTTTTGGTATGGAGTCTATGATAGATTGCTTTTGATTTTCGTTTGTAATAAAGTAGCAATCCTGGTTATGCATTAGATTTTGTTCTAGTTATGCTATTTCTTATCTCATTTTTGGTACTTTTGTGATTTACCAAGTACAATTGCAAATTAGAAATTCTTGATGTAATTTTTTATTTTTCTAGAATTTTTTACGTTTTTTAGTTTGGTTTTTTTGAGAAGAAGAAGTGTTTGAAGAGATTTTAGTCAATTTTGATAAGCATGGTTGGCGTCGGGACATTATACTCTCAATCTAGGCCATGTGATGGTTTTGTGTACGGAATTTTGTGTTCGGAGACGCACCGGTTCACAAGTTATGGAAGATGTCCGTTTGGTGATAGCCTAATGTGAGTAGGCTTATGGAGTTTTGTTTAAGGTGGAGGTTTTATGTTTTATTATGAGCATTACTTCTTTTTTATGGTTCAAGGTGGAGTTACCTTGTTTTTGGTCAATTTCAAGTCAAGGTGGAGGTTGTTAAATTGTGACTCAAAATCTAGTAGGGTTGACTTTGAACGCATATATCTCTCAAACTACAAGCGATTTTGAGGTGATTCAAGTTGGTGGTGATAGCTTGGTTCAATATCTTTCCAACGATACGTCATATGCCAAATTCCGATAAGAAACGAGAAAGTTATGACCGTTTTACAAAAACCTGACAAAGCTGGAAATTTGCAACGAGGCTGCGAGCTATAACTCTATGCGAGTGAGCTATAGCTCGGCCCTATGAGGACTTGTGGCAGGCATGAGCTAGCTGCCGAGCTATAGCTCGGTAGTTAGGTTATTCTAGGATAATTTATGGAATATTTCCTAAAATATATCTTTTCTATGACGGCTATTTGAATATACTTAGGGAACAATCTTAGGGTTTTATTAGGGTTTCCTTGTGCTATGATCATTTAGATCATACTTTTTTTTGAGCCATTAGATTTAAGACTCCTTGTATTATTCTCTTGTTTCTTTCTCCATTATAGTGAAGAAGCTCTCGAATCCCCCACCCGTGGATGTAGGTCTATTTTGATCGAACCACGTAAATCCTTGTGTTCTTTGTTTATCTTCTTTATTGATTTTCTCAATTCTTAATTCCATTGACTTGTTCCGCATTAATCAAACACAATTAAACCCTAATTTCCTAACAATTTATTTCTCATAAATAATACCCAAAAGTTGCACATAATATGTAACAGAGGTAGTAAAATACTTAAACAAAATCGAGGTTGGCCTACTCTAACAAATACTAGTAATTAGTTGGAACCTTGGAGGTCCTTCTACACCCGAGAGAAGGGGTTTAAATTAATTTTCAACTTAATCAAGTGTGATCCCCAATTTTTCCCCTACTTGCAAAGGAATTATCTCTCTCTCTCTCTCTCTCTCTCTCTCTCTCTCTCTCTCTCTCTCTCTCTCTCTCTCTCTCTCTCTAAATTGAGAGGATTTCCCTTTATCCCCCGCTCCTTACCCAAAAATAATTTGTAACGCATTCAAATTTCACACCCTCTCCATTTTACATATTTGCCCGATTTAATAGAATATTGATAGATTAAGTTTTTAATGCTTTAAAACAGTCAAATAAGACCTTGACGCGTTAAGATATTTAATTTCCAAATACTCCTTCTGATTTTTAAAATACTATTACTTGTGTTTGTACATTTGTCGAGATACAATTTTTAACACCAATATCTTTAACTACCTATTAGTAAAAAAATAATTAAAAAAATAAATATAGAAGTAGCTAGACATTGTGACTAATCTAACAATATATCACCGAATACAAATTAAGAATTATCTAATATATATTTGATATAAATTTTAAGTCAAATATAATGCTCCCTCTGTTCTAAAATAACTAACATAATTAAAGTTTGCAAATATGTCAATATTTTGACCTTATTTTTACATACTTAGGGCCTGTTCACATTTACTTAATTTTAGTTCAGTTTTGTTCAGCTCAGTTCAATTTAGTTGAGCTCCAATCAGTTCAGTTCAGTTCAGCTCCAATCAGTTCAGTTCAGTTCAGCTCCAATCAGTTCAGCTCCAACCAGTTCAGTTCAGCTCCAATAAGTTCAGTTCAGTTCAGCTCCTAATTTCCCTCTCTAATAAAATATTCATTTCAGTTTAGTTTAGCTCCAAATAGTTCAGTTCAGCTCAGCTCCAATCAGTTCAGTTCAGTTCAATAAATGTGAACATGCCCTTACACATTAATAAAAATTAATAAAAAAATATATTATAATATGTAACTTCATATTAATATATCTATCTAACAACATATTTGATTTTATGATAAGCTTTGTTTGGGAAATTGTCGTTGGTACTCCCTCATGTTTAAATAAATAAAACGTTTTTCTATTACTACCTCAATATTACTCTAAACCGGTTTTGATCTTTAGGTGGTGGGTTTGCTCAGGTGGGGGTTTCAATGATGGCTAGCTAACGGGGAATGAGGATGTGTCTTCATGGCCGATGAGGGAGGGATCTAGGTCACGGTTGCTAGCAGGGGAGGGGGTTTTAAAAAAAGAAAAATGCAATGTTAACCATAGTTAAAGACTTAACTAAAATTATAATTATCTTTGGTAATTTATAATACTGGTTACCAATGATAACAACTTTTTATTGCAATTTACCAAAGAGAAAAAGAAAAAGTTAAGTGTTACTCCATACGTGTTTAAAAATGACATGTTTTGACTTTTACCGTGCTTAGGAAAGTTGGTTGAATTTATTAAAATATTCCGTAATATGTATTGGGGTATAAGTTTGAGGAAAGAGAAGAAAATAAGGGATTTTTGTCGAGACCATTGGTTACCAAAATCTAATCTAATCTAATATATATAAATAAAGTAGCCATTTTTAATAAGCATTCGGAGCGCCACATAAGAAATATAATTATTTCGACAAATAAAAAAAATTTGTATTATATTTTTGAATTAAAAAATTATATCGCCACCAAGATAAAAGTAACAAATTAGATTTGATGTATATAAAATTTTAATGCCACGTAGATTATAATCCACGAATTAAATTTTTTAAATGGAAAAAGATAAAGTAAAAATATAGGAAAAGATAAATCTATTAAATCAATACTACGAGTATACGAAATTTTAAAAAAATATAGGAAAAGATAAATCACCAAAAAGATATTTAATAGGGTTCAACCGTTCGAATTATGAAAATATAAATTTGTATTTGTAATTATTACATACGTTGTGTTAATTTTGGACACTTAACGATTAAATGTTTATGTTTTATTTACTAAATGTTGTTTCTATATGCAGATCTAACGCATCATACGACACCAATGTAATTTCGTATCATCATAAAAGACCATCAAGAGAATTTTGTGTTATATTTGTAATTATTAGTTACATTGTATATATTTGGGATACGTAACGACTATTTGTTTATATTTTGTTTACTGAATTTTTTTTTACATGCACATCTAATGTAATTAGATAATTAAATTCGAGCAAAAATGATTGGAAAATCATATTTAATTTTATACAATCAAAATATTTTTTTTTTATCAATTTCGCAACAATTTTTCATCTATTGGTAAATATATAAATTTATTTTATATATGTACAGATTTAATTTATATTAATTTTATTTTTCCTATCATTTTCCTGTTTAATTTATCCACTTTAATTAGATATAGTATGTATGATTGTCAACGAAGTTGGTGAATCTATCGAAAGAAAAGATATGGTATACAAAAAACAACGATTAATGATTTAAGATTTTTTTTTTGGCAAGAAAATGATCTAGGATTTAAATTATTTAAAATATATATATATATATATATATATATATATATATATATATATATATATATATATATATATATATTTTCACATTAAAGATTTAGTAACAGATGAAATATCATATTTACACTTTATTTATGTTTAATAAATTCAATTATAATGAATAAAAAATTAAAATTAAACTTTTATAATTTTGTCTGAAATTATTAAATACAATAAATTACATAATTAAAACCTTAGATGAAAAAACCGTGCATCGCACGGGCTTTCATCTAGTTTATAATTAATTATAATACAATTTATTTAACTTGATTTAATTTGAACCCATTTGTATAAAATGTTATATTCCTCACTGTTTGCAAGACTCTCAGCCATTAATCGTGCATGACCACCCTTATAGGTTCAACCCTTGTAACCAACGATTTCATGGGTTATTTCAAGCATTGTTACCTTCTTATTTCAAGGTTTTGTTAAGATTGTAACCTTCCTCTATAATGAGTTATTTAACATCCTGAAGCAAATATTTCAAGGTTTTGTTAAGTTTTTAAGTTTGCTAGTCAACCTTTATGTACGAGAATATATAAGACTCAAAATAATATAAGACACTATATAGTGTGGATATAAATATCCATATTTCATTGGACTTCTGGTTGATGTACACATTCTATACCATACTTTACCCTCGATTTATAGCTATTTTTGTATGATTTCTAAGCTCTACGGAGCTATTTCTCGCTAATATCCTTCTTCTAGTGTGGCTTGGTCTATTTGATTAATTTTTGTAGGCATATGAAGACTTTCAGATGATTTGGACGCATTTTGGATAGCCACGAGAGCTTAGTAGGATGGAAGAGATTTTTCCCGTGTCCGCCCTGGAGGGCAACATTGCCCTGGCAGCCAGGGCGAAGAAGAAAAGAAGTGAAGAAGTTCAGCCCCCGTCCGCCCGGACCGGGCGGCATTGCCCTGGCAGGCCGGGCGAACAGGATATCAAATCTAGAGCCAAAGCGTTTGTCGCGCCCGACCGGGCGGCTTTGCCCGGTCTGACCGGGCGGAGTTTCGCGGAGCTCCTTTCCCTCTTTTTCGGGATTTTTCTTAATTGGGGATATAAATACCCCTTTGTAAAAACCGACTAAGTACTTAATCATTATCCTAGCAGTTTTAAAACACTATTAGAACCCTAATATTCTCTCTAGATCTAGATTACATTCCACTTTCAAGTTTTAATCTTTATTCATCAACAATTGGTACTTTTCTTCATTCAAGCAATTGGTATTCATCTTTATTTCTTCTTTTACTTTTAATTGCTTATTAATCATGTTTTCTTCATTGATTATTGTTTTTGCTTTCATTAATATGTGTGAGTAGTTCTTTATTACAAGATCTAGCGGAACCCAAATATGATTAATGCATGATTTAATTCTTTAAATTCTCTAATAATAATTGTAATTGATTTGCTTAATTGATTATGCTTATGCCAATACTAGATTAGAGATAATTGGTATTGTTATTAATCCTTTGTTTTAATCGCAACGGGAGTTGGGTTTTGACGGATTTGAATAAATCAATTAAGGGTTTGAAGTTCATCACGGGAGTAGTTGAATGGATGATTAGGAAGTTAGAGTAATGTGCTTAAGGTCTCTAATTTACATGATTCCATGGAAGTAGGCTTGTTTGTGATTAGAGAAGCCATTGATAACTCGAGAGAGACCATTGGTATTATTCATGGATTACTTTTCCTCTTAAATCAATTGAATTATGTGTTAGGGGTAGAACGACTATTGCATTAATTGTATTCGTGGTGAAGCTTGATCTTGGATGTTTTTAGCATTAAATTGTCATTTTATTTAGATTTAACCATTTTAACTAGTCCTTTAGATATTGATTCTCATTTATTTGAATTGGTTACTTGCTTGGTAATTGCTTGAGTCTATTTAATTGGTTGAAACATAGTCTCTTGGGATCCGACCCTTGCTTGCCCGTCTACATAGTAGTGGTCTAGTTAGGTTTATTTTTGTTAGGTACGCGACACGCCTATCAAATTTTGGCGTCGTTGCCGGGGACTGACGGTTCTATATTAGTTATTTGTGATTCGTTTTTACTAAGCTTTATCTGTTGCTTCGGCTATTGTCTCTTGTGTTCTTGATTTCTTTGCTTTTAGTTCTTTGTTGCATGCAAACTCGACGTTCAGGGTCAGACGATTTAATTCCACTTGATTCTGAAATTGAAGCAACTGCAAGGAGACGAGGAGGTAGAAGAAGAAGGAGGAATCAACACTTTAATTAGAAACATGGTCGATCCAGGCACAAAGTCTCTTTTGGAATATGGCATTCCCGATACCACAACGGTACTCCTCTCTAGCATTGTCAGACCACCCGTTACTGCTCAGAATTTTGAATTGAAGCCACAATTCATTCAATTCATCTCTAATAATTCATTTGCAGGCACACCTCACGAATGCCCTGTCAGTCATATTGATAGTTTCTTGGAAAAATGCGATACCATGAAACTAAATGGTGTTACAGATGATGCTATTAGACTTCGCCTGTTCCCTTTCTCATTACGGGATAGAGCGAAGGAATGGTTGAGAGATGAAGGTACTGGCTCTTTTGATATATGGGACAAACTGGTGAAAGCTTTTCTAGTCAAGTTCTTGGGACAAGAAAAGACCGCGAGGTTGAGAAATGAGCTATCTACATTCGGGCAGTCAGATGATGTGTCCTTATATGAAGCATGGAGGAGGTTCAAGCGATTGCAGAGACAATGCCCTCATCATGGTATTCCTGAATGGATGTTGATCCAAACCTTTTACAATGGCTTGACTCATGAGTTCCGAATCTACATTGATGCTGCATCTGGGGGTTCTCTTCTTACTAAGAACCCAACTGAGGCAAAGGAGCTAATTGAGAAGATGGCGGCAAATGATAATTACCATCCAGGAGGACGACGTAATGTTAAAAAGGGAGGTATGCATGATGTTGATGCTCTAACCCTTTTAACTAGCTCTATGCAGGCATTGACAAGCAAGTTTGACAACTTCCAAGCAACATCTTCTGGCTCACCTGCTGAAACTTGTCAAATGTGTAATGTACAAGGTCACATTGCCCCTGATTGCCCACAAAATTCACAGGAGATGTTGATTGAGGAAGCTAATGCATTCTACACTTCAAATCCCAAAAGGCCATATGATCCTCACTCAAACACATACAATGAAGGTTGGAAACATCACCCAAATTTCTCTTACAAGAATACCCAAGCTCAACAAAATCCCCCTCCACCACCACCTCGAAATAATAACTATAATGCTCCACCCGGTTTTCAAGCAAGACCACCTCTAGTCCAACAACCTATGCAACCACCTCCACAAAAATCCAACCTTGAGCTGATGCTTGAGAATTTCGTTACCACAACGAACACCAACATCCAACAACTACAAGCTCAGAACAAGCTCATGGAAAATCAGATAAGTCAACTTGCTCATCAAGTTGGCCAATCTTTGAAGACTCTGGGCACTTTTCCGGGTCAAACAGAGCAACCACCGAAAGGGCATATGAATGCTGTGACTTTGAGGAGTGGAAAGCAATTGGAAAATCCTCCCATGAGAGAGCCATCCAAGGAGGTTGTTGACGAGGTAGTCCCAAAGGAGAAGGTGGTCGATGGTACTGCGAATGAGGAAGATCCAAAGGCATCAACTCCACCACCACTTATCCCATATGTGCCAACAGTTCCTTTCCCGCAAAGATTGGCCCAAGCTAAGTTAGAGAAGAAGTATGAAAAATTTCTCGATATTTTGAAGAAGCTTCACATCGACATTCCATTCTTAGATGCAATATCCGAGATGCCATCTTATGCAAAATTCTTAAAAGATATGCTCTCTAACAAGAAAAAGTTAGAGGAGAATGCTACTGTTGTGTTGAACGCGGAGTGTAGTGCTATTTTGCAAAATACACTTCCTAAGAAATTAGGTGATCCGGGTAGCTACTCAATTCCAGTAAAGCTTGGGGATATAGAGATCAACAAGGCATTATGTGATCTTGGTGCAAGTGTGAGTCTCATGCCGCTCTCTATTTGCAAGAAGCTTCAAATGGGTGAACTAAAGCCTACACGCATGTCTCTACAACTTGCAGATAGGTCGGTTAAATTTCCCTTGGGTATACTTGAAGATGTTCCTTTTCGTGTGGGAAAATTCTTTATCCCATGTGACTTTGTTGTGATGGATATGGAAGAGGATGCACATGTCCCTATTATACTTGGTAGACCATTCATAGCCACTGCAGGTGCAATCATTGATATGAAGAATGGAAAAATCACTTTTGAGGTGGGAGACGAGAAAATGGAGTATTTACTCTTGAACTCTATGGGAACTCCTTCCATGGGAGAGACTATTTGCCAAGTGGATGTCTTTGATGACTTAGAACGTGAGCAATTTCCCTTGATCAAGACGGATGATACACTTGAAACGGTGTTGGTGGGAAGTGCCAATGAGGAAGATTGGGAAACAAGGGAGTACACACGGCTACTTGAGGAAGGAAAAGCAAATCCAACCACCGCTCTTGTGAAGGAAGTCCTTAGTGTATCGAGTGTTGGGGAGAGTACTACGTCTCCCGAGGTAGAGTTGAAACCCCTTCCCTCTACTCTTAAATATGTATATCTTGGTCCTAATAACATATATCATGTTATTGTTAATGCTGAGCTTAATGACACAAAATTAGAGCAACTGCTCATTGTTTTGAGAAAATATAAAAGTGCTATTGGGTACACCATTGATGATATTAAGGGTATTAATCCCTCATTCTGTATGCATAAGATAATTCTTGAGGACGATCATACCTCCTCCATAGAACCTCAAAGACGACTTAATCCAAACATGATGGAGGTAGTTAAAAAAGAGGTTCTTAAATTACTTGCTGCGGGAATAATTTACCCTATCTCAGATAGTAAGTGGGTTAGTCCTGTACAAGTAGTTCCAAAGAAAGGAGGTATGACCGTTGTCAAGAATGACAAGGGTGAGCCAATCGCCACTAGAACTGTTACAGGTTGGCGAATGTGTATTGATTACAGGTGGTTGAACAAGGCCACCCGGAAGGATCATTTCCCCCTCCCATTTATTGATCAGATGCTTGAACGTTTGGCTAAGCATTCCTTTTTCTGCTACTTGGACGGATACTCTGGTTTCTTTCAAATTCCCATCCGTCCATGCGATCAGGAAAAGACTACTTTCACATGTCCCTATGACACCTTCGCCTATCGAAGAATGCCATTTGAATTATGTAATGCTCCAGCCACGTTTCAACGTTGTATGATGGCAATTTTCTCAGGTCTTATTGAACATTCAATGGAAGTTTTTATGGATGACTTCTCTGTCTATGGAACATCTTTTGATGTATGTCTCGAAAATTTGGAAAAGGTGCTCCATAGATGTAAAGAAGTTAATTTAATTTTGAACTGGGAAAAATGCCATTTTATGGTACAACAAGGAGTTGTTCTAGGCCATGTGGTGTCAAATAAGGGTATTGAGGTTGATAAAGCAAAGATAGAGGTCATTGAGCGACTACCCCCTCCTAATTCTGTAAAAGGAATTCGGAGTTTTCTTAGTCATGCAGGATTTTAATTTATAGGCGTTTTATTAAAGATTTTTCGAAAATCGCTAGACCTCTAACTGAGCTTTTGGCCAAAGATGCCCCATTTGTATTTACTGATGCTTGTCTTGAGGCTTTTTACAGGTTGAAGGAAGCATTGATCTCCGCTCCCGTTATGCAACCTCCGGATTGGACCCTACCATTTGAAATTATGTGTGATGCTAGTGATTATGCAATAGGGGCCGTCTTGGGGCAACGGAAGGATAGAAAACTTCACGCCATTTATTACTCTAGTAAAACTCTTGATTCTGCCCAAATGAATTATGCCACGACTGAAAAAGAGATGCTAGCAGTAATTTATGCAATAGAGAAGTTTCACTCATACCTTGTTGGTTCGAAGGTGATAATTCACACAGATCATCACTAGTAGAAAAAACGCATTAGGCAGCGGTTCAAACCCGGTCTAAGGCACCGGTTTGAACCGCTGCCTATTTGAGGGGTGCCAAAAACCTACTTTTTGGCACCGGTTCAAAATCGGTGCCATAGGGTTTAATAGGCACTGGTTAACCGGTGCCATAGGGTAGCATAGGCACCGGTTAACCGGTGCCTAATACTGCTCTCCCGCCATTTTTTTTTTGGGTGGTGGATAGTTTAGGCACCGGTTCCTGCCTAACCGGTGCCTTTTGTATAATTTTTTTTTTTTTCGTTTTTTTTTTCCATCGTGCAATAATATTTTTTAAAAAAAACCTGCAATAATAATAACCTGTAATTCCAGCAATTATATTAAATATAATAATTAATAATTTTATTATTATAATAACTAATAATAATATTATTAATTATTATATACAAAAATAATATTAGATACAAGAATTCAATTATATATATATATATAGATATAAATATTCCCAAACGCAATACAAAAAAAAAAAAGTTGCTTACATATACAAATAATAGTAAGTACACATATATAATGAATAATAAGTTATATATAGTTCAAAAGTTAACATAAATAATTTATAATTACAATGCATGCCATTTACATGTTGAAGGTGATGAAAGACGCCAACATGTCACGAACTTCATTAAGCTCCTTGATTGTCAACAGACCATCCTTTTGGACCTTGAAAAACTTGAAATACAAAAACATTATTTTAAAAATAATTAATTAGGCAAAAAATATGTATTTTATCAAATATTACCTATACGACTTCTATATAGCCCATTTATTACATTACTTATCAAATGAACTATTTCTTTCTCATAACATGTCAATATTGGATAGTTGTATGTGTGTAAGCCCTAAAATTGTATAGGAGAGCATTTTGTTAAGGTTTATGACGGTTTTTACCCAAAATGGCCCGAATATGGCCTATATGACCTTACTTTGCCCATTTCCTACATTTCTTATTAAATGAACTTTATTTATCCCATAAAATGTCAATATTATCTAGTTATAGGTGTATAAGGAAAGAAATCACATCAAAAGAGCATATTAACACAAAATGGCCCTAATATGGCCCATATGACTTCTATTCAACCCATTTTCTACCTTTCTTGTGAAATAGCCTTTTTGTTTCTCATAACATGTCATTGTTGGATAATATTAGGTGTCTAAGGCTAGAAATCACATCAATATAGCATTTCAAGAAGTTTAACAACGCATTTTACTCAACATGGCCCAAATAGGGCTTATATGACTTCTATGTAGCCCATTTTCTACATTACTTATCAAATGAACTATTTCTTTCTCATAACATGTCAATGTTGGGTAGTTGTATGTGTGTAAGCCCTAAAATTGTATAGGAGAGCATTTTATTAAGGTTTACGACGCTTTTTACTCAAAATGGCTCGAATATGGCCTATATGACCTTACTTTGCCCATTTCCTACATTTCTTATTAAATGAACTTTATTTATCTCATAACATGTCAATATTATCTAGTTATAGTTGTATAAGGAAAGAAATCACATCAAAAGAGCATATTAACACAAAATGGCCCTAATATGGCCCATATGACTTCTATTCAACCCATTTTCTACCTTTCTTGTGAAATAGCCTTTTTGTTTCTCATAACATGTCATTGTTGGATAATATTAGGTGTCTAAGGCTAGAAATCACATCAATATAGCATTTCAAGAAGTTTTAGGACTTACCTCATCAAGCTGTTGAGTGTCCGTACAATGAGTCACAATGTCAAGCATGAATCTCATCACATACAAAGCACAATCAAGTCCATTATCTTGTTGTGCGCACTAGCATATGACAAACAAATCACATCAGTGAAACATGCAAAGGAAATGAGCAAATATTTACTACCATAGATTTTCAAGATAATCACAATAATATCATGTAAATTACCAACGGTGTCTTCCATGTTGGACCCTTTGGAGCACGACAATGTAGCTTCTTCATAACACTGTAGTATAAAAAAATACAATCAAATTTGATTAGTCGTATGATTACTAAATTAGTTATTATTAGCAATAATCATCACTATAGGTTGCTATATATATTTACTTTTGCAATATAGACTTCACGAGCCACTTCCCCGATGATCGAGCTGAATCAAGGTGATAAATTGTGTTAGTGGAATTACAAATCACCATGAGGCTCCAATGCTCCCTACATAAGTTCACAATAGACAAGGTAATTAATATTTAGGAGTCAACATATAATGAGGCCAAATCGATTGAATTTGACATGGTTAGACTTACTCTCTATAACATGGGGCGAATATGAACTTGTCTCCCGCACGCGTTGATTCCCTTATACTCTGTTCAACATAGTACAACACATCATGGGGGTTTCCTATGATTTTAGTAGTGGATAACTGCTCGGGGCATAACCACCCAACTTTACAAGGAGAATCAGTGTCAGTTAAGTGCTCCTGTAGTGCTCTGCGTGCATGAACATTGATTAATTTATCAGATGTAGGATAATCACCATCAATTTGAATAACTTGAAAAAAGTATAGATTATGTGGGCATTGAAGTACCTCATGAATGTTTGAATGAGGGAAATGTTAAGCTTTGCACCACGTAGAAATTCCTTCACATCTTCTTTGTTGATCCATGCAATTGCATCCTCATCATAGTGGAACATTGCCTTAGGAAGTGCAACTTCCATGGGATCGACCAAATGACAATCACGGTTGTGAAGAAAGGTCATGCCAGTAGAGAGCGATTGAAGAACAATGTCTTCAACAAGTGGAGTAGGTGGCATGGGTGAACCTTTCGAAGAGTGCAACTTCGACGCTTGTTCACTCTTGGACTGTTGTTCACTTAGCTTCTTCTTAGGTTGATCAATTCTTTTATGCTTCTCCACCCTCTTTCTCTTTGAAGTTTTGCTTCCATTGGAAATCTGAAATAGTTTGAGAAATAATAAGTTTCAACTCACAATCACTTATAATAGCCAAGTGAGTAGCCATTTCGGGTCAAAATGGCTTTTTTTGATGAATTGGACCCAAAAACTTAGAACTTGGCGATTTTTATGTAATTTCAAATGACAAACACTTATAAATATGTGATTATGAGTTTTTTTTGAGATGCAAGGAGTTTATAAGTTGAGAAATGAAGAAAATAGCCAAGTGAGTAGCCATTTCGGGTCAAAATGGCTATTTTTGATGAATTGGACCTAAAAACTTAGAACTTGGAGATTTTTATGTAATTTCAAATGACAAACACTTATAAATATGTGATTATGAGTTATTTTGAGATGCAAGGAGTTTATAAGTTGAGAAATGAAGAAAATAGCCAAGTGAGTAGCCATTTCTGGTCAAAATGGCTTTTTTTGATGAATTGGACCCAAAAACTTAGAACTTGGCGATTTTTATGTAATTTCAAATGAAAAACACTTATAAATATGTGATTATGAGTTGTTTTGAGATGCAAGGAGTTTATAAGTTGAGAAAGAAATATAGCTAAGTAAAGTTTAGTAGTCATACCAATATAGCAACTACCCACTTGAGCTCAATATGTACGTAGTCCTCAAGCTAATTAAACTCTTGCTTCAATTCACATATGAATCTATATATTAAAAAAACAAAAATTAGCAACGTCACTAATTCTCTAATATATTCACAAATCTCTAATGTATTCACAATTCTCTAATTTATTCACAACTAATTAAGTGGCAATATCACTATTTCTCTAATTTATGCACAATTCTCTAATTTAATCACAATTCTCTAAATTATTCACAAATCTATAATGTAATCACAACTAATTAGAAGCAAGGTCACTAATATACACATTAAAACATACAAAAACTCGACCAAGGAACAAGGTAATGCAAAATTACTAATATATTCAATCGAGGATCAAGAGTCAAAGCATTCAATCACAATAATTTGACTAAGAAATCACCATCTGGAACAAAAAGAAAAGTGCATGGAGAAAAATAAACTCACTCTTTTTCACCAAGCTTCACTGTAGTTCCTCCGTATTCACGGTATCCCCTTCTTTGACAGCAACAGGAATATGATTCCCCGTCTTGTCACGAAGGCTAGGTCCAACAGTAAGAACTTTGCCAGAATTCAGCTGAAATCGAATCCAAGCAACAAAATTCAGTAATAAATCCTTAAACTGATTCAATTATCAAAAACCAAACTCCCCAAAACAAGGCATCATAAACAAATTTCACAGCCAGCAATGTAGCACAAACATACAATTTTAATCCCAACAATGTAGCACAATTTTAATCTAAAATAAGATGAACCCATTAATTTTCTTTGCATTTCATATACAATCTAAGCACAATTTTAATCTAAATAAAATAAGATGAACCCATTAAATTGAAAAGATGAACTTACCCTAAATTAGTTGGAGGTGGAAGAAGACCCTCGCTGTGAGGAGGCGGTGCGCGCTGGTGGAGGTGGAGGCGGTGCGCGCTGGTGGAGGTGGAGGCGGTGCACGCTGGTGGAGGTGGAGGCGGTGCGCGCTGCAGTTGTTGTTGTTTGTTTGTTTATGAAAAGACCCTCGCTGGTGGAGGAGGCGGTGCGCGCTGGTGGAGGTGGAGGCGGTGCACGCTGGTGGAGGTGGAGGCGGTGCGCGCTGGTGGAGGTGGAGGCGGTGCGCGCTGCAGCTGTTGTTTGTTTCGCACAGAGAAAGGTGGTGGAGGGCAGGGTAGGGCAGGGAGATTCACGACGGTGGTTTTCGACACCTGAAAGCGCCGGTGAAGGTGGCGGCTGTGGTGGAGGGAAAAGGTGGAGGCACGACAAAGAAGCTAAGGGATGAATATGAATGAAGGGAAGGGAAGGGAAGGAAAGAGAAAGAGAGGAAGAAAAGAGGAAAGACGCGGTTTTTTTTGTTTTGAATATGGCACCGGTTCAAACCGGTGCCTTTTTGATTTTTGGCACCGGTTCAGGCTGAACCGGTGCCTTTTCTCTTTTGGTAAAAAGCCGCTCAATTCTAGACCGGTTTTTGGCACCGGTTTAGGCTGAACCGGTGCCATATGGGGGGTGCCTAATGCTTTTTTTCTACTAGTGCATGCCGCACTGAAATATTTGATGACTAAGAGTCACGCCAAGCCGCGGTTGATTCGTTGGGTCCTTCTGTTGCAAGATTATGACATCGAGATACGGGACACAAAAGGGACCGAGAATGTCGTTGCAGACCATCTCTCCCGCCTCCTTCTCGATAAGGGGGATGAAGATGACCTCCCCATTGATGACTCTTTCCCTGATGAACACTTATTAGCACTTTCTCAAATTGAATCACCTTGGTATGCTGATTTAGCTAATTTCTTGTCAACAGGTACATTGCCTCATGGCTACTCATCTCAACAAAAGAAGAAGTTCTTTTACGAGGCAAGGAGACATTTTTGGGAGGATCCATTCCTATACAAATTATGTGCGGATGCAATGATCCGAAGATGTGTCCCTGAAGGTGAGGTAAATCATATTATTTCTCATTGCCATGACTTACCATGTGGTGGACATGCAGGTCCTACAAAAACGGCCGCGAAGATTTTACAATGTGGTTTCTATTGGCCAACCTTGTTCAAGGATGTCCATGCATATGTTAAGGCATGTGACCGTTGTCAGCGGACTGGGACTATTTTAAGGAAGCACGAATTACCACTCAATAACATACTCGAGGTCGAGTTGTTTGATGTGTGGGGGATAGATTTCATGGGACCATTCCCTTCCTCCTATGGTAATCGATATATTCTAGTAGCCGTTGATTATGTCTCAAAGTGGGTTGAAGCAATCGCAACTCCGACCAATGATGCTCGTGTGGTAAGTAAGTTCTTTAAGAAAGTTATTTTTCCTCGATTTGGTTTACCACGTGTGTTAATCAGTGACAGGGGAACACATTTCTTGGAGAATCGGTTTGAAGCAATGCTGAAAAAGTATGGAGTGCAACACAGGGTTGGAATTGGCTATCACCCACAAACTAGCGGTCAAGTTGAGGTATCCAACCGAGAAATAAAGTCTATTTTGGAGAAAACAGTCGCTAGAACAAGAAAGGATTGGTCTGTTAAGATCGATGATGCGTTATGGGCATACCGAACGACATTCAAAACGCCTATTGGTACCACTCCATATAGATTGGTGAATGGATAGGCATGTCACTTACCCGTCGAACTAGAACACCGAGCATTTTGGGCCATCAAGAATTTAAATTTCGATGCTCAAGCAGCGGGTGAAAAGAGATTGTTACAGTTAAATGAGCTAGATGAGCTTTGCCTTGAAGCTTATGAGAGTTCAAAGTTGTACAAGGAAAGAACAAAAAGGTGGCATGACAAGGGTCTCGTGAGAAGAGAATTCAAAGAAGGAGATCAAGTCCTCTTATTCAACTCAAGATTGAAGCTATTCTTTGGTAAGCTTCGTTTTAGGTGGTCGGGCCCATTCAAGATTTGTAAAGTCTACCCCTATGGCACTATTGAATTATGGAACAAAGATGGTGACACTTTTAAGGTGAATGGCCAAAGATTAAAACACTACCGAGTTGGTGACCCAATCGATGAGAGAGTAAACATCACGCTCTCTAATCCGGCAAAAGAAAGTTGAGCAAAAAGGTGGTCGAGCTTATGACCATATAAACAAGCGCTTACGGGAGGCAATCCGCCTTTATTTTATTTTTATTTTATTTTAATATTTTCTTCCTTAATTTTCCTGTCTAAGAGAATGTCAAGAGAATTACAATGCCATACTCATCGTTAAAAATGGTTATGTAGGTGAAGAGCTAAGGGAATGGGGCGATAATGAATAAAAGCTTCATTGCCCGGTTAGCCCGGGCAAAGTTGCCCTACCAAGCGCGAGAAACAGCAAGAGAAAAGAAGGAGAAATTTCGGAATCCCCTCCGCCCGGTCAGCCCGGGCAATCCCGCCCTACCGGGCGCGAGCCGCACCGAAGGAAAAAAAAAGAAGGGAAGAAGAAGAATGGAGAGGAAGAACCCCCTCCGCCCGGTCAGCTCGGGCAATCTTGCCCTACCGGGCGCGAGTCGCACATTCCTCCGAAAAAAAAGAGAAAAAAAAAATTCTAACCCCCTCCGCCTGGTCTGCCCGGGCAATTCAACCCTACCGGGCGCGAGCACCCTTCTCCGAAAAAAAAAAAACGAAAAAAAACTGACCCCTTCTTCTTCCTCCCCCTTTTATTTTTTTCCCATACTCCTCTTTCACTCTCTCTCTCCTCTTTAAAAAAAAAAAAAACCCAATTTCTAAACCCTAACCCCAAATTCCAATCATCTACTTCTACCAAATTCTCTCCAAATTTCACATCTTTACCCATCATCTACTTTCTCTTCATCATTCTTTGCATCTTTCTCCATCAATTTTCCACCATACCCATATTTTTCTAGAGAGATAAAGCTTAAGCATTCAACAATGGCTACAAGGAAGAGGAGTAGGATTGCAAGTCAAGAACCGGCCTTAGACCTTGAAAGTGTGCCGGAATTCCCACATATCAAGTTCGTGCGGCAATTCCCAAACCAAAAGGTTAGATTTTTGGAGCTAATGCATCGAAAGGTAATTCCTACCCGTTTTATTGATCATGCTTTTCTTGCTAAGTTAGGAATTAATGATGAATGTAAGCTTTTATTCTCAAAACTTGGTATGACTCAATTATTCAATATGGTTCATAACACTTATGAAGATCTAACCCTTGAATTTTTTAGCTCTTTTGGAATTGAAAAGGGGAGGAATGGGTTGGTGACATATGTTTCCTATAGGTTGTTAAACAAAAGCCATAGACTCTCTTTGGATGGGTTTGCTAGAAAATTTGGGTTGCCATCACATGGTCTCCAATCTCAACCGGACCATTTAATTTCGGGGGATCTTTGGCTAGCTTTAACCGGTGAACAAATAGACTCTTGGCAACATGCTTCCGCTAACAAAATTCACCAACCCGCCCTTCGGTTTTGGACCCGTACTACGGGGTGGACTATTTTCGGGAGGATAGAGCCCCATAATGTGAGAGTTGATGAGGCGGCAATTTTGGGTAGTCACTTGAAAACACAACCCACCGAACATGCTTATACCATGAACATAGCCCACCTTTTTGCCCTTCACCTTAGGAAACAAAGTTGTATTTTCACCACCCTCAAGGCCAATGGCGAACACACTCAAATTCCTATAGTTCTTGGTGTCCTTGTTACACACTTAGCGGTCAAGGAAGGTTTTGTTGAGGCTAGCCAGCAACCCATAGTAGGTCCTACCCTCTTGGATCAACAATACTTCATCTCCGCGGGTTGGATTTCCATAGAATCGAATAGTATTCGATGGCTCATAGGTAAAACCTCTCGTTCTATCTTTTTACC
This sequence comes from Chenopodium album, assembly GCF_948465745.1. Classification (NCBI taxonomy): domain Eukaryota; kingdom Viridiplantae; phylum Streptophyta; class Magnoliopsida; order Caryophyllales; family Amaranthaceae; genus Chenopodium; species Chenopodium album. Next base: position 16,449,180 of record NC_137839.1, on the reverse strand, counting down.
TGCACCTGAGCTCACTAGGATCCACCCTAATCAACCTTCCTACCTCTTGGAGACCCCGGGGCAGCCAATACCTCCCCTTGCCCCTGTCATGACCACCTTGACCTACTCTAGGCGATCGGATACGGGAGCTTCTTCTTCTTCTGCCCCCCTGATCATGATGCCATCATGGCCGGTATCCGTGGTCTTGAGTTGTCCCAGCAGGGCCTCTCCTCTCGTCTTCAGACCGTGGAGACCGATCTTCGCCTATGTATGTATCCTATTTATGACTTTTTTTGCAGGCAAGGTCACATTCCCAGGGATGGCCAACATCCTTCTTGGTATGTCCTTCCCGATGATGGGAATTCTGCTGGTGGAAATGGAGCAACTGATGATGATGTTAGCGATGATGAGAACCTTCCCTGAGGTTCTCGAGTAGTGCACTACCTACCCCACGTTGCAATGAGGTCATTGCCGAGTGTAGCTTGGGGGAGGATGTATATAGTTTCTGCTTTGGTATGTTCTCTTTTCCTTTGTCTTGCTAGATAGATTTAATTGCTTTGGGTAGTTTAGTTTTGAACATTTTCAAAAAAAAAAAAAAAAAAGTGAATTATGATGATGAACAACTAGTAAACAACTTCCCTGTGCCCCTATCCTTGATGATTAAAAGGTTTTTGGCTTGATTCTGATTGAAAGACTTGAAATGCGGATTAAATGATCATGATCTGATTTTGGATTGTCTTGGCCTAATGGAAGTCAACTTTGTTCAACTGTGTATGAATCTGGAGCTTGACTGTGTTAACTGTGAGGCTTGAGCCTTCATTATTTATTCATGTGTGTTAGTTCCTGGTGTGACATTGATCTTAGTTTTGTCTTGAGACTCTTAGTAGTGTGTCACAATATATTGCACATGCACGATGAGGAGGACGAAGGCCATTTTTGTTAGGCAGCCTCCAGAAGAATTTAGAAACGTTGGTTCCCTTCTTTCTTACCCATGTTGTAGCCTTGCCCATACTCTTCATCTAAGTCACAAAAATCAACCTATCGGCCCCAATTGATAGCTTATCCCAAGTCTAGCTTGGGGGAGCCATTTACCTTGGTATTCTCTCATGGTTTGTGATGTTATTTTGGAGAATAATAATTTGAAGCTTGAAGGTTTTTGAATCTTTGTTATATGATCTACTTTTGAAGCCCCTATAGTTCATTCAAAAAAAAAAAAAAGAAAAAAAAAGAAAAAAAAAAGAAAAAAAAAGAGAAAGAAAAATTTCAGTTTCTTGAAGGATAAATAAATGAGCTTAAAAAATATGAGTAGTACGATGAATTGTTATGTAGGGTGAATAAGGTGGTAGTTGATCTCAATTCAAGTTATGATTGGAGTGTGTACTCTTATGCATTAGTTTGATGGGACTTTGATTTATATTGATTCATTTTCGATGGCTTCCCTAAGGGACTATTTTTTGCCCACATTTCCCAAATTTTTCCTACCGAATTTCACCCGGCCTACATTACAAGCTTGAAAAGACCTTCTGACCTTCGTGCATAGTATTGTGTTCATATGAAACGAGTCTTTTGTCAAAATGCTGGAGTATGTGTCACATTTCGAGTCGACTTTTGACTAGGTTGAGCGGCATTATTACCCTCTAAACACACGAGTGTTGTGAGAATGGGGGGGTTGTTATTATTAGTGGGGATGGATAGAGATCGGGCTCATTTTTAGCTCGCCATATAAAATTGTGCGGAGTGACCACTAAGTGAGATATTCTAGTCATCGATTCCTTATGTGTACATGGTTGACTTTGTTTGATGGCTATTCAGGTTGATTGATAGTCTGAATGAGGTGATTGGTTGGCTAAGATGCTTGTGTGTCTGATCTCGATTTCGAGTATGATTTTTCAATTGTATTATGGGGTGAAGTATGTTTATTTGGTTGTTGTTAATCATTTATTGTCTTGCTTGAGGGCGAGCAAGAAGATAGCTTGGGGGAATTTGATGTACACATTCTATACCATACTTTACCCTCGATTTATAGCTATTTTTGTATGATTTCTAAGCTCTACGGAGCTATTTCTCGCTAATATCCTTATTCTAGTGTGGCTTGGTCTATTTGATTAATTTTTGTAGGCATATGAAGACTTTCGGATGATTTGGACACATTTTGGATAGCCACGAAAGCTTAGTAGGATGGAAGAGATTTTTCCCGTGTCCGCCCTGGAGGGCAACATTGCCCTGGCAGCCAGGGCGAAGAAGAAAAGAAGTGAAGAAGTTCAGCCCCCGTCCGCCCGGACCGGGCGACATTGCCCTGGCAGACCGGGCGAACAGGATATCAAATCTAGAGCCAAAGCGTTTGTCGCGCCCGACCGGGCGGCTTTGCCCGGTCTGACCGGGCGGAGTTTCGCGGAGCTCCTTTCCCTCTTTTTCGGGATTTTTCTTAATTGGGGATATAAATACCCCTTTGTAAAAACCGACTAAGTACTTAATCATTATCCTAGCAATTTTAAAACACTATTAGAACCCTAATATTCTCTCTAGATCTAGATTACATTCCACTTTCAAGTTTTAATCTTTATTCATCAACAATTGGTACTTTTCTTCATTCAAGCAATTGGTATTCATGTTTATTTCTTCTTTTACTTTTAATTGCTTATTAATCATGTTTTCTTCATTGATTATTGTTTTTGCTTTCATTAATATGTGTGAGTAGTTCTTTATTCCAAGATCTAGCGGAACCCGAATATGATTAATGCATGATTTAATTCTTTAAATTCTCTAATAATAATTGTAATTGATTTGCTTAATTGATTATGCTTATGCCAATACTAGATTAGGGATAATTGGTATTTTTATTAATCCTTTGTTTTAATCGCAACGGGAGTTGGGTTTTGACGGATTTGAATAAATCAATTAAGGGTTTGAAGTTCATCACGGGAGTAGTTGAATGGATGATTAGGAAGTTAGAGTAATGTGCTTAAGGTCTCTAATTTACATGATTCCACGGAAGTAGGCTTGTTTGTGACTAGAGAAGCCATTGATAACTCGAGAGAGACCATTGGTATTATTCATGGATTACTTTTCCTCTTAAATCAATTGAATTATGTGTTAGGGGTAGAACGACTATTGCATTAATTGTATTCGTGGTGAAGCTTGATCTTGGATGTTTTTAGCATTAAATTGTCATTTTATTTAGATTTAATCGTTTTAACTAGTCCTTTAGATATTGATTCTCATTTATTTGAATTGGTTACTTGCTTGGTAATTGCTTGAGTCTATTTAATTGGTTGAACCATAGTCTCTTGGGATCCGACCCTTGCTTGCCCGTCTACATAGTAGTGGTCTAGTTAGGTTTATTTTTGTTAGATACGCGACACGCTAATCACTGGTCCATGATAAACTTTTGATCATTATCATATCATTGCGTCGACAACAAAATGGACATATATTTCAGATCTCTCATTCACTAGTCCGTTCTATAATACATATGCAAATTATTCATCGGGTCACTAGCATACCAGTAACATAAAATTCAGGAAGATATAATTTCGCATGCGGTCATAAGTTAATGGATTACCTATTGCATGTGTAGGAAGTTTTTAGATGCATTACTCATTGTATGTTTTGTTCAATATCTTATCATCATTTTTTTTAATCTCATATTGCATGCATAATTAATTTTTATATGTGGTTGTAGGCGTCGTTTGAAGTGTGCCTACGTTAAAAGCATGTGTGAATATGCTTGGCACTCATAGGAAGTGGGAATTGACATAACGATTAGGGACAAGGAAAGTAGGGAGCCGCCAACAAGTTTTTAAGGAACTTGTAAACCGTTCATGGATCATAAAAGGCAACCACGAATAAAGGGACAACGAAGGCAACAACGATTGACCCGTGAAGGTTACACCCCATTCATAATCCACGAGATTACTAAATCCATATGGTTCGGAACCACGAAAGGAGGATCGGGGATGATGGTACGAAGTGAGTCATGGAGTCACATTCGCCCGTATTGGCCTCTACTCGATTCTTATAGTGAGAAATGATTACTGCGATCTCAAAGGCATACAAACAAAATATTTAATTTGCTCCAAACTATTAGTAGGCTAAATTGGTTTAATATTAATGAAACACATTATTCTAAAATATTTGTGATCACTTGATTTAATAACAAGATTAAAAAGGATCCTAAGCCGGTTGTCCAAATTATCTTATTAGGCGTGATTTTCAATTACATATCCCCTTTAAACATGCAATATGGTGATCAATAAATATAATAAAATAACATCAATATTGGAAGCAATTTAACAATAATAGTGTTAGTCAAATCAAATATAAAATAACCTAATCATGATACTAGCAATATAAAATAAAATAAGAGTAATTAATTTAATTAATTACTTACATTCAGCACGTTCCTTTAAATTGCTACATCATGAATAAACTGTTAGTAACTTTAATAAAAAAATATAAAGAAAATGAAAATTAAATTAAATAAAAAGTAGATTTGGTTTAGTCCAAACCCTCAGTCAATTCTACCTTTCACGCTTTGGTTTAAGTATAGAACTTTGGGTATTATATGGACTCCTTAGAGTGCTTAAAGGAAGGAGTAGTGAAAGAATGGGGAGGCTAGTGTTTAGGCTAGAGAGGGAGAAGAGAATGATTTGATGATCAAGCTTGTTGATTATTGAAAAAGGGGTGATATAACCTCTATTTATAGGGAAAAAAAGAGGGTTGAAGAATCAAAATCAAGAAAAGATCGAGTTCGAATCGGATTAAAACTCTTGCGATAGACAGCACTTTTTGCGGTTTTTGTTTTTATCATATCTTTTGATCCAGAAATCGGAATAAGATGAATAAGATATAGTTGGAAAGCTCTTGAAGTCTAATTTCTAACCCAATTAGAATCAGATTAAAATATTTTATAGAATAAAAGATATGGACGAAATAGTGAGACGGTGTCAGTTTTGGATTGAGTTTGACATTTTATTCATATCTTTTCCGTTATAGCGCGGAATTGATATTATAATATATATCATTGGAAAGATAATTTCAAGGGATATCAAACCATATAAAATTTGGATAAAAACTATAAGACACGAAAATAATATCTGTCTATCTTTGAATGTCTTTCAATTCGGATATAAATAGGATTTTAAAAAAAAAGGAGTTTTATTCAATTTCAAACTATTTAATCTTATCTTTTCAAAAAGGATAATTAAGATCTTTTAGAAACTTATAGAAGCTTCTAATTAATCCTAATTGGTTTAGTATTGGGATTAAATCATTTGGACCCTCCACATGATCATTGGGTCGTAGGTAAGGTGGGCTTAGGTTCGGTTTGGGCTCGGTTTAATATTTTGGCCATAACTTATTCGTTATAACTCGGATTTGGGCTTATAATATATCGTTGAAAATCTATTTTAAAGCCCCATCCAACTATTTAATCATTGGACCCATATTATGGACCAAAATAAATTGGATCAAACGTTTTTATAAAAAGGACACGAAATGAATGATTTTAAAGGACACGAAATGAATTATTTTGGGTTTAAAGGCACGAAAAGAGGAAAATAAGTTATGGTTTGGGGAAATGGGCTAGGAATTGGGTTGGTTTATGAAATGGAGATATGGATTTAAGCACTCCAAGATTAAATACTCAACCCGACCAATAATGGCGGTGAAAGGTTGTTCATCATCGGGTTTGGTTTTGGGGAGACATTTTTAGGTGTCTACAGAAGCCCCCACATTGACTGAGTTTGTAGATACGTCAGTTTCGAAAACAATAGTCAAAGTAGCCGATAGGGACGGAGAATTATTTAAGACGTTCTACGATCCTAAATCATTCTGTATACGCCGATACCTGCAGAAAAATGTTAGTTCTACTGATAAAAGAGTAAAGGGATAGAATGCTTATCTAACACCAGTGTATCGGTGGCAAATGAGCTTGGTAGCTTCCTATGCTTGAAGGAATCCACTGGATGACGTTCGTTGAAACACTTTCCATGCTTGAGGAAAGCCGACTGATGAATTTGGTAGCTTTCTAAGCCTGAAGAAACCTACCGGATGATACTTTCCATGCCTGAGGAAAGCCGACTGATGAATTTGGTGTCATTCTATGCTTGAAGAATTCCACCAATAATGCCTTCCATGCTTGAGGAAAGCCGATTTGGCAGTTTTCTATACTTGAAGAAAGATCCACCGGATAATACTTTCCATGCTTGAGGAAAGTCGAAAGATGATGAGATTGCAAGTCTCTGTGTATCGAGAACCTTGCGTCATGAAATGATGGTGGTTCGATTGTCCCCGAACGTGGGCTGTGATAGTCCGCTTGTCCACGGACGTGGGCTGTGGTTGGTTCGCTTGTCCCCAAACGTGGGCTGTAGATGGTCCGCTTGTCCCCGGACGTGGGCTGTAGATGGTCCACTTGTCCCCAGACATGGGCTGTAAATGGTTCGCTTGTCCCCGAACGTGGGCTGTAGATGGTCCGCTTGTCCCCGGACGTGGGCTGTAATTGAGACCTGCAAAATAAAATTTGCCAATGGACTCGTATAGACTATGATTGACTTGACCAACTGAATTGACCAAGCCTGACATGACATGACATGACATGTGTATAACTTGTGGTTGTATGTGTATATGGTGTGTGTGTGCAAACACAAGCAACAGAAAATGCAAAAGCAAAAATTTTCCGTCATTTTTGTCATGAGACAAGTGGAAGGTACTGACTTTCTCCCTAAAAAGAAAGATGTGAAATATGAAGTTTTGTTTTTGAACTTCCCTCGATAAAAAATTTGAAAAAGTTTTTGAACTTCCCCAAAAGAAAATAATGAAAAAGGGGAAGAAGTTTTGAACTTCCTCCTTAAGCTAAACGAAATGAATCGTATGGATTGAATTGCTTGTCTTGAAAATAGTTTATGCATGATGCATGTTCTTAAGCCAGGAGGCTAAGGACAATTACATCATGTGACACAATAGATGAATGAACATAGGTCAAGGAGCTAAGCATCATATATGGTGTAAAGAAACGATCTTGAACGTCACTTAGGTCTGGAAGCTAAGCACGTGTATAGATGAAGTGATTATTGCATAATGAATGTTGCTTAGGTCAAGGAACTAAGAAAAATATTATTTGTATGATTACAAATCATTGATATATAAATGTTTCTCAGCACATTATGCGATGCATGAAACAATGAATATTGCTTAGGTCAGGAAGCTAAGCAAGTATACAATGTTTCTTATAATGAATGTTGTCTTTAAATATGATGAAACATGCACAGTGTTGAAACAAGATTTCATGATAAATGGCTCTTAAAGGGAAGGATGATTGATATGGATATGGATGTGTGAGTGATGTGTGTGAATGTGATACTAAGGCTGGCTGCAAGGGTTATAGGATGGAAAGAGATGTGAGAAGAGTCAAAGATGATGACTCTTTAAGCTGGGTAGGCTAAATGATGTGGTTCAAGCCCCCAAGTCTAGATCTAGATGGGTAGGGGTAAGCATTGGATATTCTTTGATTCGATCATGCATGAATATGAATATGAATGTGGCCGCACCTCTATGTGAGGTTGCCTACGTATCCGTTAGGAATCAGGCCGAACGTAGCTCTAACTAAACTTTGCACAAGTGTATGTACACCTCAAAGAGGTATTTCAAGGGTTGTAATGTGGTTAAGCTGATGGTTTAAAGAAGAACGGGGTAAAAGGCTCAAGACCCGAGAGAAGCCCACAAGATGTGTAATTGTGTATTTGAAAATTTGGACTTTTGCAAGTTTTATTTTTCATATATATTTTTTTTGTTTTGAATTTTTTTTTCTTTTTTCCATTCTTGTGAATCAATGTAGGCAATCTCAGATCATGCGGTCCATCACTCACTTAGCATTCATGTTTCTCAGGCACGGTACCAAGCACTCGATGAGAGACGCAATTTGAGACATGTTCATGTCGGAGACATTGGAACACTTGCCTTTAGACATTGTTTTTTATTTTATTTTATTTTATTTTAAATTTGAACTTGCTTTCTGATTGTCACACAAATTGCACACCTTCCCATCCCAGGGTTAAGTGAATGTGGGTTGAATAAATAAGGTCAATTGTTAGACGAGGCTCAAAGTGGTTGACGAAGAAATGGATATGTGATTAAATGGTTAATACGGAATGACAGGGTTCCAAAGGTGCCTCAAGTCATTGGTGTACCTTGTATTTAGTTCGGCAATTTTTTTTTTATTTTTGCTAATTACGTGATCGAATGTAAGAAAGAGATGCTCATTTATGAAGAAGGTAAGAAATGTGACACATAGACACATGGATAAGGAGAACCTATGCTAGACTTTTTAGGGGGAAGGGTTTGAAACAAAAGAAGAAGAAAACATGAAATCTTGGTGAGAAGCTTGCATCGTGCTTTGTCTTCATGGCTGTTTATGAGTTACTTCTTGACGCCTACTGAGGAAAAAAGTTTCTTGTTGTTGATGCTTTGATTGGAATGAAAGAAGGAAGGAGTGACGTTCCCCTTATTCTTCCAACTATTGCCTATTGATTTTAGACTCAAGTACTGTGTAAGGACAAACTCATCTAATGCATTAACTCAATAATCGGATTGGAAAGGAAGAGTGTATGAAACAATTTTGAAAACTTATGGGAAATACTCCACTCATTCCTATTACGACGGAAAGCGATGCATGCATGGTCCTAGTATACGATCATAAACAATATAGTGCATTACTCGAAGACAAAGTGTGTGCAATGACTCAACATGTGTGATTAGGTGAGTTTATTAAGACTCGTGGTATGATCGCATGGCTAGACATGAGGACGTTGTGAAAAACAAAAGACCCAATGACCAAATAGCACGGAAGACTAAAAGACAAACTAACTTGATTAATTTTGTCCAATTTTAATGTTTATGCTATTTACTAGGTGAAAACGGTCCATTGGCAATCGTTAGTCATAAGATCAACCACAATCAAAGACAAAGAACACATGTTAAGGTCAGCACAAAAAATCAATCACAAGAAACTAGGAAGAGGACTAGAATTCTAGAAGAGTTAAGACTCATGGGTATAAAAAATTAAAATAAAAATAAAAATCTATAATCCTATGTTATACGAGTTGACACGGATTAAAGGACCAGATAAGACTAGCTTGACACGATTTTTTTTTTTTTAAAAAAAAATAAAAAAAGGTAACGCTAAAAAGACATCTAAACTGGACAGGCTGTAGTATATTGGTTATAACTTTTGATCTGTGACTCTGATTTAGACGAAACCAACTCTAAATCAAAGATAAAACTCGGGGCTACAGATCCATAGGTTGCACGACACGTAACTCTTTCTAGAACTCCAGCTATGACCAAAACAAGTTGACTCTTGTGCAGTATACGGGAATAAAAATCCGAGTGACTCAAAAATTAAAAAAAAAAAATCTATGACTCGACTCTAAAAAAAAATAAAAATAAAAAGGGTTTAATAAAAAAAAAATAATTAAAAAAATCAATAAAAAAAATGCACATATAAGCACATCGTCACGAATGATGCAATTAAGTTCGCAACCTAAAGTCAAGTTCTATGTTCGACTATGGTCAAGCTTTTGGGTGTCAAAGGGTACCATGGTTAAGAGTTTGGACGCGTTAGCAAGGCAGCCTCCCTTGAGGGTGTATGCCAACGGGCGGCTCCGCGAGTTCGTGATGAAATCGAACTCGACTCCATGGTTTGGGTGGATTTAAAAACTCGGATGAACCCTTATTGCCATGAGCGTTTTTGGGTTGATAGAGCTTAAATCCCCCGGGCTAGCCACATACGTAGAACACGTACTATTGTGGCAAAATAGGTAATCTAAAATGAATATGCGAAAATTCCAAATTAATCATAGGAATATTTTTCAAGAATCTTTCAAGTCTCATCCACTCATCTTAATTAAATATCGATCACTCAAATCGATAATTAACCAAGAATCCTCCGCAGTGGAGTCGCCAAATTGTAGGAGTCGTTTGAAGTGCGCCTACGTTAAAAGCATGTGTGAATATGCTTGGCACTCATAGGAAGTGGGAATTGACATAACGATTAGGGACAAGGAAAGTAGGGAGTCGCCAACAAGTTTTTAAGGAACTTGTAAACCGTTCACGGATCATAAAAGGCAACCATGAATAAAGGGACAACGAAGGCAACAACGATTGACCCGTGAAGGTTACACCCCATTCATAATCCATGAGATTACCAACTCCATATGGTTCGGAACCACGAAAGGAGGATTGGGGATGATGGTACGAAGTGAGTCATGGAGTCACATTCGCCCGTATTGGCCTCTACTCTATTCTTATAGTGAGAAATGATTCCTGTGATCTCAAAGGCATACAAACAAAATATTTAATTTGCTCCAAACTATTATTAGGCTAAATTGGTTTAATATTAATGAAACACATTATTCTAAAATATTTGTGATCACTTGATTTAATAACAAGATTAAAAAGGATCCTAAGCCGGTTGTCCAAATTATCTTATTAGGCGTGATTTTCAATTACATATTCCCTTTAAACATGTAATATGGTGATCAATAAATATAATAAAATAACATCAATATTGGAAGCAATTTAACAATAATAGTGTTAGTCAAATCAAATATAAAATAACCTAATCATGATACTAGCAATATAAAATAAAATAAGAGTAATTAATTTAATTAATTACTTACATTCAGCACGTTCCTTTAAATTGCTACATCATGAATAAACTGTTAGTAACTTCAATAAAAAAATATAAAGCAAATGAAAATTAAATTAAATAAAAAGTAGAGTTGGTTTAGTCCAAACCCTCAGTCAATTCTACCTTTCACGCTTTGGTTTAAGTATAGAACTTTGGGTATTATATGGACTCCTTGGTGTCCTTAAAGGAAGGAGTAGTGAAAGAATAGGGAGGCTAGTGTTTAGGCTAGAGAGGGAGAAGAGAATGACTTGATGATCAAGCATGTTGATTATTGAAAAAGGGGTGATATGACCTCTATTTATAGGGAAAAAAGAGGGTTGAAGAATCAAAATCAAGAAAAGATCGAGTTCGAATCGGATTAAAACTCTTGCGATAGACAACACTTTTTGCGGTTTTTGTTTTTATCATATCTTTTGATCCAGAAATTGGAATAAGATGAATAAGATATAGTTGGAAAGCTCTTGAAGTCTAATTTCTAACCCAATTAGAATCAGATTAAAATATTTTATAGAATAAAAGATATGGACGAAATAGTGAGACGGTGTCAGTTTTGGATTGAGTTTGACATTTTATTCATATCTTTTCCGTTATAGCTCGGAATTGATATTATAATATATATCATTGGAAAGATAATTTCAAGGGATATCCAACCATATAAAATTTGGATAAAAACTATAAGACACGAAAATAATATCTGTCTATCTTTGAATGTCTTTCAATTCGGATATAAATAGGATTTTAAAAAAAAAGGAGTTTTATTCAATTTCAAACTATTTAATCTTATCTTTTCAAAAAGGATAATTAAGATCTTTTAGAAACTTATAGAAGCTTCTAATTAATCCTAATTGGTTTAGGATTGGGATTAAATCATTTGGACCCTCCACATGATCATTGGGTCGTAGGTAAGGTGGGCTTAGGTTCGGTTTGGGCTCGGTTTAATATTTTGGCCATAACTTATTCGTTATAACTCGGATTTGGGCTTATAATATATCGTTGGAAAGCTATTTTAAAGCCCCATCCAACTATTTAATCATTGGACCCATATTATGGACCAAAATAAATTGGATCAAACGTTTTTATAAAAAGGACACGAAATGAATGATTTTAAAGGACACGAAATGAATTATTTTGGGTTTAAAGGCACGAAAAGAGGAAAATAAGTTATGGTTTGGGGAAATGGGATAGGAATTGGGTTGGTTTATGAAATGGAGATATGGATTTAAGCACTCCAAGATTAAATACTCAACCCGACCAATAATGGCGGTGAAAGGTTGTTCATCATCGGGTTTGGTTTTGGGGAGACATTTTTAGGTGTCTACAGTGGTATGTGTGAATGATCATCTAAGCTATAGTAAGGTGTGATTACAACATTTTTGGGAACTTACAAAGAAATGTTTATATTCTAACGGGATTACAGTTGTGATGAAAATATTAATGACGTCGATATAATAGCATGTTATGAATCATGTAAGAACAATTCCTGAAAGACTTATATACGACGTATTTTAATACCTAACCCTACAAATTTTGTATCTTGAATATTGCAATTATTATCTCCTGAAAAGTCAATGTGACTACATCATTAATATCTCAACTTGAAGTTTGAGTATATGAGACTCAACCAACCTTTGTATTCATTGGTGAACTCTCATATAAAACATGAAAGTCTAAATAAATAATAACATTGTGATATCATTGAGAGAGAGCAATATTCTTATGGTTTAGAAGAGTCATGAGCAAAATATGTAATTAGTTCCTTAATTTACATGATATTGGAAAATGAAATATGATGATATCAAGTATTGCCATGAAATTATGTTTGGATAATAAGATCAATTATTGATCATCATTTTGTAGAAATATATATAACCTCCAGAAGAAGGCATATGTTTAATTATTATGACAATTCAAAACGAAAATATCGAATGAAATAGTGGCAAACACTTGAATTATTTCCACAAGTATGAAGAAATGAAGTCGTCTAAATAAGTTCATGTGAAGATTTGAAGATTCAAGTTCTATTTCAAAGGATCAGTTATCAATAAATGGTGTTCTGCTACATGGGAGAAGTTATTCAACCATATCGTGTCAGGTTTATTATTGCACTTGAAGATTTCACATTATGTACGTACTCATCAGGGGGAGAAAATACGCGTTGCACTTTTTTTCCATTAACCATGGTTTTGTTTCACATTGGATTTTCATGGTATGGTTTTTAATAATAAGGCAGCATTGCAAGCGTATTACGTAGAATGATGTACTCTTTTGCCTTCACTATGTTTTATCCCACAGGGTTTTTCATAGTAAGTTTTTAATGAGACATAGTCATCGATAATGGACATCCAAGGGTGAGTGTTATGAAATATTTGTGGATGCCCTATATATATATATGTGTGTGTGTGTGTGTGTGTGTGTGTGTGTGTGTGTGTGTGTGTATGTATATGTATATGTATGTATGTATATATATATGTATATATATGTATATATGTATGTATGTATGTATGTATGTATGTAAGTATAAAGAAAAAAAGAAAGAAGTGGTGGTGGAAGTATCCTTGGCCACCAACGTGAAGTAGTTAGTCAAAATTTAATTTCCTAGATGCTAGGATAGGTAGTAGACTTTGGTTGTTGTGCATTTATTCTTAGTTGTGTTGAGAACCTTGAGGAGCAAGACCTTTTTTGCCTATTTAAAGAGGCATGTAGTTGAGAGTTGGGTGCAAGAAGAAGAGGTGAAATACATGGAGTGAAAAGGAGGAGTAGTGTGAGTGTATTAGTGTTGAACAATACACAAATACAAATGTGAGAGGGAGTGAATTTGTGTGAGGCAAATACAACATTAGTAGGAGGGTGTGTAGGATTATTAAGTGAAAGTACCATTGTGAAGGGTACTAAGTAGCACTTTGTCCTAAACACATATTGTCTAATATTGTAGTTGTAGTGGTATCCTTTGTACTCCCAAAAATATTATAGTGACGTTCCGTCCTTTGAGATCAGGATCGTGGTTTTCTCCTAGTTTAAGAGGGTTTTCCATGTAAAAATATTGTGTCTTATTATTCTTTATTTTTCGTACTTTATTTTTTTCCCGCCGATATTATTTTTATTATTTACTCGATTTCCAACATCTGGTATCAGAGCCGACGGTAAGAAGATCTGTTTGAAGGGAAGAGTAACTTGTAGGGGAAGATCTTATGAAATTACGATGGCCAAAAGTACATCAAAATTTGAGATCCCACTATTTGATGGGAAAATGAATTTTACGGTGTGGAAGAGTAATGTAGAAGATATGTTGGTACAACAAAATTTGAATATAGCATTGGAAGATGAAAAGCCATCAAACTTGAATGAGGCCGCATGGGCAACCAAGAGAAAGAAAGCAGTTATTACAATTCGGTTGGCTATAGCTACGGAGATCAAGTATAATTTCTTGACGGAGACGGATCCAAACACTACACCAAAAACTAGATTAGAGATCGCAAAATATAGAACCCCCTACGAGGCGTTCTGTTTGTTAATACATATAGTACGGTTAGCATAGTTAACCGTTCTGTATTTCAATTTACTCAAATAATTAAAAATAATAATTATTTATTATAGATGATATAGAACGATCATCTTGACAACCGTTTTGTATTATATTAATTAATTTTTATTTTTAATTAGGAGGAAATTATATACGTACATACACAATAATAATTTACCCATGTTTTCAAAAAAAAAAAAATTCCGAAATTTCCGTCAAAATTATTTTACCCAAAATACTAAAAGGGAAAATTGAAGCGCTTATCACTTTCACTTTCATCAAAAAGTGAAACCTCTTTCTCATTCATCAGTAAAAAAAAAAAAAGTGAAACCTTCATCAAACCTCCATAGCAAATCCTTCATCAGCCGCTTACTCCACCGCCGCTCCACGTCTGCAATACCGCACCTGTTTGCTGAGCCACCAGTAAATTGAGGTAGGCTCGATTTTTTTTTTGGTTCGAATTTTTCTTGTGGTAGAGTAATTGGATTCTGATAATTGTCAATCTAATTGCATGAATCATTCGAATTATGGAGGAAACAGAAGTAAATTCATAGAATTCAAATTTTAGGTGATTGAAAAAACCTTCAAAGTTCTTGTTTTTGGGATAAATTCATCGATTGTTTGTATGTAAATATTTAAGCCGAATTATTGCAGTAAGTTCAATCAAATTACCCTTAATTTTGTCGAATTTACTCAACGAATTCCTAGGGTTTTGATTCGATTTTTTTGCTCAAAATTGCTCTAATTTGCTCAATTTTTTGCTCGAATTTGCTCGAATTTTCCCATAATCGAATTTGCTCGAATTAATGCTCAAATTCCTGGGGTTTCTTAGGGTTTTTTTTTTGGTTGTTGTGCTCGAAATTGGGGGTTTGTAAACCTGAATTTTTTCCGATTATGGGTGTTGTCAACATTGCAGTTTGGTTGTTGAATTTGTGGGAATTTTTTTTGTCGGATTTCTGGGGGTTTTTGGGTAGAATTTCTGGGGTTTTGGATCGATTTTCTGGGGTTTTTGGGTCGATTTTTGGGTCAAATTTCCTTGAATTTTTGGGTGATTTTTGCCTTGGGGATTGCCTTGGACTCGGGTTTTTTCAGACTGTGTTTAGAAAATGACTGCTTGAAGCTGTGCAATGCCTTGAAGAAAAGAGATATGCAACCTACTTAGTTTGGTTTGGTAGTGAATGATATCCTGAATTTAGCTGCTAGGTGTCGTGTTTGTTCCTTTTCTTTTGTGAAACGTGATGGCAATCGGGTTGCTCATGAGCTGGCAAAAATGAGTTGTAAGGCCCGTTGAACAGATTAATGACTTGCATTGTGCAAATGTGCTTAATCCATTGTTTTTAAAACAACAGTCTAAGGCCTGTGTACATAACAAAAGGAAGCACTAATGTTGAAATGGGTGATCTTTTATAGGTAGTTTAAGGGGTCTAATGTTGAAATGAGTAAAATATAGATGGTTTGTATGCAGCTAGGTTGGAGGTTTGCAACTTTCAAACATAATGTCTTCAAAAGGTTCTTGAGGTGATGTAGGTTAAGGCAGTCATCTGTGTTGTTTTCCTTTTTTTTTTCTTTTCTTCTTTTTTTTTTTCTAAAGCTTGGTGTGTTGTGCAGCAAGATAGCAATTATCAATTATCATTGCTGTGAAGTCATCTGATAAACAGTCAACAACCGTGGTTCTTTCCTTGACTATGTCTGGTGTGGAAAATAGTTAGCATGAATCTGATGTCTGTATTGTTTTAATTTATTTATGGCATATGAGGATTGAGATTCAAGTTTTTTTGTAAGCTTATTCCTTGTCTCAATGATGTTCTTGTAGTTTAATTGATTGATATCGGTTCATATTTATTTTTACAGTAGACAAATCTCAGACAGTTAAACAAAAGAACAATATAAATGGCAGAAGGGGTGATAGAAGAAGTTCTAAAGTTCCACTGAAGGCAAAATTTGATCCATTTTCGCTGAAAGTTGGCTTGACAAACTTCAGTCCCACAAGTGGAGGAAGCAATGTTTTTGGTATGAAACTGGTATCTCTATTGTGAGATTGCTAAAAAATTCTGAGGCATGCACTGACAGAAACTATTATGCACATGGATATTATGTGTATTATGAGCAGCCTTTTTGGATAGTATATGTTCTAATGAACTTAGATAAAAAAAAAAGGATATGCATATTTATATTTAATTAGATGAATTTATTGTATATTATTAACTAATATGTATGTATTTTACATTGTTTTGTAGTATTTTAAGCAAGTTCTTCCTACACATTCTCAACAAATGATCGACGAGCTTAGGAAAAGGTGGATTTCATATGTTACTGGATACCATCAACAAAATGACGACAACGACGACAATTTATGTGAATTGTAGATCAATATGGTATTGGTATATCTAAGCATAATTTTTTTTTTAATCAACATTAACTAGAAAGGTGTTTTGATATTTAACTCACGTATTTGTTTGTATAGTACAAATTTTGTATGAATGATTCAATTTAATTGTGGTTCGATGTTTTAAATTATATATATAAAGTATATTCTGATGGCTTTTGTCATATATGGAAATATTTTTGTTGATTTTATTATACAAAAATTTATATTGCACGTATGCAGGATCATGGATTTATTTTACATGGGAAATGTGGAATTTTTCTTACAGGATAAATGTACAAGATACAAAACAGGAATACAACAAATACAAGTCTAAATGAAATACTAAAATAATACAGATTATTAAAATATAGGAATAATACAATATAAAATACGTACAAGGGTAATTTGAATAATTATGGCTGGATTTTTTTTTTTAAAAAAAAACATTAAAGAACTATTATCTAACCTAAACGTTCTCTATTGTAATGCAATATAGAACGGTTAAGTGGCCTAAACCATTCTTTATTCCTTCCTTAGTGTACGGATTTAAGAAGGGAAAAGAGAACGGTTGTGACTAACAACCGTTCTCTATTTGTTATTATATAAAACGCCTAAACGACCCATTCTCTATATTCTATACATCGCTTAGTAGAAGATCGCCCATAAGGCGATCTATAAAGCCTACTCTAACAGTTCTCTAAGGCCTTATTTGTAGTAGTGAAAGGTGTTGTTGGATAAGCTATCTAAAAAGTATTTATGCTTCAAAAGTCAATAACCAATCGATTGTGCTTACAGTGGGAGTTGTACCAATTGAAGAAGGAGATTGGTTCAAATTTACAGGACCACATCAACAACTTTAATCAACTTGTGTGTCAGTTGCAAAATGTGGATGAGAATATTCCTGATCAAGAGCAAGCTCTTCTATTATTGGCTTCATTACCGAAATCCTACCGACCCATTGTGCAGACTTTGTTGGTAGAAAGAGAGAAAATTACACTAGATGAGGCAACAACAGTGGTGAGGGAAAATGAGAGGATGATGTCATAGATAAATGGAGCTTCCTATCATGAAGGTCAAGCATTAGCAGTAGAGGGTTTTGAAAGAGGGAGGAACAAGTCAAGAGGTGATGGCCCAAGAAACATATCAATATAATATCTCGATTGAGAGATTATAGCAATATGGAGTGCTATTATTGTCATGAGAAGGGTCATTTGAAGTATAATTTCCCAAAGTTGAAAGAAGATTTAAAGAACTTAAAGCAGCTGCAACGAAAGTTGAGCAAGATAAAGATGGGTGAAGGGAGTGATTCCGCTAATGTTGTATCTGATGATTATGAAGTCGAGATGTTATTGACTCATGTTGTCAATGAGGATGTCAGTCGCGACAAGCCGACAAGTGGGTGTTGGATTCGGCCGCATCTATCCATGTGTGCCGAGAAAAAGCAGTGTTTGATACGTTACAACAAGGAGGTGATTTCGGACATATTAACATGAGTAGTGACCTCAAGGTTCAAGGCATGGTGTAGACACCCAAATGTGTCTCCCCAAAACCAAACCCAGTGATGGGTACCTTTCATGTCGAATCATTATTGAATGAAGTGAAAGTGTGGAAAGTCTAATGTTGCAGTTAGTTTTTAATTCCTTTCTTTTTCTCTGTTTTTGAAAACCTATTTTTATTAAAATGGCCAATCCAAGTTAGTTTGGTCCATGGAAAGGGTCCAATAATGGTGTAGTTGGATTGGGCTTGAAAAGAGCTTTCCAACGATATATTATAAGCCCAATTCCGATGAATAATGAGGAAGTTATGGCCAAATTACCAAACTGGGCTCGGTATGATATTTATATGCGGCCCAATGATCTAGAGGAGGGCCTATTATGATTTATCATTCCTTATGCAATTAGGATTGATTATAGTCTTCTAGAATCTTCTAGAAAGTTCTTTTGAATCCTAATTTTATTAGCATTGATAAATGACTTTTAAGAGTTTTATTTAGAATAAAAGAAGTGTTTTTAAGGAAATTACAGTTTTACCCCCTCGTACGCTTAAATTTTATCAAAATAAGAAAGCGCGTGGAAAAACTGATTGCAGCGCCACAACTACAGTCTATCGCCTGGCGGCAGGCCTGGCGTCGCAGCGACACGTCTGGGGACAGCTCTGTCGTCTGGCGACAGGCGCGTGTTTTGGCGACAACATCTTGTTTTATTTCTTTTCGAAAATCTGATTCTTTTTTTAATCATATCCGACTGATTTTCTTTATAAATAGCCTCTTAAAACCTTCATTTTTTATCATCAATTCTCCACCAATTCTCACCAATTCTCATCAAGAAATTTTTGATATACTTTTTTTTTTAAACTTGTCTTTTCTCAAATACAAAATTCCGCATTCACAAGATCTAGACACACCTAGCCAAGTTCGAAGTTTCCTTCGCCCTAGACGTGAAAGGTTTGATATTTTTGAGGGTTTGGTCCCAAATCTTTATTTCAATTATTTAATCTAATTATTTGATTTTATATTTTCCTTGAAGTTACTAATGTGTGTATTTTGTTATTAGAAAGAGGTACGAGACATCCAAGTAAGTGCTTTAATTGTTTAATTGATATTATGATATAGAAATCATGTCTAGATTGTTATTTTGATTCCTAGTATCATGTTAGGATGCTTTTCTTAATTTGATGTTTTGAATGACAACAATAAGTTCCTTTCTAGTATCATGTTTAGGGTAAAGAATATAATGTCAATTATGATTTCTATGATGCCTTTTATTTTCTTTCCTAATAGTATCATAATAGGGCTATATATTTGATCTTTGATGTTTAGTGACATGCTAGGGTTTGTTATTAATCTTGTTAGTATCATGCCTAGGATCTTGCTATTAATATTATGTTTTAACATGATTATGATAATTATGATTACGATTTTGATTATGATTATTATTTTGATGATTATTATTTTGTTGCTTGATATTTATATTTATTTTTATTGCTTAATCACACCTTTTATGCATGTTTAAAGGGAATTCGTACTTGTAATCACGCTTAATAAGATAATTATTTTTTTATTTTTTTTTGTTGCAAAAGAGGGAAAACCCGAATACAAAAAGAACTAAAATTAACTAACAAATCGGGGAGAGATAACCCCAACTATATCCTCCCAGAGAAGATTTTTTATTTCGATTGGAGGAGCATCGAAATAAATTACCTTCTCTTCGAGGACTACTCCTAGATTAGCCAGACGATCGGCTACTTTATTGCCCTCCCTAAAACAATGATTAACTACAATACTATGAAAAGACTTAAAGAGATTTCTACAATTATTCAAGATGTGATAACACTCGCCTCCTTGAAGATGTGCATTCGTGAGAGCTTCGATGCAAGCCTGGTTGTCCATTTGAATCACTAGCCTCTCTATGCCTTGGTCAGCAGCCATCTGGAGTCCTATTTCGAGTGCTAAGAGCTCAGCTCTATACGAATTGCATACCCCAAATTTAGCTGAGAATCCATGCATGAACATACCTGTGGTATCACGTAAAATCCCTCCTCCTCCAGCTTGTCCTGGAGCTCCCTTTGCTGCACCATCAGTGTTAAGGGCAGCCCAATTGGTAGGAGGAGCCTTCCATTTAACAAAAATCTCATGTCTATCCTTTTTTCCTAGGATATTTTATCGAATAGGATCAGCACCAAGAGCAATCCAGGTTTCCTCCGTTTTAGATTTAAGGAAGGAACCCGTATTAAGTGGGATTTCATCCATGCTTCCAAAAGCTTTGGAGTTTCTCCACCTCCAAATCCACCAAAGAGTGGTTGCAAAGCAAGTAGGCCACTTATCCGAAGGATCGGACTCACTTGCTTCCAAGTTGCGAATAAACCATTCACTCAAATTTCCAGAGAAAAAAGTAGGATTGAGAGCAGAATTGCCTACACTTAACCAGATTTGTCGAGTTGAATGACAGTCTCTAAGCAAATGAATAACTGTTTCATCCTCATTGGCAGAGCATTGGGTACACCTTGGATCGTCTGCTATCTGTCTTTTGACTCTATTTGCATTGCACAAAATTCGCTGATGAAGGCAAAACCAGAGGAAGCTACGGATCCTCTGTTGCACAGGGGCCTTCCAGACCAGATCCCATTGAGGATGTTTTGCTATTGTGTCATGCTCCTTCATAATGTGCATAGCATATTTAATTGAGAATTTACCAGTCGTTGATCCTTTCCAGAAAATAAGATCCCCCACTTCAGTATTCTCAATCAGTTTATGGGATGATATTAATTGTAAGCATTCATTGGGAAGAATATGAGCAAACACATCCCATTTCCATCCTAGAACAGGATCCCACATATCCTCCACCAACGCACCATCAATAGCAGGAGGTATGATGGCAATAGCCGCATCTCTCAAAAGATCATTCGAAGCCTTACAGTGATCCCAAAAAAGTGTCGATTTTCCATTCCCTACAGCCACCTTCGATCCCTTTTTAATCCATTCAGCATTGTCAGAAATCCCTCTCCATACATTTGACATGTTAGATGTAGGAACAAACATATCCAAGTCGCATCTTCCATGGCAATATTTGTGTCGCAGAACTCTAGACCATAGTGATTTAGGTTCTGTTAGGACTCTCCAACCGAGCTTAGTGAGGAAAGCCGAATTGGACTGTCTAGTTGATCTCATACCGATACCTCCTTTTTCCCTTGGTAGTTGCAACGTGTCCCATGACAGAAGATGAATTCGCCTTTTCTCTTCCGATCCTCCCCAAATGAATCTTCTAGTACGTTTATCAATATCGTCACATATTGTTCTAGGGAGTTTTGCTGTTTGCATAGAATAATTGGCTATTGTTGAGATGGTTGATTTAGCCAAAGTAATGCGGCCTGCCATCGAGAGGTATTTGGTTTTCCACCCTGAGAGTCTCCTGTCGATTTTCTCACACAAGTGAGCAAAAGTTTCCCTTGTAACACGACTCGTTAGAGTTGGCATACCCAAGTAGAGACCCAAATCCTCCGTACTATCCATGCCTAGAGCCTGATTAATGTTATCTTGCTCTGTCAGAGGGACGTTCCTGGAGTAGTATACTCAGGATTTTGACAGACTAACACGCTGACCCGAGGCTTTGCCAAATCTGTCCAAGCAGTCCTTAATCACAGCAGCCTGTTGAGTGGAAGCTTCTGCGAACAAAATCAGGTCGTCTGCAAATAATAAGTTCGATAGTGAAGGCCCTCCTCGACTTGCAAATATTGGTTTCCACTTTTCCAGAAACACTGCTCATTCGATGATTTGATTTAAACGTTCCATGCAAAGAACAAATAAATATGGTGACAAAGGATCACCTTGCCTAATACCCCGAGTGGGATAAAAGGCTTCCGATTTTTCCCCATTCCACAACACTCGCATCGATGAAGAAGTTACACATTGCATAATCACTTCAACCAACAACAAAGAAAAACCCATGTCAAGGAGGGTGTCTCGAATAAATGCCCATTTAAGGCGGTCATAGGCCTTCTCAAAATCAATTTTGATCGTCATATAACCCTTTCCTCCTTGTTTTCGCTTCATAGTATGGATAACTTCCTGGACAATTACTATGTTATCAGTAATTTGTCTCCCTGGAACGAAGCGTGACTGTGATTGAGAGACAATTTTAGGAAGAAGCGGTTTGATCCGATTAACAATGGTTTTGGTGATAATTTTGTATGCAACATTGCATAGCCCAATTGGTCGGAATTGGGCAGGAAGTTCAGGCTTCTCGAATTTTGGCAGGAGAACCAAGTAAGTCTCATTGATTGTTGTCGGCAGTCCCTTTCCTTCCAGAGCACTAAGAGCCATAGCATAGACGTTAGGAGCAACCAAGTCCCAAATTTTTCTGATAAAAAAGCGCTTGATATCCATCCGGACCCGGTGCCTTAAGAGCTCCCATAGTGTTTACTGCTAGATCAATGTCACATTTCGAGAAGGGTCTTGCTAGAGAATTCCACTCTTCATGAGAAATCGGATAGCTTTTCCCTAATGGAATATTATATTCTCCCTCGTCATTGTCATCTGTGAAAAGCTTGGCAAAATAATCCACCACAATGGAATTGACTTGATTTTTATCATGTACCCATTGGTCTTCACTGTTTTTGATGGCTACAATGTTATTCCTCCACCTTCGAACAATTGTACTGAGGTGAAAGAACGTTGTATTTCGATCTCCATTCTTTAGCCAATCTACTCTAGCCTTTTGATACCATAAGAGCTCTTCCTGGGTAAGCACTGTATCCAACTCCCTTCTCAATTTTGCCTCAAGTTTAATTAAACCCGAGTTCCTTTCGAAAGCAAGTTTTTTTTGTATCCCATCAATTCGAGCCATAAGAGTCCTTTTTTCACGAAAAATATTGTGAAAAATTTCCTTGTTCCAACTCTGTAATTCAGTAGACAAAGAATTAAGAAAGGGCATAAGAGGCGCTGTGTTATCCCACTTATTATGAATGAAATCATTAAATTTTTCATGGGTTAACCAGGCTGCCTGGAATCGGAAAGGACGATCGATCGATTCTAGAGGAGTAAAGCCATTGGGCGAGATTAGTAATGGACAATGATCCGATTGAAGCGCTGGAAGGTGGCGAACCTGGGCTCTGTCAAATCGCATCCCCCATTTCCCTGTACAGAGTGCTCTGTCTAGCCGACCACTTCTTCTAGTCTCTGGAGAGTTGCCCCTAGCCCACGTATGGGCAGGCCCCGAAAATTCCACTTCAATAAGGTTGTTCTCATGAATCCAGTGATTAAATTTTTGACTCCTACGAGAGGTTTCTACACAGCTTGAGTTACGCTCCCATCCAAACCGGGTGTCATTGAAGTCACCCGCTAATAGCCAAGGTTTGTTGTTCCTATTAGCAAATTCTGACAATTCATTCCATAGGTTAGTCCGTTTTGACGGATCGGGGCTAGCATATATTGCTGAGAAGTACCAAGGTTCCTCCCCCACCTTTGAAATTTTCATTGTGATGTATTGGTTTGCTTGCTCAATTGGCTCCACTGTAACTAGCTCAGGTTTCCAATACACCCAAATTCCACCACTAAACCCTTGAGCATCGACAAGAGTGTGTCCATTATATCCAAGCACCGCAGCAATGTGAGTCGCACGGTCCCCTCCCATATGAGTCTCAACCAAGGCAAGCACAATAGATTTATTTATGCGAACCACTTCTCTGAGGACAGTGAGGAATTCTTTACTACCGGCTCCTTGAACGTTCCATACCATACACGTTATGGGATAGGAATTAGACATCATGTGGTGATTATTATTCATAAGCACATTCGATTGAGGGAATTTGGCTGCATAAGCTCTTAAAAGATGCTTAAAGGCTTGGTTAATCTTCCATGGCAATCTCAGAGTCATCATTAGTTCCGGTATCATTTTCCTCGATACCTTCCATGAATGAATTTCCGCCTCGATCATGTGAATCAGGGGGTTGAGAGTGTAGAGATACGGTTCTGCCGTTGGCGAGCTCAAGCATAGTATCTTCTCCGGGGGAATGTGAAGCTGGATTGGTGTTGGGAGTGGATTAGACATGGGTGACAAGAGGGGAAATCAGGGACAAATTTGGTAGCTCAGAGGTTACGAATTGAGGGTCAATGGTAAAGGCTTTTGAAAGTACTTGTTTGTTTGCTTCTCCAGTGGCTTCGAAGACAATAGGTGTATTTTCTTTGCCTTGAGTCGCATTCAAGTTCTTGTTATTAGTGGGGTCCAAAGATAATTCATTAGTTTTATCTTTTAGAATTAAACTAGGAGAGTGATTATCTTTTTTCCCCACTTCTTGCCAAATCTTCATACTGCCCAAAAATTGACCATTGATCTTGGGATTCTAACTAGATTTTCCTACTGAGAAGAGAGCCTTTTGCGCAAGGAAATTATCTTGTTTAGGAGATTTTCCTAATTCCACATTAATTCCTTGATTTACGGTATTATCATCAAGATTTACTATCAAATCAGTTGAATTTTCCTCAGGAATATTCTCTGTTTCCAAATTAACTCCCTCCCCTTGATTCTCCAAGATTTCAAATCTGGATCCTCCTTTCTTGAGCATTGGCTCGGTGACTTTGTGAGTAGAACCATGGTTCACCCCTTTGACTTGACCATCCTTTCCTAACAAGGTATTTTTGTTAGGTTTAGTTGGTCTTTTCCTAGGTGGTGGTTTCTTGACAAGCATCCAGGAGCCATAGTCCTGTTTCTCTAGAGTAGGCACCACCACTGCTTGTGAAACGGGCAGAGTTTCTGGCACCAAGGTATGATCGTCTTTGTTATGCTCCATTGCTTCACAATTGTCTCCTTGGTGTCCGATTTTTCCACATTGGAAGCATATCATACGAAGCCCTTCATATTGTATCTTCCAGATTTTCCCTTTTAGCCAGAATTTAGATAATAAAGGCTTGGATAAATCCAGTTCAATACTTAAGCGCGTGAATTGACCTCGTTGTGCCATCGCAGTATTATTGTCAATTCTGATGACTTTCCCTATCTTACTTCCAATTTTCATAAGAAATTCCTTATCAAAGTATTCAACAGAAAGATTCGGGATACGAACCCAGACAGTGAGAAAGCGCATTGGTGCATCATCTGGGATGAAATTCAGAATCCACTTACGAATGGTAAGGTAGTTGTCATCCAGCATCCATGGTCCCTGGGTGAGAACATGGTTATAATCACCAATACTTGAGAATCGAGCAATGAAGTATTCATGCCCAATATCAGTCAGCATCAATCCTCCTTTTAATTCCCATTTGCGTTTCAAACGCTTCATTAGAGACATATACCCTATTTTGCTATTAAACATTTTAATAATCAAAGTATGTTTCCATGGTTGCCTAATTCTCTGCTTTTCCTCTTTGGATAAGAGGATGATGGGGCATTTCGGATCCTCCGTTACATCATCCGGTGGTTCATCATCATCCGAGATGTCCTCTTCCTCTTCAACCATGACTTGTTCTCCATGGATATGTCCATGACTATCAGCAGCCAGCATGTCTCTGAAGGACTTCATTTGATTCTGCCCTAGATTAGTAGGGTTCCTTTCATTGACTACTAGGACTTTTTTACCAGGAAAATTTTTATTGTATTGATTATTATCCTCATTATTGAAAATAAGATGAGTGATTTTTCGTTTAGGTTTTTTGTAGGAACGATTGATTAGATCTTGTTCTTGCGGGTTAGGCTCTTTGTTGAGAGAATTTTCCATGAGAAAAATTGAGAACTTAACCGGCCCTCTTTTATTATTAGGAAAGATTATTTTTTGGTGCTCCTCAATTGAATCAATGAATGGAGCTTAATAAGATAATTAATAATCTTGTTTAGGGTTAATTTGATTATAATTCAAGTGATCGCCAATAATAGATTTATTTGTGCATTAATATTCAACCAACATAGATTAAACAGGTTTAGGGTAAACCTAATGATTGCATGTTAGTAAGAAAGCGCACATGAATACGAAAAGAATAAAGTAGAGGCCTATTGTTAGGCCAGGTTCAATCTCTTTTAGGTTGGATTTGTACCTTCATCCCCGAACTTCCAGTTTTGGTTCCAGACCTATTGGAGTTAACGATCTCCTGGATCGTTAAGGGGTGTAACCTTCACCCTGTGAACGGTTTATAAGTTCCTAAAACTTGTTGGCGACTCTTTTGCTCTAGCTTCTTTCCCTTTGGATGCCACCATGCTTAAGTGTATGATCATAGTGGGGTTCAAGTTTGGGGTAATGCTTGAAATATTCCCTACACATGGGAAGTGTACAAATGAAGCTATATGATGGTATGATTCGAACCTTTCACAATGTAAGGTTTGTATCTAATGCACGTGTCAACTTGATATCATTGGGTGAGATGACTAGAAGCGGGCGTAGGTATGTTGGAAGTGGAAGGTGGTTCAAGGTTTATAAAGGAAACCGATTGGTGTTGCAAGGGAGGAAGAAATATAACAATATTTGTTATTTTGATGGTCAAGTTGTTCGAAGCCACATAATTGAGACCAAGAAATTCCGCAAAAAGGGTCCAATTTTATGATGAGATACAAGTATTAGGTGATTTGGGTCGAGGGAGGAATTTGTTAAGTTAATCTCCCCAAATCACATAATATTATTATTATTATTATTATTATTATTATTATTATTGTAAAAAAGAAAAAAGAAAAAAGTGGTGGTGGAAGTATCCTGGGCCTCCAAGGTGAAGTACTTAGTCAATTTTTAATTCCTACGTGCTAGGTCTATTTAAAGAGGCATGTAGTTGTTAGTTTGATGCAAGAAGAAGAAGTGAAATATGTGGAGTGAAAGGGAAGAGTAGTGTGAGTGTATTAGTGTTGAAGAATACACAAACACAAGTGTAAGAGGGAGTAAATTTGTGTGAGGCAAATACAACAATAATAGGAGGGTATAGGATTATTTAGTGGAAGTATCGTACCATTGTGAAGGGTACCAAGTAGCACTTTGTCCTAAACACATATTGTATAATACTGTGGTACTTGTGGTATCCTTTGTATTCCAAAAAATATTATAGTGAGGTTTTGTTCCTCGAGATCGGGATCGTGGTTTTTCCCTAGTTTAAAAGGGTTTTCCACGTAAAAGTATTGTGCCTTATTTTTCTTTGTTTTCGTACTTTATTTTCATCCCGTCGATATTATTTTTTTCAGTTACTCGATTCCCAACACACACACACACACACACACACACACACACACACATATATATATATAGGGGAGGGATCCGGTAAGAATTCCTCCTCATATAAGAACCCTTACTTATGTAAGAATACCTTATGTTCTAAATTTTTTTCTATGTTCTAAATTTTTTTTCTGCGTATGTTTTAAAAAATTTCCTATATTCTAAATGTTTTCTACTTATGTTCCAAATTATTTCTAATGTTCTAATTTTTTTTTTTTTTTTTTTGCTTATGTTCTAAATTTGTTCTTATGTTATAAATTATTTTTTCAACATATATGTTCTAAATTATTTTTCATATGTTCTAAATTTTTGTTTGCCTAATGATGAATGTCATTTCCGACACTATTTATATGTATGTTCTCTAGATTTTAGGATAGTTCCTTTATCATTTTAGTATTTTTATTTAGGTTTTTGATATTTTGTGGCTTATTTCTATTTTGTGTATTTTTATAGGTTATTGAGTGGTTTTAGAAGATAAAAAGATGAACAAAATAAGGGAGTCAATGCGAAGCACAATTGGAAGTTCCTTCGGAGACACTTGAGAAATTGACGAAGAAGAAAAGAGCTTGCTGAGCACGTTTTGTTCGTCTAGGTTCATTGGATCCACGAATTTGGGAAGTCTTGGGGAATAATTTAAAAGATATAAAGCATTTGGAAAAGATATATATGAATAAAGAGAAGATCTTACCAATAGGTTAAGATATGGAAAAATATATATTTTCCTAATCTTATCTAATTACTTTCCTTATCTTTGAAAGATTCCCACTTATTTGTTTATATATTTAAAGCCACGAAATTAGGGAAACCTGAGAGACTAGAGCCGCGAGAGAAGGGAGGATTCACTCCAAAAGACCTCAAGGGATTGGAGTAGTTCGTCACATTTCATGATACATTGCAGCACAGGAACTCGGAGCTTCCTGAGAGGAACTCATATTCGAACCTGAGGAACTTGATGGGTTCTCGTTTTGTTTTCTTTTCTTATATATGTGTTATGAATCCTTAGCTTGTTATGCTCAGTAACTATTAGTTTGAAGCCATGCATTAAGTATTTGAGACGAGTATTGTTGGTTTTAATGACTAATGCCTTGGAGTATTCTTGAATTATTGTTTTGCTCATACGAATGATGATTTCTTATAAGTAGGTGTACAACTATTTGTTTAGGTCTGATTTCTTTTGCTAATTAATACTACTGAGTCCATAATTGCTTCGGAACATTAATGAAGTAGCAAAAAATTATAGAGGAGGACGTTCCACTCTAGTAATTGAAAAGTAATTCTTGATCTAGGTGAAACCGTGCTCCAATAATATCATGGTTTTCTGGGCTTGATGTTTTCCTAGTTCTCAATGCTGTCATCAAGTTAAATTCCTTGCTCTTAGTATAAGGGTTATCTGTTGGTTAGGGTCAGTGAAAGTCGCACGGGATCTACCATTAATAAGGAAAAACAGAGGAACTTGTTCCATAAGTCAAGCTATTCTAAAAGGTTAAGTAATCTGTCCGGGATTATTTCTCTTTCGTGTATTTTTATAAATTATTAATTGATTTTATAAGATAAATAGATGAACCAAATAAAGGAGTCAATGCGAAGCACAACTGGAAGTTCCTTCGGAGGAACTTGACAAACTGACAAAGAAGAAAAGAGCTTGTTGGGCATGTTTTGTTCATCTAGGTTCACGAGTTTGGAAAGTCATGGGGAATAATTTACAAGATCTACAGAATTTGGAAAAGATATATATGAATAAAGAGAAGATCTTATCAATAGGTTAAGATATGGAAAAAGATATATTTTCCTAATCTTATCTAATTACTTTCCTTATCTTTGAAAGATTTCCACTTATTTGTTAGGCTATTTAAAGCCACGAAATTAGGGTGACATGGGAGACTAGAGTCGCGAGATAAGGGAGGATTCACTCCTAAACCCCTCAAGGGATTGGAGTAGTTCGTCACACTTCGTGATACATTGCAGCGGAGAAACTCGGAGCTTCCTAAGATATTTGAATCTGAGGAACTTGATGGGTTCTTGTTTTGTTTTGTTTTCTTATCTATGTGTTATGAATTCTTAGCTTGTTATGCTCAGTTTGAAGCCATGTATTAAGTATTTGAGATGACTACTGTTGGTTTTAATGATTAATGCTCTGGAGTATTCTTGAATTATGGTTTTGTTCATATAAATGACTTCTTATAATTAGGTGTACAACTATTTGTTTAGGTCTGATTTCTTTTGATAATTAATAATACTGAGTCCGTAATTGCTTGGGAACATTAATGAAGTAGCAAACAGTTGTAGAGGAGGACGTTCCACTCTATTAATTTAAAAGTAATTATTGATCTAGGTGAAACCGTGTTCCAATAATGTCATCGTTGTCTGGGCTTGATGTTTTCCTAGTTCTCAATGCTGTCATCAGGTTAAATTCCTTGCTCGTAGTATACAGGTTATCTGTTGGTTAGGGTTAGTGAAATTCGCACGGGATCTAACCATTAATAAGGGAAAACAAAGGAACTTGTTTCATAAGTCAAGCTATTCTAAAGGGTTAAGTAATATGTCATGGATTATACATTTGCACGGTGGTCTCTATATATAGTTGCTGAGTATCTCAGGTTCCTTATCTGTTCTTGTTCTTGTTAGTTTAAATTCCTAGTTGTTAGTTGTTATTTATTCTTAAACTTCCCCAATCATTTATTTTGTTGTTTTGAGTCTTTGTTAAGTGTTTTGGATTTTATTCTTAGTTATTTGCAAGCACATTCTTCCTGGGATCGACTCTTACTTCCGCTAATTACAAGTAGTAGTCTTAGGGTAAATATTATTAATTTGTTTGCGTTTCGACACCGCATCACTTGTGTTCTAAATTTTTTGCTAGCTTCTAAATTTTTTTTTCCTATATTCTAAATTTTTTCGGCTTATACTCTAAATATTTTCTGCTTATGTTCTTAATTTTTTTCTATATTCTAAATTTTTTTCTATGTTCTTTTTTTTTCTATGTTCTAAATATGAATACCTCAAAATTACAGAAATGTCATTATTAAAGAACCATTTTAGATAGTTAGATCAAAACTAATAAAGGGTTAAGATTGATTCTTATATGAGTCTCTCTCTCTCTTTCTCTCTCTCTCTCTCTCTCTCTATATATATATATATATATATATATATATATATATATATATATATATATATATATATATATATATATATATATATATATATCAATATTCTCACGGAATATTGTAATTAAAATCTAATATCTAATCTATATAAATAAAGAAAGTATTTTTTTTAAGAGTTTTTAGAGCATCACATAACAAAATGTGATTTTGGTATTTTTATACCCGGCCAGGTGGCCCAATCGGAAGCCGCCACGTGTCATTAGAAGGGGTTCCATCTGGACCTTTGAGATGGTGACACGTGGAAGGCTGGCATTCCCCCGTTCTAAGATGATTGATGATCCAGCATAGACCATTAAGAGGACGACACGTGTCACCCTAAGAGACGCCCAAAAGCCTTATGGGCTCAGTGACACGCGTCACTCAGGCATTGCTTATGGAATGGCGGCCTTCAAGGGCCCAAACCTTGAGGCGCCGTTTTACGGCGTGACCTAATCCCTAGGTCACCAGATCCTAAGGAGGGCACACTTTTCAAAAAGACCCTATAAATAGGGACAGTTCCTACATTTATGACAGGAATACACGCAATACGAGACAACACGTCACTTTCGCATTTATTACAGAGCTGTTGTTTTCAAGAAACTGACAGCACCTTGCCTGAGCTTGGAATCCGAGCAGATGAATTTTTTTCCTCACGTTTTATTCCGAATACTTACTAACTTAATCTTCGGAGGCAGACCACCGACCATCCGGCGGTCCGTTTGCTTTGCAGGTACAGGCGCCCTTTGCTGAATCTAGTCTTAGTGTTGTAACTCTCTCAAGGGACAAAAACCCCCGAAACATTTGGCACCGTCTGTGGGGAGAGTATCTCTAAGATGGCTTCACAAGTCCCTGAACCGAATCTTGAGACCAATCGGCCTCCAGAAGACATAGTGGTCAAAACGGACCATGACTCAGGGGACGACGCTGACGTCGAAACCTATGTGGATCCTAACGGGTCCCTCATCTCAAGACGCATCCGCAGTAGGGAAAAGCGGGAGCGTCACATTGATCAGGCGGGGCCAAGCAAAATTGCTGGTCAGCCAAAAAAAACCTCGGTGCCGACGAGTGATCCTTCCCAGGCGGCAGGATCGACTCCCGTCACTCGAGATGAACTCTTGAAACTCCTGAGCAGTCTCAGGGGTGAAATCAAACAACTCGCCTCCAAGAAGTCGCCTACTCCTAGAAAGGAGCGGTCGGCCAAGAAGCCAGCCCAAGCTGGCAAACAGAAGTCGGTCAGGGACCGTCAGCCGACTCCTCATCCTACCCCTACGGAGAAGGCTCGACCCTAATTTGACCTCACCAGGCTCCGTTTCCCAGGAACGGGCACAAGAAATCCATCCGGCACATACAGCTGGATGGTAGCAAGAAAGCATTCTCTTATGCTCGACAATACATTGAGCAGAAGAAGACCCAACTATCAGAGTCGGCTTCAACGTCGACCTACCATGATAGCTTTCGGAATACCTCTGTGAGGTATTCCTAGTCTGTACATGAGACCCCAACAAGCAGCCTACGGGTTCAGTCTGGCCCTCATATGATCCAGTCGGCCCAGTACATGGCTCTTCCATTGTACTAGTCACCGGCTTTACCTTACATGCAGCCTGCCCTCTTTGGAGGACAGGCGGCATACGGCTATTAGCCGCTGGACTGGCAGCTCAGGCTGCAACACCTTGGAGATCAACCCTCTGCCTTCTCTAGGGAAATAACCGAAGCTGAACACCCGGCTAAGGTTAAAAACGTTCTGGTTGGAACCTATGACGGGACCTCCCACCTAGAAGACCACCTGCTAGCATACACCCACCTCATGTATTTACAGGGGTTGGATGATGCCACATGGTGTCGTTGTTTTCCAGCCACCCTGAAGGGCATAGCCCAACATTGGTTCGGCAATCTGCCGGCTAGTTGTATTAATAGCTTTAAGACGCTTGAGTTCTTGTTCGCTTCAAACCTCTCTATGAACATCCCTGCCAAAAAGACAAGCCTTGATTTGGGCAATGTACAGTAGGGAGATAGAGAAGGCCTGCGTTCCTATGTCAGGTGGTTCAATCTGGTACGAATCCAGATTCATGGGCTGTCTGATGAGGTCGCCTTCACAGACTTCTTTAAGGGTTTGAAGGACGGGTCTACTTTTAAGTATGAACTCATCCGCAAACAAATTTTCACTCTGCAAGGAGCCTTACGAGAGGCGGAAGCCTATACACAGGCGACCGAACTCTGCTCCTCCAATAAGCATTCGGACCCTAAGAAGTCCGACCGACAAAAGGAGAGTCGGCCTGCTCAGCCGGCTCCTAAGCCAAAAGAGAGAAAAAAGAATAAACAAATCTGGGCCATTGATAACTCTGATCAACCGGCCCAGAAGAAGAAAAAAGAGTGGAAATCGTACGTTCCAAGGTACGAGTTCCACAAGGAATGCTGCTCCATCCTCTTGGAACTTAAGGATCGGCTGACTCTTGTGAAGCCGACTCCTATGAAAGGTTCCGCTGAAAATCGGAACAAAAACAAGCATTGCCATTTCCATGAGGATGTCGGTCATGACACGAACGACTGCTTCAGTCTTAAGCGGGAGCTCGATCGTCTAGCTGACAAAGGACAGTTGAAATCATATGTGAAGTCCAAAGGGACTTCAAAGGCAAATCCGGGGAAGTCCAAGAAAAAAGCCTCCCCAGCCTGCTGTGAGTGCCGAAACTGATGAAGATCCGGTATACACCATAGCAGGCGGATTTGCCGGAGGTGGCCCGACCATTCGAGGCACCAAGGACCATCTGAGAAAGATGGTCAATTCTGTTGAAGAAGGAGAGGCGGCCGGTACATCCACCTTCTCTAAAGTTGTCATCACCGAGCAGGACAAAGGCAAAGTCCGTCGGCCGCATGATGACCCTGTGGTCATTGAATGCAAGGTGGCCAACCAACTGGTTGGTTGAATTCTGATTGACACAGGAAGCTCCTCTGACCTCATCAGCCTCAAATGCTTTTCCAATCTCAAATACAAACCGGATAGCATGATGGAGGTCTCTCACACCCTTGTTGGGTTTGGGGGAGGACTTGTGCACCCAGTCGGACGAATTGACTTACCCGTCCGCCTGGGGAACAGAGGAGACGGTCGGCACATGACCATCCGTTTCCTAGTGGTTGAAGAGCTCATAGCTTACAACCTCATATTTGGCCGACCCACTCTAAATGAGTGTAAATTCGTCATCATCTCTGCTCTCATGCTGGTCAAGTATGAGAAGGATGATGGAACAGTCGGTTCCCTCAATGGGGACCAAAAGACGGCTCGAGAGTGTTATCTCTTGGACGTCAAGCCCGCAGCCGTAGCATCCGGCCGGGGCAAGCAGACAATTGACCTCGACGATGTCGAGGAAGAACAGTCGGCCCCACCAGCCGGAAAGAAAAGAAAGACTGATCAGCTGGTGGTGGTCCAAAAAGAAAAACAATAGCAATCACTGACCGGGGAACGGTCGGATGATCTCCGTCCCCAGCCTGCTGGCAAACACATTGATATCCCAGTGGACGACAGTCGCCCAGAGCGGACGGTTATGGTGGGGACGGTTGCATTTGATAAGCTTGGTGAGAGCCTGCACCAGCTGTTGAGAGAATTCAAAGACATCTTTTCCTTTGAAGTGGAAAAGATGCCAGGCATCAGCCCGGATCTCGTTGTCCATAAACTCGCCGTGGATCCTAAAAAGAAGCCCATCCGACAAAAGAAAAGAAACCATGGCGAGGAAAGAAGTCAGGCGCTAGCCGCCGAAGTTAAAAAGCTATTGGACGCCAAGTTCATTCGTCCGTGCAATTTCCCTGAATAGGTAGCTAACGTTGTGTTAGTAAAAAAGCCGAATGCAACTTGGCGCATGTGTGTTGATTACACAGACCTCAACAAGGCATGTCCAAAAGATAGTTATCCACTGCCTAAGATCGACAGTCTGGTCGATTCAACAGCCGAACATGCCCTGATGAGTTTTATGGACGCCTATTCAGGTTTCCATCAGATCCCCCTATGGAAAAAAGATCAAGAAAAGACGGCATTCGTCACTGATCAGGGGTAGTTCTATTATACGGTGATGCCGTTTGGTTTGAAGAATGCGCCTGCTACTTTCCAACGAATGATTAATACGGTCTTCATTAATCAAATCGGAAGGAATGTAGAGGCATACATTGATGACATGATAGTCAAATCCAAACAACAGGCGGATCATCTTGCTGATCTCCGAGAAACATTCGCCACACTCAGGCAGCACAAGGTCATGCTAAACCCAAAAAAGTGTGTCTTTGGTGTTGAGTCTGGGAAGTTTCTCGGATTTTTGATTGACCAAAGGGGAATAGAGGCCAACCCTGAGAAAATACAGGCGGTAATCGACATGCAGTCGCCCCGTACTATGAAGGAAGTACAAAAGTTAACAGGTTGCCTGGCGGCCTTGGGGAGATTCCTCAGTCGGTCAGGCGACAAGTGTCTCTACTTCTTCGAGGCAATAAAAAAGAAGACCAACTTTGAATGGGGGGACGATGCAGCGGCGGCCTTTCAAAAGCTGAAAACTCATCTGCACTTTTTGTCGAGGCTTGTTAGCCCTTTGCCCAAAGAGAAGCTCTTCATGTATTTAGCCGTCTCTGATCATGCCCTCAGTGCCGTTCTCTTAGCTGAAAGAGACGGCATCCAGCTCCCGGTGTATTTCATTAGCCATGTTCTCAGGAACGTAGAGCTTCGGTACCCCATGGTTGAAAAATTTGGCTTTGCCCTTTACATGGCCATCAAGAAGCTAAAACCCTACTTCTTGGCGCATGTGGTAGAGGTCTATACTGACCAACCGATCAAGCGGCCACTCACAACCTTGGAGTCTTCTGGACGAATGCTTAAATGGGCAATTGAAATGCAAGGATTAGAAATCACTTACGAACCAAGGAAGGCAATAAAGGGGAAAACATTCGCCAACTTTATTGTTGAAATGACAAGGCCGGTTGCACCGGACAATACTGACCAGGTTAGGAAAGTGTATGTGGACGGGAGCTCCACTACGAACGGCTGTGGTGCAGGGATTATCTGTCAATCTCCTGAGGGAGATAAGTACGAATATGCACTACGGTTCAAGTTCCAGGTCTCTAATAATGAAGCCGAGTATGAGGCCTTGCTAGCCGACATTCGGTATTGCAAGGCGGCAGGGGCAAAGAAAATTTACGCCTGCTCCGATTCTTAACTGGTCGTACTCCAGGTTAATGGAACGTACGAGGCCACTCATCCGGCCATGATAAATATTTGCAGGCGGTCAAAAGTGAAGTTGGAACACTTGAGGAGTTTCATCTAACTCAGGTGCCCAGATCTTCAAACAATCAGGCAGATGCTCTGTAAAAACTAGCATCATCCGCCTCCGGTGAGATGCCTCGATCGGTTTTCTAGGAGGTCATGGAAAAGAGAATTATATCTAATGAAGACCCCATTGGAATTCTCGACCGAAGCTCTACCTGGATGGACATCATCCAAGCTTATCTTGCAGACGGCACGCTCCCTAATTCACCCCAGGAGGCGGCTGTTTTGAAGAAGAAAGCGACAAACTTTGAGCTGAGACAAGGAGAACTCTTCGAAACTGGTTTCTTGAAACCCCTGTTGAAGTGTGTTACCCCAAAGAAGGGTAAAGAGGTCCTCGAAGATTTGTATGCAGGTTTCTGCGCCTCCCATATAGGCGGCAGGTCTTTAGCTGCCAAGGTCAGGGGCTCTATTTCTGGCCTACTCTGGAGTCGGATGCCATGGAAATGGTCAAAAAATGTGACAAGTGCCAAAATTTTGGCAAGCTCTTCCATCGTCCGGCCACAGACCTGACGACCATCCACAGCCCAATACCCTTTGCCAAATGGGGCATGGACATACTTGGGCCTTACACAGCAGCACCAGGCGGCAAGCGCTACATATTGGTAGCTGTGGATTACTTTACCAAGTGGGTAGAGGCGGAGGCGGTAAAAAACATCAAGACAAAAGATGTCATTTCCTTCATCTGGAGGAATATTATCACTCGTTTCGGGGTGCCCATGTTTATGGTTTTTGACAATGGTCCTCAATTTGAGACGCCTCAACTCAAGACTTGGCTGGGAGACCAAGGGGTCTCAAGCATCTTTGCATCAGTCGGTCGGCCTCAAGCAAACGGCCAGGTCGAAGCTTTTAACAAGCTAATCTCAGACGGGATTAAAAAGAAAATTGAACGGGCTGGTGGCCTTTGGGCGGATGAATTACCACACGTCCTCTGGTCCATCAGAACGACTGCTAAAGGGGCAACTGGAGAAACCCCATCCCTTATGGTGTATGGTGCAGAAGCTGTCCTGCCCATTGAACACTATGAGCCGACTCTTCGAGTCATATTATATGACAAAGAAGTAAACTGGGAGGCCATCCGGCTGGCATTGGACTCACTACCAGAGCGCAGGGGCAATGCTGCCTTGCGCCATGATATTTACCATCTGAGAATGACACGGGCTTACAACAAAAGAGTACACAAGCGTCTTCTCAAAGTGGGGGACTTTGTGCTACGGAAAATGGAGGCAGTCGGTAGGGCGAATGAGCAGGGAAAGCTAACCCCAAATTGGGAAGGCCCCTATCGAATATATGAGGAAGTAAGAGACGGCACCTACCGCCTGGAAGATTCAGACGGAAGGCAGCTGCCTAGAACTTGGAATGTAGACAACTTGAAAAAGTACTATTTCTAAGTACGAATGTAAATACCTTAAATTTTGTCATTTCAAATTTTTCTAATGAGAATATGCCTTCATTTCCCAACTTGTTTTTTTTATTAGTGTCGCCTGTACAAAATACAGACGTCCAATGTATTTGGAAAGCGTCTGTCCCAACAGTAGACGCCCCAATCTCTCTAAAGGAGTCGACTGCTTTAAAGCAGTCGTTCCTACGAAATTCTTTAAGTTTATGCTAACACTTAATGAATATTTGCTTAATTCTTTAAAAGGCCTAAGGCCAGATAAAATCATTTTGAGGCCAATGGCCGGATATTAAAAAACAAATAGAGGCCGAATGGTCACAGTCTGCTCCAACATGAGTATGACCGTCTGCTCCAACATGAGTATGACCGTCTGCTCCAACATGAGTCAGATAACCGGCGACGTCCATTCGGGCGAATTTGTCGAGGAGAAGTATCTCCCATTAGGGTGGCACATTTTTCTACAAACACATCAAGCGGCCTAACCGAATGCTAAGGCAACATTCGCAGTCGTTTGATTTAAACGAAAGTGAAATCTAAAAGGCCAGAATTTTCTAACTATTCTAGCACTGTCGGAAAAGGGTCACTGTTTCATAAGTAGAGGCTATTGAGGCATTAGGCCGGATGCGCCTGTTTTTGCTCTGGGGCAAGACAGACGGAAAATTTTTACTAATCTGCAAGTTAACTTATGAGGTCTTTGGCCAGATACGCCTGTTTCTGCCCAAACGCAGGGCAGGCGGACTATTACTTACGAAAAAATGAGCTAAAATACTTAGCAGATTAAAAAAGAGACCTGTGGGTCAGATGTGCCTGTTCTTTGCTCTTGGAGCAAGACAGGCGGACTATTCTTCTTAAGTAAAATTAAGACTAAGTTAAACTTAGCATCTTATCTCAACGAGGCCTATGGCCGGATGCGCCTGCTTTTAGCTCTTGGGGCAAAACAGGCGAAGGTTTTCTTTTTAGCAAATTTGCTAAGTCAAGAATTTTGTATTTCGTTTGTGCCAATGGCCGAATGAAAACAGCTATTCGTTAGCTCCGGATGGCCGTATGTCGCGTGGTTTGGGGCAATCACCATAGTGATTGATTGACTTAGAAACCATGCATACTCTTCTAAGTATCAATAATTTCTAAGACAATCAATCCACTCAACTGAAACCACTCGACATCCGTCCAGGGGCAAGAACATTCGCATGGTATACAGGTTATAATACTTAGCCAAAAAACATGCAATGAAAAAATTTAAAGAACAACAATATGAATAACTTCAGCCAAACGGCCGAATGATTTCAAATTAAAAAGTCCAATCGCCACCAGACGACTGGGTAAGATTGTTTGCTGGCAAAGCCAGAGAAATTGTTAATTTACCCGACCCCTCGATCGGTAAAGATACACATTTACGCGGCACGCAGGTCGGAAGATGAGATAAATGGCCATTCGGCCGCAGAAAGAACTTATAAAAAGCTTAAGGGGCAGGGGAGTTATCAACATTGGCAGCCGCATCATCACCTGCCGGCTGCTCCGCATTTTCATCATTCTCCTCATCCCCCTCCTCGTCCCCAGAAGAGCCTGATGAGGAGTCGGCCTCTTCGCCCTCAGCATCAGCCTTGTTCGCCTCCTCTTCGGATTGACAAAGAAGTTCAGCATTGAAATCCTCGTTTGCTTGATCAAACTTGGATTTCCAAGTGCTATAGTCAGCACCCGGTTGTACCGCCTCCCATGCCATCCGCATGATGGCCTCATATTCCTCCATCATTTGTTTGACAAGGGCCTCCTTCTCCTCCTCAGCTCGGGACTTGAACTTGGACTTCAGCTGCTTCTCCTGGTTCACTAGGCGCACCTCCAGGCGGCCAACCCGCTCCTTGGCCCTCTCAGCCTCTTTCTTGGCCTCTTGAAGAGGCTCAAGCTTTTCCTTAAGACCTTTAATTTCGGCCTTAAGGTCAATGATTTTGGAGCGAGCCGAATCTAGGTCCTTCTTTACCTGCAGGTTGACATCCCCCTGGGAATACATCATATCAAGGGTCAAAAGCTCATTTTGAGCAATTTCAAATTGAGCTCGGTCTAAGGCAGACTCGGCTTGAGCTTTAGCGACTGTTACCTCTTTAGACTTCTCCTGGATTGGCCTTCTTAGCCCCTGGATGCGCAGCATAGCCTGAAAATGAGAAAAGAGCCGAATGGTCAAGACCAGTCGGATATGTGCTTAAATAATAAGGAAATTAAGCTAACTTTTTACCTCAAAGAGTTTCCCCAAGATGGCATCCAAGTTAAGGGTGCCGACTCCTCTTACGGACGCCTTGTCCTTTGGGTCAAGCGCCCTCAGCATCTCCTTGGCCATCTGGACGACAGTCGGCCTTTTAAGTTAGTCAAGGAAGTTCTAAGAAACTATCTTGATGTAGAAATTCAATGAAGACGCGGTTTATACCGTCCGGCTGAACCTCCTCCTTCTTCCCGTGATGCCTCTTCTCTCTTGCTGAGCCGACAGCAGTACAAGGTTGCTTAAAGCCACCCTTCGATGCCTGAGTAGCATCCGGTTTACTGACCTCCCTGTCAGCTTCGAGAGTAGAGTCGTTTCCTTTCTTGGGCTTGTGAGCAATATGCTTCCGATTCTTGCCGGATTCACTCACATCACCAGCCCCAGTTTTCTGAATTTTGGGATGGGATTGCTTGGAGGGAGAGGGCCTGGTGGAACCACTCTGCATGAGCAAAGAGAAAGGCGTCAGAAAAACAGGCGGGCAAAAATTAACCTTTGTTGAAAAATATACCGAGTGTTATAAATAGCTACCTTGGGAGTCCCGACTGTTTTCTGCTCGTCACTCGCCCGATTAAGGACGTTCGAGCGATATTTTGCTGCAGAGACAGCAGCCGGCTTCCTTGTTGCCGAGACCTTTTCCATAGCTTTGTCTGCACCAACAGAAGGAGTTAGACTTTATAAACAAACATTGAAAAGCAATTTAAAGGTTGCATAAAATCAGACGGCTAACTACCTCTCGGCATTTCAGAGCTTAGCCCACTAGCGGCCAAGAACACCCCATCTTCCAGCCACTTGTAACGGGGAATGTAGCTCTGGGGGACGACTATTTTCTCCCCCTACTCATTTGTCCAAACGGACACTTTGAACAAACCCCGGTAAAAAATTTCCTCTTGGGCCCGCCTAGGGAAAGGGGGCAAGGCACTCTTGCCAGCCAAGAGGGGCGGATCCTTGTTCCCCCTATTGTATTTTTGGTTCAGTCGACTATCAGAGGAATGAAATATGTAGAACTTTTTTCTCCAGTCCTTCCACTTGTTCTCCTTGCCGACTGCCATCATGTATCCCTTGCAGGTGGACAAGGTGTACCAGCCTTCGCCGCCCTTAGCAGGCACTTGGCTGAGATAATGCATGTGGGCGAATGCCTCAAAGCTGGGATCCACCTCCAGCATTTCACATGCGGCAACGTACCCGATGATATTAATCCATGAATTCGGGACAAGTTGCTAGATACCTAGTTGGTATCCGTCCAGTATTCTCTCCACTGCCGGATGGAGAGGGAAGCGTAGACCAGCCTGGAGGCCCGCCTCGTAGCAGCCGAATGCTTGGTCCTTATAACTGACCAAGGTCGGCCAGGTTATCGTATCATCCTTGTTGGGAACGGACAAGGAAAAGTCATGACCCATTACGGTCTTGCGCTTGAAATTGGCAAGACTGGATGTCATAGAAGTCCGCTTACTTTGCGGGACATGGTGATAGTAGGGGGCGCGTTCCAAGCGTCTAGAAGCACTCGGCTCCGCCCAGCCTTCCCCCTTTTCCATTGACAAGGATTCCCTTGCAGTGCTTATCTTTGCTCGGGCCTCCTCTGAAGTAACGGAGGCATTTTCAGAAGATGACGAGGCCGAATTGTCATCAGAGCTCTCCCAATAGCTAGGGGACTGCCGGCTGGGGCCAGTAGGGTCCTCCCCTAGACTCTCCTCCGACGCCTGTTCAGAAGGCTTGGCCTGGTATTGACTGTCGGCTTCCTGCAGTATAGTATCACTGGGGGTGTCGCTTGAAGAAGGGGAAGAGTAATAAGTTGGAGTTTGGGGAAGGTTAGAAGAAGGGTTTGGGGGGTGCTCAGAAATTTCACTAGCAAGCACCCTAATGGAGCCATCAGAGTTGACAGTCTCACTGTCCGAATGGTAAAAGGAACCATTCGCCCTATATCTCCGCGTTGTCTGCTTTGTTCTGGCCATTGTGTCCTGCAGATGCACAGACACGGTCGGATTTGGAGATTTACTTAAAGGAAAGTTCTCGAATGAGCATTCGGCACTCCTAGTTCTAGATTCAGCCGTCCCCGGTGACCGGCTGATCGCTAATCTAGGGCGTGCCGTGTGCGTTTGGGAAACCATTTGATAAAGAAAAAATACAAGAAAGAATAAGTAAAAGAAGAGAGCAGGCAGTTACCTTAGAAGAAGGTATTACGAGACGCCTGGTTTGCTGAAACAGACGGACAGAAAGCCGAGCGTCGGATGCTTGACAAGTTTAGGTCTTTGAGACTCTTTGAAAGTCAAAAGTCCAGAGATTCTCCAATATTTGCAAAGGTGTGAAAACAAAAGGGGAGTCAAACCCTCCTATTTATAGAAAGGGTAAACCCTAATTTTTCCCCCCAAAATGTAATTTGAAAATCCGGCCAGTTGGATGATGACACTTGTCACAGGTGTCATGTGCAATTCACGTGACCCCTGTGAGGGGAAAATGATTTGGGTATTTTTATACCCGGCCAGGTGGCCCAATCGGAAGCCGCCACGTGTCATTAGAAGGGGTGCCATCTGGACCTTTGAGATGGTGACACGTGGAAGGCTGGCATTCCCCCGTTCTAAGATGATTGATGATCCAGCATGGACCATTAAGAGGGTGACACGTGTCACCCTAAGAGACGCCCAAAAGCCTTTTAGGCTCAGTGACACGCGTCACTCAGGCATTGCTTATGGAATGGCGGCCTTCAAGGGCCCAAACCTTGAGGCGCCGTTTTACAGCGTGACCTAATCCCTAGGTCACCAGATCTAAGGGAGGGCACACTTTTCAAAAAGACCCTATAAATAGGGACAGTTCCTACATTTATGACAGGAATACACGCAATACGAGACAACACGTCACTTTCGCATTTATTATAGAGCTGTCGTTTTCAAGAAACAGACAACACCTTACCTGAGCTTGGAATCCGAGCAGATAACTTTATTTCCGCGCGTTTTATTCGGAATACTTACTAACTTAATCTTCGGAGGCGGACCACCGACCATCCGGCGGTCCGTTTGCTTTGCAGGTATAGGCGCCCTTTGCTGAATCCAGTCTTAGTGTTGTAACTCTGCCAAGGGACAAAAACCCCTGAAACAAAATGTATTATTTTGACCAATGAATAAAGTGATTTACCTTTTATTTAAGAATTAATATAGGCCAATCACCACATAAGAAAAATTAACAAAAGAGATTTGCAATATTTAATTCAAACAACGTGTTTTGTGTGCATTTAGCTACACCATATGTGGCCGCTTAGAAAATAACAAATTAACTCCTATAACATTGATAGAGTAACCCATATAACACATGCATACTACCTCCGTTTTTTATTAGTTGACATGTATTTCTTTTAAAGGAAATTCATTTTAGTTGACACATTTCTATTTTTGGTAAGTTTTGTATTTGCATTTCCATTTGTACCCTTACCCTCTATGGCCACGTCACTCCCTCTACTTTCACACCCTCACTTTCTCTCTCCTGCACTCATATAACAATACCCATTAGTCACTCTCTCCTACCTTAAACCTCCTTTATAAAGTTTTTCACAGCCACAAAGCCACAAATACTTTATTTTCACTCTTCTTCAAATTTCCTGATAACTCATTGAAGCTCTTGCAAAACAAACACAACTTTGTTTGTTTGAATATTATTTTGTGATAAATTGATCATTGTTCAACCAAATAATTGTTGATTCTAGGGGATTATTATTTGAAATTTTGAAAATTTTGGAAAATTTAATTTTGTTGTAATTCTTGGAGTGAATTTTTGGTGTTTTCCGGAGGAGTATCTTTAAGTTTCAAGTTTGGTTTTTAACGGGAGGAGAATGTGGTGGTGTTGGTGGTGGAGTGCTCAATGGTGGCGGATTGGAAGGGGAGTAGGTAAATTCGTGAAGGTGGGGGCATGGCTAGCTAATTAACTTGTCAGTGAATAAAGGTAGACTGCTAAGAAATTAAACCGAGAAAGGGCCAAGGAAAGGGTTAGGGTAGCTAAGGGTGTTATAGTTTTTTTCATTTATATCTCACTTTTCTTAATGTACGCCAAAATGAAACGTGTCATCTAAATAAAAATAGAGGAATAATATAAGAATTTGTGTTATTCAAATGCACATAGATAAAAACAAAATAATTTATTTAGGATTTAGATATTTTTAAAACAATAAATTAACTAATAAATTCCAATTAAATATTAATTATATTTTCATTCAATTATTATTATTATTATTATTATTATTATTATTATTATTATTATTATTATTATTATTATTATTATTATTATTATTATTATTATTATTATTATTATTATTTGCCATTTAGACTTGTTTGACATTATTTTTTGTTTCTTTTTTTTTAAAAAAAAATCAAAAATTAGAAACAAGATAAAGGTGTTTAAGGGTGGGAATTGGGTGGTTTAGGGGTCGCGGTGAGGAAGGGGGAGGGTGTTCAGCCTTGCTCCGGTGTCGAGGAGGGGATCTTTGTGGGCACAACCGTCGCTAGCTGGGCGCAAGGGAATTGCGCTGAACGGGCAGGGGTGGTAGGGGGCCGGGAAGAATTGGATGGTTGGTCTTTGTTAAAAAGGGATATTTTAGGCATTTCTTTTTACCCTCCCTTTTAAAACATTAATTATATGGTTAATATTTCCTTAAATACTAAACTAATGTAATCGCTTAATTAGTTTTACAAATTATAGATTACTAAAGATAACTTGATATTTTAATATTTACTATTGGACGGATCAACTTTCTCTCTCTAGCAGAGAGTTTCTCTCTCTAAAATTTCCTTTTTCCTGCCATGGCGAAGAAGAAAACTA
Organism: Chenopodium album; assembly: GCF_948465745.1. Lineage (NCBI taxonomy): Eukaryota > Viridiplantae > Streptophyta > Magnoliopsida > Caryophyllales > Amaranthaceae > Chenopodium > Chenopodium album. The sequence goes on along the minus strand of NC_137839.1, from coordinate 16,405,069 downwards.
GGAAGGAACCGATCAGAGGGGAAGGAAGCGATGTTCGAAGGCAAATTAATGATAGTCTGAAGGAATCTAGTGCTATATTAAAGGACAATCCTCAAGGATCTTTGAGTATTCCTTAACCCGCTTTTAGAATTCTAGATAATTTGGACGAGCTGATTCTTACCCCGTAGCGATCGATTCAAGAATTGATTCATGGATCTAGAACGAAGTCGAAATTGTCTGAATGGTTGAATGTGATGAATTCTAAAGAGGGTATTGCCGGAATCCCAAAAATAGAGGTCGCTGGAAACAGTTATGGAGGTAAGTACTTCAAATTCGAGTAGGAATTCTAAGACTCCATTATCGCAATTGTCAATTGATGATGTGTCGGATGAAATTTCTCATTGGAATTTAGGGCTTGTTGCTTATGTAATTGGGTCAAATCCTTTTCTGGGTACTTTTTTGGGCTTTTGTAAGCGATTATGGGGGTAAAAACATTGATAAAGTGATTGTATTGAATAAGGGTGTGTTCCTAATTCAATTTCTGAATGTTGAATCTAAAGAAAAATCTTTTAATGCATCAAATGTGTTGTTTGATAATCTTCCTATTTTTCTGAAACAATGGGAGGATGGTATGGAACTTAGTATTGCTGAATTTACTAGGGTTCTAGTTTGGGTTCAATTACCTAATTTACCATTGAAATATTAGGGCAAGAATTGCTTGGAAAAGATTGTTGCTTTGATACGTAAACCGATTAAGCCTGATTCTGCGACTCAATTGAAAGAAAAGTTGCAATATGCTAGATTATTGATTAAGGTTGCAATTGATGGAGAGTTTCCTGATATGATTGAATTCTTGAATGAGAAAAGGGTTCTGTTCAGGCAAAGGGTTGTGTTTGAATGGAAACCTATATAACATGCAAGGTGTGTAAGAAGATGGGACATAATGAAAACACATGTGGGAAGGCCAGGAAGGAATGGAGACCAAAAGCTCAGCAAAATCATTAACTTATGCCTAGTAGTAGTGACACAGAGGAGGGATGGCAAATAACTACAAGCAAGAGGAAGAAGAGTGGGGAAACAAAGTAGAGAAGTTCTAAAAATGGAGTAGAGGTTAGGAATTCTTTTGAGAAGCTGCATTAGATGGAGGACTTGGAGTTTAGGCATGGATTAGGTGGAGGGGCCCCAGGAAGGGGGCCAGAGGAAGGTGTTAATGGATATTATTCTTTGTTGGAATGTGAGGGGTCTTAATGGCCTCTCAAAGAAGAAGGAAGTCAGAAGTTTCCTTAATAAGCAAATAATAGGTTTATGTTGCTTAGTTGAAACAAAAATAAAGAAGGATAATTTCCCAATAGTATGAATAATACATTTCAAGGGTGGTGTGTCACTTCAAACTTCTCCTTGAGCTTTGGTGGCAGAATTCTAGTTGCTTGGCTAGCTGATTTTTTTTCAAGTTCAGGTCATTTTTATCAGGGAGCAATTTATTCATCTTAAAATGAATAATTTCTCTTTGAAAGTGGAGTTTTTCTGTACTTTTGTATATGTTGTTAATGATAGTAATGGGAGAGAGGATCTGTGGAATGGCCTAAGATTGATAATAATAAGCAGCAGGGTAGTAGCAGGGTGTACTCTAAGATTGATAGATCTATGGTGAATGAGGAGTGGATATTGAGTTTCTAGATTCTTTTGTTCACTTCCTGCCTGAATCTTGGTTTGATCACAACCCTACATACATTTATTCATTTGGATAGGGTTAAGAATAATGGAAGGGGCACTTTCAAATTCTTAAACATGTGGGCTTCCCATCCTGAGTTTGAGAATTTGGTTAAATATGATTGGAGTATTGATATGCATGGAGTGAAAATGTATAAAATTACTAAAAAGCTCAAAATTCTGAAGCAGGCTTTAAAGTCTTTACATAAAGCTGATTTTACTGACATTGAAGTTCAATTTGGCAAGATGAAAAAAGAGTTAGATGAGATTCGACAGAAAGTACATCAGGGAGGTTATCAGGATGAGAACTTGAAGGATATGGAGCTGTAGACCTTAAAAGATATCCAAAAGGTTAAGGATAGATACTATTCTTTCCTTAGCAAATAAGCTAAGATTAAATGGCTTCAGATTGGAGATGAGAACTCTTCTTATTTCCATAGATCGTTGAAGATGAGAAGATACATGAAATCAACCATTGCAATTAAGAATAAGAATGGATATTGGTGTAATTCACCAGATCATATCTCTGCTGCTTTTGTGGAGTATTATAAAGAGCTTCTTGATTCTGACCAGGGTACTATTGTAACACCCTAGAAATTCCTTCCTTTTAAAATACCTGTTTTTTCCTGTTTAAAACTTTAAATAGGAATATATAAGACATTACCGCCACTGTGATAACGGTTAAGGAAACTATCAAAGACACACAGCGGAAGACTAATTAACTTTAAAATTAACAATTCAAATCAAGTCAGCTTTAAAAAGTCAAACAACGAGAGTAAAGTCAAACCAAGGTCAAACAAAGTAAAATAAAATCAACCTACAACTTGGAACCACTGTATGCCCTTATTAAAACAAAACCGAACTCAAATTCCTTTTTGTTAGTCACAAGTAATAATATAGTCATAAATAATTAAAGCAATAACACATTCATATACTTATAGAAACTAGCATGATTCGCTCTTTCCTCATGCCCATTCATGAATATGCTTCATCACCTGAAAAGCTTATCTCTACTTGTTTCCACTACTCTCCATTAAAAATGGGTCATCATAGGGCCATGATAAAGACAAGGCCAACAAACACACAAAACACACAATCAACAAAGCTGAGTACATAAGCGTAATTAACACACTAACATATAATTTCCTATCAACACACAACTTACCTTGTTGCACCTGTGTTCCAAACATACAACATTCAACAAAGTTCTCACTAGACACTACATAATTTATTTAATGTTGATTACGCATCGAACGGGTTTCCCCCTAACCTCCCCCAAATAAATTTGAGGATACTAACACGCGAGCTAACCGTGCCAGCATCAATAACCACTTGTAAGTGGCGGAATTCCTGTGCATAATAAGAATAATAATAAAATAAATGTACAGCGTCCTGTACTCCAGTAGAAGTTATGGTTAAATATAAAACCCTATAAATCCCCCCCCCATTATTTGTTCATACTCAAGGTATATACGTTCCAAGAATTTTGGTGCGTAATCTCTTTCACTTTACGTTTTTTACCGATTATTAAACTTGGTGATGACTCTCAAACCATAATCATTCAATCAACAATAATTATTCAATCAACCAAATATACCAATTTAATTCTTGAATAATTAGTGACCACATAATATTTAATGTTGAACCCTTTTTAATTCTACCTCGGTGCCAATGACACCTTAAATGCATAAAGCGCCACAAATCTTATCCCTTGGTGTTAAAAACACATTAAGTGCACTAAGGCACCAACATACAATTTATTCCTTGTGTACATAGACACTTATATAGTTCTTTCCTCATGCTTATAACATCAATAAAAAATTATATGAACCATAATAAAATTCCCTTTCAATATTCCAAACCAAATTTAAACATTTAGTTTAATTAAACATGATCTTAACATGCCATAAATAAATATGTGGTTCATAAATAATATTCCAAACTATTATTTTCCATTCAATAATCCATCACAAATAAATCATGCTTCATAATCCAATCACCAATAATATTCAAATCATGATTTTCAATCCAAACCTAGCATGATACTACTTGTAATCAATGAAACACATTTAGCATGCTATTTTATTAACATAATTATGCATGCTAAGTACGCGAAAGTACCTTGTATACGATCTTAGAATCGCCACAACTAGTAAAAATCACTCACTTCAAAGTCTCCTACAATTTAAAATCATAGAAGAGTATGAAAATCCACTTTACACAAATTTCCAGCAATATATACTATTATAAAACCCCTCATAATTTAATTAAAACATGCTGAAATTATATTTAAAACATCATAATTTAATCCCAATTAATGGGTAATTAAAATTCCTTAAAGAAACTTGATTTTAAGTGCTCTACTAAAAATTCCAGCACTATATTTTAATTAAAACTTGCTGTAATTAAGCCTTAAAACACTTTAATAAAAGATCTAAACCATTATACATCATAACCCTTCAATAATTTATAAATCAAGATCCTAGGGTTTCAAAAATTGGGGCTTTTTAATTAAAAACACAATCTGGAAATTGATTAACATAATACTTATAATCAAACATCAAAATCAAAATCCAAAACTCATAATTAACAATTAAATTTAGGAATAAATTAGTTTTAAACAATAAAGATTCAATATTTTTTAATATTAAAAAAAGGGGAGGGGAGTGCAGCGGCAACCACCACGTCGGCTGTCAGCGCCATTTGCTGCCTGCTGGTGGCGGCGGCCACCTGGTTCCGGTGGTCGGCAGTGGTGGGGGGAAAAGAGCAGCCAAAAAAAAAGAAAGGAGAAGGGGAAAAGAGAGAGAAGTTTACCTTGGTTTTTCTCCACTTTGGGCAAATTTTGATTTGCCTCATATGTGGGGTATTTATACCCCTTCTCTACAAACCCTTTTGCCCTAACTTTCCTCTTTTAATTTTCCTAATCTCATCCCTAATAAAACTTTACTAAATTAAAACTTTCCTTAAATTAAACCCCAAATTAATTAAATTAATTAATTAAATAAACTTTCCTTTTATACATATGAGGGATACCCAGCCAATTCCCCAGAGAAACAAAATTTGTTTATCTTCGGGTATAATTGTCTTTTCAAGTAGCAGTGGATGGGTATATGTGTCTTTTCATGTATTAGTTGAGGGGTACATGTGTAATTTTCTCACTAAACAGTAAAAGCAAAAGGCAAACAGTAATTGGACTGCTCACCAAAAGTACTGAATAAATGACCCAACTTTTTCAATATATTTACAAAAATTCCATCAGATTAACAAAAATTCGTTTATCTGGCAGATTAACTTGTATTTTCCCTATAAATATTTCCTAACTTATTTAAAATAAATAATTAAAATACTTTAAATAAAACAATTCAATTTAATTAAATACTTCTCAAAATACTTATTTTACTTAAATTATGTATAAAAATACGAGGTATTACAACAAGAATTCCAATTAAGGAGGAAATTGTACGACAAGGTAATGTGCTTCGAGAGGAGCAGATTCTAGAGCTAAATGCTCCTTTACTAGGTAGGAAGTTAGGAAGGCTATGTTCTCTATCCAAGGAGAGAAAGCTCCTGGACCACATGGTTATAGCACATTTTTTAAGAAGACTTGGAGTGTGATTGGGGAAGACATTATTAATGTAGTGCTGCAATTTATGGAGTATGGACTGCTGCTGAGGGAGATCAATAGTACTACTTTGACTTTGATCCCTAAGGTTGACCACCCAACTTCTGCAACAGAGTTAAGACCTATAGCTTGTTGTAATATCTTTTATAAATGCATTACTAAGCTTCTTTATTTCAAATTGAAGAAGGTTCTTCCTTATCTGATTTCACATAACTAAACTGGTTTTGTTAAAGACAAACAGATTGTGTAAAATAGTATTGTTCAAGACTTGGAGGCTAAATATAGGAGAAATAATACCCCTTGTGGTTGTTTACTGAAGGGGGATATCAGGAAGGCATATGATTTTGTCAAATGGGAATTTCTGTCAAAAATGTTAGCAGCTTTGAATTTCCCTAGCAAGTTCATTCAGCTGATTATGGCTTGTGTCTCATCTCCTTTTTCCATCTGTAGTAATGGGAGTTTGACTGGATATTTTCAAAGAAAGAGAGGTTTAAGGCAAGGAGACCCAATGTCTCCTCTTATATTTTTCCTCTACATTGAATATCTTTCTAGAATTCTCTTTCATGTTGGGTCTCTTCCTCAGTTTAGGTTTCACCCTAAGTGCAAAAGTTTGAAATTGAACCACTTAGTTTTTGCTGATGATCTTATCATTTTTAGTAAAGGTGATAAGGAGTCAGCGAACTTGATTTTGAGAAGTTTGACAACTTTTGCAGCAGCTTCTGGTTTGGTTGCAAATGAAGGAAAATCAAATATTTACTTCTGCAATGTTAGTCAGGAAGATAAAGAGGAAATTATCAGGAGTTCGGGTTTTGTGGAAGGTCTCTCCCTTTTAGATATTTGGGTGTTAATGTCAGTGCTAAAAAGCCGGGAAAGGATATTGCCAGAGTCTTATTGATAAAATTAGTAGAAGGATTAAGACTTGGGGTTGTAAGAATTAGCTTATGCTGGAAGAGTTGTTCTAATCAACTCAGTTCTTATGTACATTCATGTTTTTTGGGCTTCTATCTTCATTCTCCCTAAAGTTGTGCTAGATGGAATGATGGCTATTTGCAAAAATTATCTTTGGAATGGTAAACCTGTCTATTCTAAGGCTCCTCCCATTGCTTGGGATTATGTATGTAAAAGTAAGAAGCAGGGGGGCTTAGTGTGCATAATATTCATGCCTGAAATATTGCTGCAGTGGGCAAGCTCATCTGGAACATACCTCAAAAGAATGATTCTTTGTGGTTAAGATGGGTTAATAGTCTGCATTTAAAGAATAAGAATTGGAAAAGATACAAGTGCCCTCCTACCTGTAGTTGGAACTTGAAGCAAATTTGGTGCGTAAAGGATAAGCTAAAAGCTGGTTACAGGAGTAATACTTGGGTTGCTGATCCTAAAGGTTATTCTGTGGCTAGTGGTTATAAATGGCTGACTCAGAATACTAATGATGTTGCTTGGAGTGATCAGGTTTGGAATAAACTCAATATTCCTAAGCATAGGTTCATATGCTGGTTAGTTATGTGGAGAAGAATTAAGGTAAAGGAGAAGTTAGCAAAGCTGGGAATAACTAATGATGATCTTTGTCCACTTTGCAATTTGATGGCTGAAAGTGTGGATCATATCTTCTTTGAGTGTCAGTATAGCACAAGGTGATGTGATCACCTTCAGAATGCTATAAAGATTCAGCTTAATCCGACTAATATTGAAGATTGTAATGCAAAATTTGAACAAATTACAGGGAGATTTAGGAGAAAGATAATGCAGAGTTGCTTGGTTGGCCTTATATATTGTATTTTTGGCATCAAAAAAATAAAGTTGTTTGGGAGAAATGCCTGAGAAGACTAGAAGATGTGATCAGAGATCTGAAATTTGATATTCTTCAAAGAATTAGCTTTGTAATGCCTATAAAGACTAGTAGAAACCAATGTAACTGGTTTAGGAATGTAATGTGTAGACTGTAGTTAGGGGTGGTTGGCTGCCTAGCTTGTATTGAGGGTGGTTGTTTGTGTTCTGTTTTGTGTTGCTGAACTGTTTGGTGCTATAAATGTTAATAAAATTCTTTTTATTTTTTCAAAAAAAAAAATAAAAATTACTATTGGAGAAAAAAAAATGATGAGTACCATTGAGAATTTCACAATATAAATCTACCTGCAACAATTTCTAAATTTCGCCAAATTTTTGGATTAATGTTGCTAATTTCATCAATATTTCAGCAATTTAATGCGTGATTTGTGGTTTAGAGAGATAATTTAGGTGATTTTAATTTGATTTTAGTGTCTAGTGTTATGTTTATTTTGTAATTTGCTTCTACTACTTATATTTCGACAAGAAACAAATCCAAACCCAAATCAGCCACAATCCTCAAGGATAAAGCAATATGAGAATAAGGGATTGTTTGGTTGACAAAATAAAATGGGGGAAGTGAAAATTCATGGGATTTTAAAATTTGGGGAGTTGTTTGGTTGACACAAAAAAAACAAAAAATGGGAAAAGTTGGAATTCATGGGAATTTCCACTTTCCACAAAATGTAGGAAGTACATTACTTTTTTTTTTTTTTTTTTTTTTACAACAATAGAAAGTAAATTACTTAGTCCCCCATAGTCATTTATAATTCACGGGAATTCCAAATTTCTATTGTACAACAAAACTACTCCCCAAATTTTTAAAAATCCCATGAATGAGTTTAAAGAAAAATTCTGCTACAATGGAGGATAGAGAAAATTGGGAACAAGTCCTAAGAGAGAGAAGTTGACATTGACGACATAAGATATAGAATGAGTTGGACTTTTTAGAATTTAAATGACAAGTATAGAATTGGAATTTCAAAATATTAAATATACTCATATCTTTAAAATCTTAGATTTAGGCCAATTTTAATTCCCAAATTCTAAGCATATCCAAACAGGATACTTGGTCCAATTTTGTAAGTTCATAGGGGAAGAAGAAATCCACTTGACAGCTATGCAATACATAGTGAGGTAACACCAACTAACTATGGTTAGCACTATAAACTTAACGACATCCTAACGCAAATATTTTTTGTATGCTTCAAATTACGTTGAACCCCTGATTAAAGATGGGAAAAGACATCAATAACCCTATATAAATAAGCTCAGACGCCCAGTTTATCTAATGGGCAGTTGGGCACTGCTCGTATGAAATTGAAACTTTTTTAATAAGAAAACTAAAAACATAGTGCTAAGTACAACCTTTCCCTACTTGACATACCCTCCCAAAAAAATTTTTAATAAAAAAACTAAAAACGTTCTCATATTCTCATTATTTCGTTGCTTGCCATCTAGTTACTTAGAGAACTACCATACCTTCTGTAGACACCCATTTGTGTCTCCCCAAAACCAAACCCAGTGATGAGTACCTTTCGCGTCGAATCATAATCGAATGAAGTGAAAGTGTGGAAAGTCTAGCGTTGCGGATAGTTTTAATTTCTTTTCTTTTCTCTCTGTTTTTGAAAACTTATTTTAAGAAAACAGCCAATCCTTGGTCCATGATATGGGTCCAATAGTAGTGTAGTTGGATGGGGCTTGCAAAGACCTTTTCAACGATATATTATAAGCCCAATTCCGATGAATATTGAGGAAGTTATGGCCAATTTACCAAACTGGGCCCGATTTGAGCCTTATATGTGGCCCAATGATCTAGAGGAGGGCCTATTATTAATTATCATTCTTAAAGTTATTAGGATTGATTATAGTCTTTTAGAATGCTCTAGAAGGTTCTTTTAAATCCTAATGGAGTTAGGATTGATAATTATGTTTTAAAGAGTTTGAAATTGAATAAAACTACTCCTTTTAAGAATCCTTGTTTTGTACGAAGTGGAATATATTCATATTTTATTTTTGTACCTCATAATATTTATCCAAATTTTATATGGTTGGATAGATCTTGAAATTATCTTTCCAATGATATATTATAATATTAAATCCGAGTTATAATGAAAAAGATATGAATGAGACATGAAACTTTATCCAAAACTGACACCCTTCCACTATTTTGGCCATATCTTTTAATCTACAAAATATTTTAATCTTATTCTAATTGGGTTGTAAAGTAGACTTTAAGAGATTTCCAACGACATATTATATGCCTTATTTGGACTTTCGAATAAAAAGATATGATAAAAACAAAAACGCGTTAAAAACAGGCTTGGCGCCTGACTCCAGGTTCATTGGCGCCTGGAATCAGTCTTGGCGCCTGGCGCCAGCCATTGGCGCCTGGCGCCAATGTCCAATGGCTGGCGCCAACCTCGTTTTGCGTGCGCCATACTCTGTTTTGTTAATTTTATCTTTTTGGCTGATTTTCTCTATAAATAACGTATTAAAACTCCGTTTTCGATAACGAGATTTCATCAATTCTTATTTCAATTCACCAACTCTCATCAAGATTTTCTTGATTATTTCTCTCTCTCTCTTTTTCTAAACTAGCCTTTTCTCAAATACAAAATTCCGCATTCGCAAGATCTAGAAACACTTAGCCATGTTCGAAGTCGCCTTCGCCCTAGACACGTGAAAGGTTTTAATTTCTGAGGGTTTGGTCCCAAATCTCTATTTCAATTATTTAATTTAATTATTTTCATTATTTTTTTTTCCTTGAAGTTACTAACGTGTGTATTTTGTTATTAGAAAGAGGTACGAAGCATAGTCAAAGTAAGTACTTTAATGGTTTAATTGATATTATGATGTAGATATCATGCTTAGATTGTTATTTTGATTCCTAGTATCATGTCTAGGGTAACTTTAATATTATGTATGATTAAAAGTACGATGCTTCCTATGTTCTTCCTAATATTTATTCATGTTAGTATCATGTTAGGGTTAAAGATTTGATTTTTATTGCTTAGTGACATGCTATGGTTTGTTATTAATCTTGTTAGTATCATGCCTAGGATCTTGCTATTACTATTATGCTTTAACATTAACGTGAACATGATTATGATTATAATTGTTATAATTTATGATGAATATGAATATTATTATTATTATTATTATTATTTTGATGATGATTATTTTATTTATGATTATTATTGTTTTGATTATGATTATAATTTTATAATGATGATTATGGTTGTTATTATAATTATTATTCATGATTATTATTATTATTTATTATTATGTTGCTTGATATTATACGTATTTATTGCTTGATCAACTTTATTGCATGTTTAAAGGGAATTTGTACTTGTAATCGCGTTTAATAAGATAATTAATAATCTTGTTAGGTTAATTGTGATTATAATTCAAGTGATCGCCAATAATAGATTTGTTTGTGCATTAAATTCAACCAACATAGATAAACAGGTTTAGGGTTAATCCTATTGATTGCATGTTAATTAAAAAGCGCACATGAATACGATTAGAATAAAGTAGAGGCCTATTATTAGGGCAGGTTCAATCTCTTTTAGGTTGGATTTGTACCTTCATCCTCGAACCCTTATTTGGTTCATGACCTTATGGAGTTGACGATCTCTTGGATCGTTAAGGGGTGTAACCTTCACCTCGTGAACGGTTTACAAGTTCCTCAAAAATATTTTGGCGACTCTTTTGCTCTATCTTCTTCCCTTTTGGACGCCACCGTACTTTAGTGTATGATCACAGAGGGGTTCAAGGTAGTGGGATTTTAAAGGCTTGAATTATTCCCTACACCTTCCATTGGACTTGTCATTTGGTTTATTTAGGCAGTAGTAAAAAAGATGTAACATTTACTTTCTTGCGACATTCTCAGATCTTGGTGTCACATTCCTGTATTGATCTTCCTTTACATATCTGATTGCTTTTCTGTTATTTTCTTTCTGCAGTGTAATAATTTGAAAAAACAGGTCTATTTATGGCTGAGCCAAGTCAGATGCATCATCAGTATCAGGTCAGGAGAGAAAAGATCCATCATGATACACGTGTATGGTATTTCTGTTAAAACTTTTACTCAGCGTAAATGATGGTATTAGACTATTGGTAAGTATCTTTTATTCTATAGGAGGAATGGTCTTTAATCATTAATTACAAACATGTAAATTTTCTAGATTTTATTAAGTCCTATTGATTGTAAACGTGTAGTGTTGTCTTGGGGTTTTATATGTGAAGTTGTGAACCTTATATTTGAATGGTTGTCTAATGGACATGGATATGTAGAAAAAAGTAATTGGCATTCTTATGAGGTTAAAATTTTTTTTAAGTGGTAGGATTTGATGAGAATCGTATTGCTTATCCCCTGAGTAGTGTGTGCATTTGATACGCAATTTGGGGTTTATCTTGTGTCAAATAGTGTGGATATGGGAATAATAGTTTGCTAAAATCTAAGTGAACTACAAAGTATAAAAGACCATCTTCTTTTTGCTATCTTGTTTTTGCTTATGAGAGTCTTTGGTAATTGCTTATGGTGACTATCTTGTTTTGTATGGTGACTATCTTGTTTTTGCTATAAGAATCTTTGCTAATCGGTTTTGTTATCTTCTTTATGTTGTTTGAGTGTAAGTGATAGAAATGTGTTATATATGATGCAGGGAACTTCTTATGTGTTGCTTCTGCTTCCATGTTACTGCTCCTGCTGCTGCTTCCATGCATGTTGCTGTTGCTCCTGCTTCTGCTTCCATGTTACTGCTCCTGCTCCTCCTTTTCTTTATGTTAGGATTATTAATTCTATTTTTAAAGAAAGAGGAATTAAGGTTACAAATACCCCTGTTGTTTTGATTGATGATGTTGCGGATTTGTCGATTGGGCTTAGCTTGCTGTATTGCTTTGCTTTGGTGTTAATTGTATGATTGTTGGGTTATTAATTCTATAATTGTCGATTGGACTTAGCGCATGTTGGACTCTTGTTTTGGATTATAGGCTTGACATGAATGATTTTGGTTAATTGGTGTTGGGATGATGAGTATAATGTCTATGATATTGAGATGTAAATTATTGGACAAGTTAATATAATGCCGTCATTCCCAATTTTATGGGTAGGCCAAAATACAAAGGAGACTTTGCCGAAATTTACATTTGCATTATTCAATAATATTGCATTTTAATTTCAATTATATTAGCGTTAGCATATTACTTTATACCACTAGCAAGGAAAACAGGTAGTACAAACATATACAAGCTAAGGCAATTATTATAATTAAAAAAAAAATTCACCTCATTTGCGTCACTCATTAAACAAACAAGTGACGCAAATAAAGCAATTTTGTATTGTCTAGTCAGTCATTTGCGTCACTCCTATATAAACAAGTGACGCAAATAACAAACAAGAAGTTTATCAGAAGAGTTATTTGCGTCGCTCCTTTATAAAGGCGCGACTCAAATGACTCTTATTTGCGTCGCGCCTAGGAGCGACGCAAATGACTTTTAAATCATTTGCGTCGCGAGCAGTTGCGTTGCTCATAGAAGCGACACAAATACACTATAAATGAGCGACGCAAATGAGCTTTTTTCTACTAGTGGATGAGAATATTCTATAAATATTCTCTATCACACCCCCGCAGTCAGAGCGGGAGAAAATCGGATGCTCAGATTGGATCTGAATCCACTACAAGAAAAAGGGAAATTAGCGACTGATTTTTGTGACTACCATAATAATCCGTCGCAAAAATTATTTTTGCGACTGAAAAAAAACGAGTAGTTGCAACTTTTGCAACTGATTTTGAAGTAGTTGCTACGCGGTTGCTAATTAGCAACTAATTTTTTCGACTACCATAATAATTAGTCGCATGAAGTATTTTGTGACTGAAAAAAACGAGTAGTTGCCAATTTTGCAACCGACTTTGTAATAGTTGCTATGCGGTCGCTAATCTGCGACGCTCTTATAACTTTTTGCGACTAAATTTTAGTTGCTAAGGTTAATAATTTTGAAACCATTTTTTTTAAAAAAATTTACAACTACTATTGCAACTCGCTACCATTGTTTTTAAAATTTATTAATAAAGAAATAAAAAACCCTTAATATAATAAGTTGTTGCCGCCAAAGAAAAACAAAAACTCCTATCACTACTTATTCTTATTCCTTTATTCATAATCATACAAGACTCTTTTTTCCGGAAAAAAAAAAAAAAAACCCGCTTCCATTCTGGATTTCAGAACAACGAACCTTTTGTCGTCGTCGTCAACAACCGCTTTTGCGCCACCACATCTCCTCCCAGGTGAGTAACTCATTCTTCTCCTTCATATAGTCCATTCCATCTTTCACTTACTGTAATTTGCCAATTGCGAATTTTAGGGTTATCATTGTGTTTTTCTTTTTCCATTTTTTGATTTTAATCTGATATCCATTGCTAATTGCGAATTGGTTTTAATCTGGTTATTGATTGAATTGCGATTGATTGATTTGCGATTTTTTTTTATCTGATTATAATACGAAGCATAAGTTGTTCTTAAAAGTTGCAAATTGAAGTATGTTATATGCAAATTTTATTTAATTTTTTATTTTTTATTTTTTATTTTATTTTTTTTTTTTTTTACAGAATATGGCAGTAGCAAGAATTGTTTTTTATCTGATACTTATATGCGAATTGCAAATTGGTTTTAATTGTTTTTTATCTGATACTTATACGGGAATTGCAAATATGGCAGTAGCAAGAATTGTTTTTATTTATTTATTTATTTATTACTTACCTGATACTTATATGCGAATTGCAAGCAAGTATTTTTCAATTATTTTTATGGGTTAAGGGGGCTTGAAAGTTGTGGTGAGTTGTCAAATTGAATACTTTGATTAAAGTGATATGATAATTATATTCTAGCATTGCTACTCATATCATGTTTGGTGAACAATCTGATTAATTCATATTTTTGATTAATATGCTATGTGGGGATTTGAACACTAGAGGTGTGTTGGTTTTACCTACTTTATACTGCTTATAACTCCTAATTATTAAAGCTTGATTTACCTTTAATTTGATTCTCACTTACTTTGATTATCTCTGATAAACATTATCTTTTATTATGAGGCACCCAGGGAGAAGTCAAATAGCCAAACATATCAAATTCTGAACATGCCAAAAAAATTGTAGTAGTCAGTGGTTTTGATTTGTGCTTCCGATTTGTTTGAATATAGGTAGTAAAATCTGATTCTTGGGTCATTTAATTAAAGAGACTGATATTTCAATAGCATCTCTCAAACTCACCCCCCCCCCCCAAGAGTGAGTTAGCTAGAATGTCAACAATATTACATATGTCTCTCCCTATAGCATCTCTCTCTCTCTCTCTCTCTCTCTCTCTCTCTCTCTCTCTCTCTCTCTCTCTCTCTCTCTCTCTCTCTATAGCAAGTGTGATAATTTATAAGCATATATAAGAAGACTATATTACATATGTGTAGATCGGCTATCTATCTATAGCCTATAGTTGTGTACTAAATTACATATATAAGAATTTCTTGGAGTAGAGCTGCCGAGAGTACTTATGGAATTAAGGACAATGGTATCAATTTGTTTAAGAAAGCTCCTGTGTCTTAGGAGAATGTATGCCTTCTAAAGCCTGCAGTTTGGCATAAATGTAAAGATTTTCATATGGAAAAAGCAGCACTCATGATTTTACTTTGGGTTTTAGCTTGGACAAGCTGTGGGTGAGACGGGTTCAATCGTTTAGTGGAGGTCAATTCCTCAGCTACTATGAAGTGGATGCTATATTAGGGTCTTGGATAGAAGCATGTTGCTGATCAGTTGGAGGGGGATAGGATAATTTAGTCTAGGGCCATTAGTATTCTGTCCTTTAACATGTTCCCAATTTCAGTGGTATTGTTAGCTCTTCTGAACAGGTTTGACAGCAGAAAAGGCAGACTGGTGGAATGTTCTTCCTCCTTTATCTTCTGCAGGCCTTTATTAAGCTGTTAGTTTATTAAGCTGTTTTAAGTCTGTTAGTTTAGGAGTCCCTAAAGCTTGACTCAGGGGCGTTCGTTTAGGGCCATGAAAATGAAGAATCCTCTCCTTAACCCTTCCTACAAGGTGTAAAGAGGTAAACTCTAGCGCCATCTTATTTGTATGATGTACGATCTCAATCTTTATTTTGATATAATATGACTTGCCCAAAAAAAAAGTGTTGATTAATTAAATTCACAATTGCTTTATCAAATAATGTAATTAGAAGAGTACAAAAAATGTTATATTCCACCAAAATTGAAGGGCTAAATACAGTTATGCATTGGGGATGTTTAAAACTGTTTGTCAATTATGCATTGTATGCAGCTGCTCTGTGTCATTGTTGCTCTGGCTTTTGAATGGAAAAGCTAGAAGATGCTCTGTGTCAGCTCCTCTCTTATATATTCTTTTGAAGCAAGCTAAATGTGGCTATGCTAAATTGTGTCTGATTTATACTCTGTTTTCCTGTTGGAGTGTTGGCACAATTGTGTGTCTGATTTATATGAAGTCCCTTGGCTAATTTGCTATGCTTGGTATTCATATTTGGACGAGATGTTACTTTTTTGCTTACGCATACGGGAAATCTTGGAAATTAAGGAGTATAATTGTTGCTTGTTAGCTGAGGCAAAGTTATTTGACAATTTTCGTTAACTAATAAATAAATGATGCTGCAAATATCAACTGCCGTCTGTTGAGAACTAGTGATATACTATGAAATCAATATGAAGTTGGGCTGCTTTTTGTTAAATAAATCAGAAATAAAAAGTTCTTATGTCCTGTTTCATTATATATACAAGCATACTACAAAAGGTAATACAATCCTTAATTGCATTAATGATAGTACTTGTAAAAAAAATGTTAGAGATTATTTATGTATAATATGCTATTTTGAGTTAAAATTAAAAACTTTACTTGTTAATTATGTGCAGCGTCCATATACTTGGAGACCCGAGTTCAATGCTAAGGCTAGGAGAGAATTTGACAAAAAAGCTGGGGACCGACTTAGGGGTACATTGAACCAAGTTTACAAAATGACTCTCCATAAGCAAGTTAGTTTCATGACTGACATTGTTTAAGATGAATTTATAAATAATCGTAAGCATCCTGATTTTCTGAAACGTTCTAACCAAGAAAGAGATAATCGGTTTTGTAGCCAAACATTAGAGAAGCTAAGTTTGACCCTGGCCATGACCAAGGTAGCGTATATACTCCTCAAGTGGTTAAAAATTGGTAAGTGTATGATTTTAGCAGCAAACTTATGATTTTTAATATAGGATTGAAGCAAGTAGAAACTTTTTAGCCACTAAGAGATAACTATAACTGGTCTTTATTACAATTGCTCTATAGTCTATGTCCCCCTATTTTTTGTTGTACTTTTTTTAGTGCTAACAACTTCTTCTTATACAAGGCAAAGAAAAAGGATGAAATTTTACCAACTGCTGCTGAAGTCTATGAGAGCACTCATTCGGTTTGTGTGGGCAATGATGAAGTTGAATTGATGGGTGACAAGTCTTTAAAAGTCATGGTATGAGTATACTTCTAAATTTTGCTAAGATTATAAAAAAAATATGGTAGTGTAGACACCCATTTGTGTCTCCCCAAAAACAAACCCGGTGATGAGTGCCTTTCACGTCGAATCATAATCGAATGAAACGAAAGTGTGGAAAGGTCTAGTGTTGCGGAAAGTTTTATTTCTTTTCTCTTCTCCCTGATTTTGAAAACTTTATTTTAAGAAAACAGCCAATCTAGTTTGGTTGGTCCATGATATGGGTCCAATAGTGGTGTAGTTGGATGGGTCATGCAAAGACCTTTCCAACGATATATTATAAGCCCAATTCCGATGAATATTGAGGAAGTTATGGCCAATTTACTAAAGTGGGTCCGGTTTGAGCTTTATGTACGGCCCAATGATCTAGGGGAGGGCCTAATATGATTTATCATTCCTAATGCAATTAGGAATGGTTTTAGTCTTCTAGAACATTCTAGAAGGTTCTTATCATTCCTAATTAAATTAGGACTCTTCAGAGTTTTAATCAAGATCAAATAGCATTTTCGATGGAATTATATTATTTTATCTTCCAGTATGGGAAATTTATCAGATTTTCGAAAACGCGTTGAAAACCAGTTTGGCGTCCAACCCCAGGCCTTGGCGCTTGGAACCAGGCTTGGCGCCAGGCGCTAGCCACTGGTGCTGGCGCCAACTAGCCAGGGTTGGCGCCAATGCTGTTTTTCGATCTTCAGACTCTGTTTTGTTAAATTATCTTTTTTGGATGATTTTCTCTATAAATATCGTATCAAAAACTCCGTTTTTATTCACCAATTATCATCAACATTCACCAATTACCATTGATCAAGAATCATCAATTCACAAGTCTTCATTCACAATACATTCATTCATCTTCATCATTCATTCATCAATTTTCCATAATATTAATTCTTTAGAATTTATTTTCTTTCTCTAGTTCTTTCTTGCTTTTTTTAATACAAAATTCCGCATTCACAAGATCTAGAAACACCTAGCCATATTCGAAGTTACCTTCGCCCTAGACGTGAAAGGTTTAATTTCTGAGGGTTTGGTCCTAAATCTCTCTTTCAATTATTTAATTTAATTGTTTTGATTATTATTTTCCTTGAAGTTACTAACGTGTGTATTTTGTTATTAGAAATAGGTACGAGGCATCCAAGTAAGTATTTTAATGGTTTAATTGATATTATGATATAGAAATCATGCTTAAATTGTTATTTTGATTCCTAGTATCATGTCTAGGGTAACTTTAATATTAAGTATGATTAAAAGTACGATGCTTCATATGTTCTTCCTAATATTTATTCATGTTAGTATCATGTTAGGGTTAAAGATTTGATTTTTAATGCTTAGTGACATGCTAGGGTTTGTTATTAATCTTGTTAGTATCATGCCTAGGATCTTGCTATGCTTTAACATGATTATGATGATTATTATTAATTATGATTGATATTATTATTATTAATGATGTTGATTATTATGTTGCTTGATGCTTATTATTTATTGCTTGATCACCTTTATTGCATGTTTAAAGGGAATTTGGTATTTGCAATCACGCTTAATAAAATAATTAATAATCTTGTTAGGGTTAATTGCGATTATAAATTCAAGTGATCGTCAATAATAGTTTATTTGTGCATTAAATTCAACCAACATAGATAAACAGGTTTAGGGTAATTTATTGATTGTATGTTAGTCAGAAAGCGCACATGAATACGAGCAGAATAAAGTAGAGGCCTATTATTAGGGCAGGTTCAATCTCTTTTAGGTTGGATTTGTACCTTCATCCCCGAACCCTTATTTGGTTCATGACCTTATGGAGTTGACGATCTCTTGGATCGTTAAGTGGTGTAACCTTCACCTCGTGAACGGTTTACAAGTTCCTTAAAAACTTGTTGGCGACTCTTTTACTCTATCTTCTTCCCTTTTGGACGCCACCGTACTTTAGTGTATGATCACAGTGGGGTTCGAGCTAGTGGGATTTTAAAGTCTTGAAATTATTCCCCACGGTTTTTGGCGACTCCACTGGGGAGGATTTCTATTTTAATTCCTGAATTTGTTTCGGCAATGATTTAGAATGAGTGGATGAGACTCGAAAAGTTCTAAGTATTTCATGTGCGTAATTTTGATTAACATTATTGTCATATGCATAAAAAGGTTCTCATTGGAAAGACCATCCGTAATGAGTCAAAAACATAGGATTTTACACGTAGGAAATTTGAGAAATGTCTTTCACAACTAGGACTGAAATAACACCGCGCGAAACTAGATGATTTTATTGAGCACAGAAAGCTGCTGAGGCATGTGGGAAGTAGTGTCAGGGGCCAGAGCTTGGCGCCAAACTTTTAGCTGTAGCGCCAGACGCCAGTATTGGCGCCAGGCGCTACAGTTAAAAGTTGGCGCCAGTCTCTGTTTGCTGGCGCCGATTTCCCCCAATACCGAGCCAGAAATATGCGTTCTAATTTCGACCGGTTTTTTGTATTGTTTGCTCGATCCTGCTTCCTGATGGAATTTTTTCTCACTTTTCTGAAACCCATATGTGTTCTACATATGGACATAACCCTCTGGGAAATCATGCTCTATCTACCCGATTGAACGCTCCTGGCAACAAAGGGTACATCTGAGATGTTGAATTCACCAAACCATGGAAGTGAGTTTTTTCTAAAAACTCGCTGTGTCCCATCCACACGCGTTAACCCTTCATGGTTAGGCTTCTGCGCGGTGCATCCGGACAATTAACCATGGACCCTCTATTGACTAAACCATATCCCGAACTTTAGAGAACTAGAGCCATGGTTAGGTTGCGAACTCATTGCATCATATTGTGCCTACTTGACTAATTGTGCATTATTTGTTGTGCATATATATTCTATGTTTCCCTTAACCGTTTGTTGATTTGTGTTGAGACTAAAATTAATGACTTAAAGAACTTTGCCTAATTAATTAATTAATTAATTAATTTGAGTCAATAAAGTTTTTTTTTTTAATCGGAATTGACCTAGTACGACTTTAGGCATACCCCAGTTAACTAATAATACCGAAAACAGTCCCAGACCGAAGCTCCAACATTGGCGCCAAAGTCTGAGTTGTAGCGCCACAGTATAGTGTGTAGCGCCAGACATTAACTAAATTGTCTGGCGCCAATCACCATATTGCAACGCCAGTCCTGTCGCTTGGCCGACAGTTCGGATTATTTGTCAAGTCATCACCTAAGGTCTATTTAATCAGTTTTCGGTTTAATTCGGTTAATTTTGCTGACTATAATGCTTAATTAATGTTCGAGTCTAGGCACTAAGTCCCATGGACTTACACAAGAGTCCAAACATGTCACTTACACTCAATACACACACCAATACACATGTCTTGATCATGATTAAGAGAGTCTTGTGTGCGCTCTCTTTTTTCGTCATTTTTTAAGGGGGTATGTCGGATATTAATCCTCCCATAAATAATAATACTTAGTTCCCTAAAAATATGTACATTATTGTTGCCAAAAATATGCATACTTTTTTTTTTAAAATAAAAACTATAAAGTCAAGTTGATTTGAGTCAAGTAATTAAAACGCAAATTGGCTTAATTTACAGCGCGTGGTCAAGAAAGGAAGGACGATTAATCAAAGATAACCTCTTCGTACAAGTCCAACTTTTCGACAAACCTATAGCCCGCAAGAGGAAAGCAAGAGTCATAATGGCAACTCAAGAAGAAATCAATGATCTCAAGAACCAACTGGCTACTGTAACTGAGACACTGAAGCTTCTCGCACTTAAGATCGATGATCCCGTGAAACAACAGCAAATGGACCTCATGCAAGAGAGCCTAAGCAAGTTGTCCAGCGACTACAAGTTTCAAGAACTCACATCCCAAGGGGTCTCGGTGGATAAAGATCTTCTTCTGCAGAAGTTCAGTGCCAACGACATCCCAAAATTTAGGGCAATCGACAACCCCTACTTCCATTTAAGAGCATTTGAAACAATAATGAGTATCAAGGGTATCGATAAGAAAGTCTTCCCTTCTCTGTTCTCGCTATCTCTCGAGACCGTTTGCCAACAATGGTTCTTTTCTCTTGAAAAAGAAAAGACCTCTACCTGGGAATCCATAGCAAATGCTTTCGTTGATAGGTACAAGTGCAACATTCAAGTCGAAACTGACCAGAGAGAACTTGAAATCCTCAAACAGAAAGAGAATGAAGGCTTCACTGCTTTCTTTAGCAAGTGGAGAGAAACCTCAGCGAAAATGATCGAGGTACCAAGTGAAAAAGAGTCCGTGAGATTGTTCATTAAAAACCTCCAAGAAAAATATTCAAAACATCTTAAATATCAAAATAACCTTCATACCTTTAAGGCTGTTTATGATATTGGGATCAATATTGAAGATGACTTGGTTAAATCTAAAACTGCCAACAATAGCTCCAATAGTGGCTGGAAAGGAAAGAAGAACGACAGTCCTTCTTCTTCCAAAACCGCCCACTCAAATAATGTTAGCACTTTTAATCTAGGAGAAGTCCTCGCCATGAACAGCCAAGGACAAAAGAAACCATTTAGGAGAAACTTCACTCCTATTGGCATGAGTTATGACACCGCATTTGATAGATTAAATGCAAAAGGTTTTATAACTCCCATTGGACCATTTGGAGATCCACCAGTTGAGAAGAGGTCGCCTAACTAGAACCCCAACGCACATTGAAAATATCACCAAGGTAGGGGCCATTCTACTGAAAGCTGTTGAAAGCTTAAGGAAGCTATCCAAGACCTAATTGGCAGTAACAAGCTACCGTTGCCCCCTGCCAGTAAGAAGCCGAGTATTGACAATGCACCTCTAGCTCATACTTTGGCTATCTCCGATGAAGAAAGCGAAGTTGAGCCCTCATCTCTCATTAAGCCTGTCAAAGCAACCAATGTCGAAAAAGGAGAAGAAGAGATCTTTTTCGATGTCAGAGATAACCTTCCAGAACCAGCAAACAAGGAAGACATACAATTGCTCACACTGTTTATGAGGGAGACATCGCAACTACTACGTGAAACTCTTAAAATTGTGAACGAACTTCACAAGAAATATGATGAACTTCCATGTCCAAAGGAAGAACCTAAAAGAGAGTTCACACCAGTGAAAACGACTTATGAGGCAAAGTATTTTCCCTTACAAGTCACCGAAAGACTCAAGAAGAGCAATAAAGTTTATACTCCAATTGGGATCCCGTATGCACAAATGTTCGAAATGTTCTCCGAGAGTGGCAAGGTCAAACCTCTCGAACCGAGACCATTTGAATCATTAAAAAGGAAAGATATATATTACTGTCAGTACCATCAGTCAGGAGGGCACACCCTAGAAAACTGCTTTAAATTCAAGGATTTGGTGCAGAAAATGATTGATAAAAAGGAATTAATCCAAGTTCAACAAGAAGAGGACATAACTGTTAATGGAGTATGGGACAGTGATGAAGAAGATGTCTACCTAAAGGACATAGTAGGACCTTTGCCTTCTGTATCATACACCACATACGACATTTGGGCTGAAGAAGATTCATCAATAGACGTCCTCACAAGATCCGGGAGAATGTAACCTCCCGTTTCGACACAACCTATGCCTACTGTACAACAAGTTCCCATACCTATCATCGAAGACAATGACATCGTTAAACAGTTTAAGAAGACAAAAGTTGAGATGAGTGTATGGAAGCTCCTGGCAACGTCTCGAGAACATAGGTTGGTTGTAATGAATGCCTTGGATAAAATCGGGATAGATTCTGACACCACTCCTGAGTGACTAGCTAACTTCCTCACGAGTGACCTCCCTAGTTCGATTAATCTAATCACCTTCTCTGATAAAGATATACCCCCAGAAGGTGACAAACACTACAAGGCATTAAACCTCACGGTAGTCTGCAAAAGGATGAATGTTCCCATGACTCTTGTAGACAATGGATCAGCTATCAATGTCTGCCCACTTAGGACTGCAAGGATGCTCGGCATAAGGGATGAGGATTTAACTCCGTCCACACAAGGAATAAGAGCTTACGATAATACTCGCTGGCAAGCTCTTGGCAAAATAACCCTAAATGTGACGGCAGGAGCAATAGAACATGCTACCACTTTTCAAGTGGTAGACATCAAGGCCTCATTCAATCTGTTGTTTGGACGCCCTTGGCTTCATGATCTAAAGGCCGTCCCTTCATCTCTCCACCAACAAGTGAAAGCCATAGTTGGAGGAATTCCAATCACTATTGACGCTTCGCCGATGAGGATCAAATCAATAGAAAATCCAATCATCAACGTGGAGCACGACGAAGATGACGAAGACCTATGGGGCTTTAACGAAGAAGTCTCCCTAATCCAAGAGGATGAAAGGACATCTCTTTGCCACGACCCCCATTCCAACATGATTATCAACACCATTTTGAAGAAACAAGGACACTTCCCTGGGATGACCTTAGGAAAGAAGAAGGGGATAGCAAAATCAATAGAGTCACCGGGCCTCCCTAAACTAGATACTTTCGGACTTGGTTTTGAACCGACTCGAAAAGATCTCAAGCGAGCCCAGGACAAGTCGAAAGCACGTAGGGACGCTCGCATTCAAAAGAAAGCAATTCCAATGGATCAGTACCCTCTTACCCTTAATGGTCAGTTTATAAAAGGAGAGGACTATCCATGCCATGAATTTCCCGAACCATTTGTTGTAAATGGCATACGACAACCAGGATTCGAGATTTTCTTGGATTGCTACTTCACTAACGAAATCCCAACTCCCGTTCATAAGGATAAAGCACCCCCATGCTTTGACTTTAACGTCATGGGATTACTGTTTGGGCGAGAAAAGAATGAGCCAGCTTATGAGGAAGATAACTCCTCACTCATTCAAACAGTCCTACAAAGCGAAAACTTCGACCCCTCGAAGCTAATTACTCCAGCCGAAGGATCATTGCAAGGGTGGCGCAAGACTATCAAGGTGACTACTCCGAGTGGAAGGAAGATATCGATCACGACAGGGCAAGGGCCGATGTTTGAAGAATCGTCAGAGTCTAAGTCAGAGTCTTTCCCTTTAGAATCTTCTAAGTCTTTAGCTATAATGCCTCCCCTTCCTATTTCTTCTCCTAGGATAGTTAGTGATCCAGTCCCTGAGGACATATCACTCTTTGATGTAATGATCTCAGAGTATAATAATATTTCTCATTCTCCTTACTTCTCGTGTTCTTCCCTAACCCAAGATGACGAACATTGCTTAGCTAACGATGAAAAAGATAAAGAAATTATTAAAGCAATGGAAACACTTGAAAAGAAAACACCAGTAATTGAAGAGACCAAAACAGTTGACATCTCAAATGATTCAACTCATAAAAGAGAAGTTAAAATCGGACTAACATTGAATAAACAAGAAAGAACCGATTTAATTAACTTGCTTAAAGAATTTATCGATGTATTTGCTTGGTCATATGAAGATATGCCAGGCATTGACAGAGAAATAGCTCAACACACTATACCATTAATCCCAGGAATGAAACCTGTAAAACAAAAGTTTCGTCGAATGAAACCCGACGTAGCACTTAAAATAAAAGAAGAAGTTCAAAAACAAATAACTGCAGGTTTCATCAAGGTATCCAAATACCCCGAATGGGTCGCCAACGTTGTCCCAGTTCCAAAGAAAGACGGAAGGGTAAGGATGTGTGTCGACTATCGAGATCTAAGTAAGGCAAGTCCAAAGGACGACTTCCCTTTGCCGCACATCGATATTCTGGTAGACAACACGGCAAATCACGCGCTTCTCTCATTCATGGACGGATATGCAGGGTACAATCAGATTCTCATGGCAGAAGAAGACATGGAGAAAACGACCTTTATCACACCGTGGGGCACTTACTGTTACACGGTAATGCCATTTGGGTTGAAAAACGCAGGTGCTACTTACCAACGTGCAACAACTGCCTTACTCCACGACATGATGCACAAAGAAGTTGAAGTATATGTCGACGACATGATTGTGAAATCAAAGGACCGTCCAGGCCATCAAGTAGCCTTAAGGAAATTTTTCGAAAGGCTAAGAAAATACAATATGAGGTTGAATCCATCAAAATGTGCTTTTGGAGTCACCTCAGGCAAACTCTTGGGATACGTCATAAGCTCTAGAGGGATAGAGATAGATCTAACCAAGATTAAAGCAATCATGTCGATGCCACCGCCCAAGACCGAGAAACAGATTCGAGGATTCATTGGCCGGTTGCAATACATAAGTAGGTTCATATCAAAACTGACAACGATATGTGAACCAATCTTCAAAAAGCTCAAGAAGAATGTACCAGTAATATGGGATGATGAGTGTCAAAAATCCTTTGATAGAATCAAAGCCTATCTCGCAAATCCTGCCGTATTAGCGCCAGCACTTCCCGGAATACCTCTAAGGTTATATTTGACGGTTACCAAAGAGACAATGGGAGCCATGCTAGCACAGGAGGTAGAAAACAAAGAGAATGCAATCTATTTCCTAAGTAAGAAGATGCTCGAATACGAAACACGCTATACACCACTCGAGAAATTGTTCCTCGCTTTGGTGTGGGCCACAACGAAGTTGAGACATTACATGTTGGTGCATACCGTTTTTGTAGTATCTCGATTGGATCCACTCAAATATCTGTTCGAGAAATCAACACTCAATGGACGAATTTCAAGATGGATAGTCAACTTAGCCCAGTTCGATGTACGGTTTATGCCACAAAAAGCTATTAAAGAATCTGTGGTGTCAGACTTTCTGGCAGACTTTCCAATAGAAGACTCGACACCAATACAGGACAATGAATTTCCAGATGAAGATTTAATGGTCACCGAAGATGATACTTGGACCTTGTATTTCGACGGAGCCTCAAACCAAAAGGGATGTGGTTTCGGAGTGCTACTAGTATCACCTAAAGAAGAACACGTCCGAATCTCAATAAAGCTTGATTTCGACATTACCAACAACGCTGCTGAATATGAAGCATGTGTGGTAGGCCTTGAAACAGCTCTGGCATTGGGAGTAAAGAAGTTAAGGATATTCGGAGACTCTTCTTTGATTATCAATCAAATATCTAAAAGGTGGAAAGTAAGGAGCGAAAGCCTAGCCCCTTACCAAACTTATCTGGAAACTCTTACCGTTCAGTTAGAGAAGGTAGAATACACATATCTACCTAGAGAAGAAAATCAATTTGCTGATGCTTTGGCAAGATTAGCCTCAATGGTTAGGATTCCCACGGATATCGAGCAAATGCCTCTAACTATCGAAAAAAGGCACAAACCAGCATATATACAGGCTATAGAAGACGACGACCCTGTCCAAGACGAAGAAGAAGAACCATGGTACATAGACATTCTCAACTATGTCACCAATGGAGAATACCCTCCTCATGCTGACAAAAGAGCAAAACGAGCCTTGAGACTTTTAGCTTCTCAATATGTACTCATAGACAATGAGCTACATAAAAGGGTACCTAAAGGTCGAGCTCTCCTATGTGTAGGAAAGGTGGATGCACAAAGAATAATGAGAATGGTCCACGAAGGAATCTGTGGAACTCATGTAAATGGCAAAATGTTAGTCCAGAAAATAATGCGAGAAAGGTATTATTAGACTACCATGAATAGGGACTGCCATCAATACATGAAAAGATGTCCTAAGTGTCAAATTTATGCCAATTTACAACACGTTCCTCCATCTTTGCTCTACACCTACACATCACCATGGCCATTCTCTACATGGGGAATTGACATAATTGGCAAAATCACTCCCCCAGGGACAGGAGGCCACGAATTTATTCTAGTAGCAATTGATTACTTTACGAAGTGGGTTGAAGCGCAATCATACGCTAAACTCACTGCAAAACATGTAGCACTCTTTATCAAGAGAAATATCATTTGTCGATATGGAGTCCCACATGAAATAATAAGTGACAATGGAACTCACTTTCAAGCCGAATGTGAAGAATTGCTACATAAATATGGTATCCAACATCATCATTCGTCCCCTTATAGACCTCAAGCAAACGGAGCAGTTGAGGCAGCTAATAAGAATTTAAAGACTATCATCGAGAAAATGACAGAAAATTATAAAGATTGGCCTGACAAGCTCCACTTCGCAGTGTGGGGTTATCGCACGTCAATCCGTACGTCAACAGGAAATACACCATTTTCTTTGGTATATGGAATGGATGCCATACAATCTGTCGAACTAGAAATACCATCTCTACGCATTGCGCTAGAGAGTAAACTTGATGAAGTTGAATGGACTAGGGCACGATATGAAGAATTGATCCTACTCGACGAAAAACGACTAGAAGCTCTACATCACACTCAGTGCTATCAAACTCGTATGGCTAGACATTTTAATAAGAAGGTCAAGACAAGAAATATCAAAGTAGGAAATTTGGTATTAAAGGCACTAAGGAAAAATGTTTTAGATCCAAGGGGAAAGTTTAGACCTAATTGGTCTAGCCCCTACATTGTCAAAACAATCCTGTCAGGTGGTGCAGCAAAATTAACTGATATGGATGGCAATGAATTCTCAAACATGACCAATCTTGACCAACTTAAAAAATACTACCCATAATTACTTGAGTAGGACACTCAAGAGAGCTACGTTCGGCCTGATTCCTTAGGAAAGGATACGTAGGCAACCCTTTACGGGTGCGGCCACTTTATTATTCGACATCTACGCATTCCAGAATCAATTAAAAGTCAACAAAAAGTCGGAAAACTATTGGCGTCGCAGAACAGAGTCTGGCGCAAGCAATAAGCCATTAGCGCCAGCCGATGGTATTGGCGCCTGCCGCCAAACCTCAATAGCTGGCGCCAAACTGTAATTACTGACGCCAATTCAGTAATAAAATCTGGGCGAATTTCGATGTTTTTCGGAAAATTTTCGACTTCCGTACTCGAAGAATTTCTGGAAAATTAATTTTTTTTCGATTTTCATTGTTTTAATAAAATAAATTTAAAGTAACAATTTAATTGAAAGCTGAAATTTCATTAATAAAATAAAATTACATTGTTAATGGAATTTAAATAAGGCTGAAATAAATTAACTTTAAATAAAAATTAACAATCTAATAAATCTGAAGCTAAGCAATGTTTTTAATCTTTCTTTTCCTTCTTTGCTCTTTTCCAATTCTTTTCAGTTTCCTCCTCTTCATCCATTACTTTAGCTAGTAGGCATCCTTTAGAGGACCTACATTCAATTTTAGAATAGATCGTTTCCCCTTCAGCTAGCACCCCATGCTTCTTTTCCACCCAAACCTTTTTGTCTGTGCTGTTAGCTTTCCTTTTCCCTTTGTCCTTAGTAGTATTCTTCTTCCTAGGCATTGTAGGTGTTTTGAATTCAATTCTTGCACCTAAGCGTTCTTTGGCCGGTGTCACCCTGTCACCTAGACGATTCTTGACATCGGTTCTACCCTGATCAATTGAAGACTTCTTCAACAACCACTTCTTTACATCATTAGGTAAAGAAGGGGGAACCTTTTGGGTAATCACTTCCCATAAAGGTCTAGCGCTCCAGTAAGTGTCAAATTTATCTACTTCTTGAGATACGGGGTACTCATAGGGAGGACGAAGATCCCCGGAAGGAATATTTTGAAGCAAGCCATATTGTCTTTTTACCCTACAGGGATAATAATATGTTACACGAGACAAGCTTGGGAGACGGCAGCAAGGTTGCTTGTTAACACCAACCATCCTTTTTATTTTCTACCATGGGATGACCCACTTGATAGTAAAATCACGTGATTCAAAGACTTTTCTCCACCCATGGCGCCCAATTTTAGGGATGCGCTTCTTCCTTCTCACGAAGCAAGTGGGAGTATAATTTTCAATGTCGTCCGGAGGGCTAATTAATCCTAGCCTCTCCATTAGCCACATCTGTAAAAAAAAATTGCAATGCAAATAAATTATTATTACAATACAAAAATATATTTTTTGATTTCTGTAATTAAAAATATTATTTTTCTACCTGTAATAAAATTGGAGAGCCGCGAAGAGGTGCTTTTGGGTCCCTTTTCAATTCATCTAGACTAATCATAGTCTCTCCAACTATCAATGGCATTGGATTTCTCCCTGATTCAATTTGTTCTTGCACAGTGGTTATAATTGATTGACCCTCGTTATTTTTACCACTACTAAGACAATATTGATTAAGCATGCAGAATAAGAACGCCCTTCTTCTATATATGTGAAAAGATTCGGAAAGAGGTTTATCAAAAAAGTAGCGTGCGAATTCTTTCAAGTTCACTACATTGCCATCTACTATTTTTGATAAATCCCTTTCCTTCAAATTAAAGAAGCGCTTAAAATCCTTATAGTAATATGCATCTACTCTAGGGATTACTACCAGGTCTATTGCAGGGAAGCCTAAGATAGCACCAAATTCCTCTGGCAAAGGGCTAATTTCATCATACCCTATTCTGAAACAATGTGTATCGGTGTTCCAAAATTCTAAAGCGGTATGTAAGAAGTCTGTGTCTAAATCTACCCCTTTGATGCCATAAATTCCCCCCAAGTGAAATAAATCCAATTCTTTTCTTTCTCTAGCATTAAGAGATTGACACCATTCATGAGAATATTGGGTGAAGGTTTTAGTGGCTAAAGACATGATTATTATTTTTCTCTAAAGAGGAGAATAATTTTTTTTCGCTGGAATTATGAGAAGAATCGGCTGAGCAGGGAGCTATTTATGTACAAATTGCGAAGAATTTCAATCTGAATGAAATACGGAGTCAGCGTCAATTGGCGTCAAAGCCCCGACATTGGCGCCACCCATCAGTGCTTGGCGCCACACGCTAAGCGTAGCGCCTGGCGCCACAGTGTGACGCCAGCAGGCGCCAAGTCAGCAGGGAAGCCGCGCGTGCTCACTTTGCGTTTTTGATATTAAACTTGAGTCGGTTAGTGACTTTATGGCCCCGTTTTAATTTTTTCTAAATATTTTTTCTATCTTTTTTCTTAATTAATTAAATATAGCAATTATTTTTAATTAATTTTATTTCTTTTTTGGATTTTATATTAATTTTCAAAAAACCAACATTTTTTCCGTTTTATTTTTCCTTTTTATTTTTGTTTTTGGGGGAGAGAGTCGGATAATACCCTCCATCAATAATAAAAATGACGGAATTTTTGCGCAAAATTGTTATCACACTTCTTTTGCACACAATAACATACACTAATATAATAATAAATAATTAAATGAAGTTACAAATAACATAAAAACACAAAGTGTCTAAATAATGAGTCGAAGGCAAAATTTCTATAAAAAAAGTCAAAATAAAATACATATACAGGTTCAGACTACGGCGCCGGAGGACGTAGGCCCATCATACCATAAAACTGCGCTGTCCGAGGAGTCACCTCTCCACCAGCTCCGACCTCAGCACCAGCTCCAGTCTCCGTAGGAGGAGGAAAGCTCAAGACAGGACCGTTCCAGCCAAGATCAACCTGAGGCTGAGACCGCGGAGGCTGCTGCGATGACGAGCCAACCTCGTACATCCCACCACCTCTGAAAGCCGAGGTAGCCTCTCCTACCGGTGCAGCAGGAGCACCCTCAGAAGAAGATCTCGAGCCCTCAGCAACGTCGGCTCGAGCAGCCTCGGAACGACCACCTATACCTCCAGACGAAGTACGACGACGTCTCGAGCTAGACCTCACCGGATCTCTCCGCCCGTTAGGCCTCGTACGGGTGTGAGAAGCGATCGGCTGACCCAGCAAAAAGAATTAAATCAGAAACAAGGTAAAACTGAAGCCATAATAATAAGTGAAGAAAGGTTACCTCTCGAACAACGTCGTCCCGACGACAGGTAGCCGCGTTCCTCATTCGGACGAGCTAACTCCGGAAGGCATCTATGCATCGTGCCATAGCCGAAACCACCTCATGTGAGAACTGTCAAGAAAATAAGTCAGTGAAAATACATGATAACTGAATATAAGATTCTGAATTAAAACTAGACTTACACTAGTCTGGTGACGAGGAATCGACGCTCCACGAAGCGCTCGCCCTCAGGAGCCGGAAAAATCAACTCCTCGATCGGCCCGTATATCCCCTGGTAGTGAATGGACATACGGGGCGGCACAAACTCAGTGGGACCATCCTGATAAAACAGAAAGAAATCAGTAAAGTATTACTTGGGGGCTACTTAGCGAAAAATAAAAAGCTAAGGATCTTACCCTCACATCCTCGGCTGGTACAGGGGCTGGAGCTAACAAAGGAAGTAGCTCCTCAGCGTAACACCATTGTAGCTCCTCAGCGTAACACCGCCCAAGGATCACATGGGATCGCCAGAGGGAACCAGATCCCTCAGCCATGCTCGACAACAATCTCTCGTCGAACATGTGACGTGGTGGAGGAGCAGGAACAACGAAAACATCAGAAGAGTGATGTCTAGCAACTCTCTCCCCTAAGTATACAACCGCTCTGTAGGTCCCCAGAAAGTAGCGACGCTCAGCGAAGTACTGTGCGGCTAATCCAGGGACTGTCCAACCGCCCCACGGTCGGTATACTACCTCAGGTCCCTATAAAAAGCACCAATCAGGTAAGAACATGTCTAAAACATCGCAGAAGAACAAGATAAACACTAAAATCGTACCGAGATGATCCGGCTCCAGACAGGTGCAGTAGACATGTCAACATGGTGGCCGCCCCAAGAGGTGCTCACCGGATATCCCCTCGGCGATGGTCTCGCCGGCGCAACGGAAGGAAAGTACTCGTAGAACCAGATCTACAAAGAAGTTAAAAGCGTGAGTAAATGCTAACTAACATGTAGGGCTAAACTTTATAGGGAATAATGTTTACCTCTACGACCTTCCAGAAAGCAGACAAGGCGATGTTCGTCCTAAAGGACCGGTGATGACACGAGTCCCTCAGCGCGCGAACAAAATCAGCGTAGGCCAAGCTGGCCCAGTCATAAGTCCCGATCCGCTGGAGATCACGGACAGCAGGGAGGTAGTAAAGCAATGCCCGACTACCCCTCTCAGGGGAGAACGTCCCTGACAACAACATCAGCACAAAGATGCGCACCCGCTGCTCTCGGGTGGTCGCATCATCATCAAGGGCCGCTGCCAGCGTCGAGCCGCGAATCCCTCTAGCACTGAACTGAGTCGTCTCGACCTCAGCTCGGGCCCGAACAGCAATCGGCCCCAACAACTCCTCGACCTCTGGAGAAAAGACGTCGATCCCGCCGTCAAATGGCAGCGGCACAGAAGTAAACTCCAGTCCTGTGATGAGACTGAAGTCTGTAGGGGTGACCATCATCTCGCCCCATGGAAAATGAAAGGTGTTGGTGGTGTCCCAGAAGAACTCCACCAAAGCGCGTACTACGTGGTGACCCCCGCTAGAGGCGACCATAGCCTCGGAGGTCTCGAACAGAGCAACTAGCCCGCAGGACTCCCATAGGAGTCTCGTCTCACGGTCTCTGGCGATGTGCATCTTGTACAAATCGCCTAGACCATCACAGCCAGAGCCGTGATGCCGTGTCCTCCCGGGCTCGGTTCCCCGTCTCACCCTCTCAGAAATGTGGTGGACAAGGGCAAAGAACAAGGTCTGCTCATCCCACTCTGGGAGCCGACCAAGCGAAGTGGACGGTGTGGTGTCGTCCTCCACGGGCTCATGCTCCCGTCTAGTGTTTCGGGACCGTGAACCTGAGCCTCGTTGTCTAGCCATGCTACATTGTGCAGAATCATCATAAATTAAGGTTCTATAGTATCTAAGGTTCGCCTAGCCGCATGATACTATGTTCGCTAAAACAGAGTACGTAGTACTAAAACAGAGCACAAATTCAAATTGAGCATGACAACATTTTTCAAGCAATCAAACAATTTCTTGCAACACTATAGTGATTATTGTGACAAATTGAACAAGAATTGCTAGCAAAAACATCAAGAACAAACCACATTGTTCTTCACGACCTTAAGAGGTCCAACAATGAAAGATTGCTCATTTCTTCACCAAATTGAGTCAAACAAGTCTCAAATTACTCCCAAGGCAATATACAAGCATAAACAAGCAATTTCATGGCATAAAACTTGATAAACAAAGCAAATTGAGCATTTTAAATTTCGAATTTTCATGAAATTCGTGAATATACATGCCAAGAATTCATAAAAACCGGTGTGAGTTTGAAGAAAACTTACATAGATCGGGAATATAGATGAAAAGAGCTTTGGTTTGCAACAAATTTGAGCGAATTCGGTTGAAAAATGATCAAGCAATGATCAATTGAAGTTTTCGGACTTCTTTCGAGCAGTTTCGCGACGAACAGAGCAAGAAATGAAACGAAAATGGGAATTTAAAGAGATTCCCGTGCTGGCGCCAGTCCCTAGGCATTGGCTTCACTTTCTGGTCTTGGCGCCTGGCGCTAATGCCTTTAGGCTGGCGCTGATAGATTTTCAGCGACGCCAAAGCAGCCAGCCACCTGTTGGGGCTGTGCTAGCCTTATGCAACATATTTTTGGGTTCCTTGGTACGCCAGTTAGCCCTTCTAAGCAATTTGACATGATTAAGTAATTAGCTTGATTACGTAAAGTGATCGACCTGATGAAAAGATCGTCTCACTTAGCTTAAAGCACCTAAGCATTGGCTCATTAGCAAAAGGCACCGACATATAGGTTCAAGAGAAAAGGGCACCGACATACAGGTTCAAAGCAAAAGAGCGCCGACGTACAGGCATAGCAAAGGCAAGTTCAGGCGAACTTTTACAGATCGACAGGCGTTGATCTTCGGTAATTTCCTTTGGAAGATTATCGCATCAAATGAGGATGACTTCAAGAGAAGATGTCTTCGACATCATTCCCTAGCTTGCGGAAACTTGTCATAAACAACTGAAGGTAATTTCGGGCGAAGTTGTCTTCGATCATAGTCCCTTAGGCATGGAAGATGATCATAATGCGGATGAGAATTATTTCGAGAGAAATAATTTTCGATAGTATTCCCTTGGACGTGGAATATTATCAATGCGGATGAGAATTATTTCGAGAGAAATAATTTTCGATGATGTTCCCTTGGACGTGAAATGTTATCACAGCGGGGAGGATAGTTTCAGGCGAAGCAATCTTCTAATTTGGAAGCAGTTACAGGCGTAGCGGTTTTCAAGCGGGATGGCATCTCTAGCTTACAGGAGGTCATCAAAACAACACAGCAGCAGCAACAATCGGTTACTTTCAGAGACGTGTGCTCGACGGTGAAAGATACGCGTTTCTTAACTCTTTTATCTGTTTAACTAATGCTAGTTTTGCAGGTATCGGCGTTATAAGGTTGATTTAGGATCGCAGAACGTTCTAAATCATTCTCCGTCCCTATCGTTACTTTGACTTTCGTTTTCGAAACTTGCGTTTCTCCAAACTCATTCAAAGTGGGGGCTTCTGTAGACACCCATTTGTGTCTCCCCAAAACCAAACCCAGTGATGAGTGCCTTTCACGTCGAATCATAATCGAATGAAACGAAAGTGTGGAAAGGTCTAGTGTTGCGGAAAGTTTTATTTCTTTTCTCTTCTCCCTGATTTTGAAAACTTTATTTTAAGAAAAAAGCCAATATAGTTTGGTTGGTCCATGATATGGGTCCAATAGTGGTGTATTTGGATGTGGCCTGCAAAGACCTTTCCAACGATATATTATAAGCCCAATTCCGATGAATATTGAGGAAGTTATGGCCAATTTACTAAACTGGGTCCGGTTTGAGCTTTATGTATGGCCCAATGATCTAGGGGAGGGCCTAATATGATTTATCATTCCTAATGCAATTAGGAATGGTTTTAGTCTTCTAGAACATTCTAGAAGGTTCTTATCATTCCTAATTCAATTAGGACTCTTCAGAGTTTTAATCAAGATCAAATAGCATTTTTGATGGAATTATATTATTTTATCTTCCAGTACGGGAAATTTATCAGATTTTCGAAAACGCGTTGAAAACCAGTTTGGCGTCCAACCCCAGGCCTTGGCGCTAGGAGGTAGCCATTGGCGCCTGGCGCTAGCCACTGGTGCTGGCGCCAGCTAGCCAGGGTTGGCGCCAATGCTGTTTTTCGATCTTTAGACTCTGTTTTGTTAAATTATCTTTTTTGGATGATTTTCTCTATAAATATCGTATCAAAAACTCCGTTTTTATTCACCAATTATCATCAACATTCACCAATTACCATTCATCAAGAAGCATCAATTCACAAGTCTTCATTCACAATACATTCATTCATCTTCATCATTCATTCATCAATTTTCCATAATATTAATTCTTTAGCATTTCTTTTCTTTCTCTAGTTCTTTCTTGCTTTTTTAATTACAAAATTCCGCATTCACAAGATCTAGAAACACCTAGCCATATTCGAAGTTGCCTTCGCCCTAGACGTGAAAGGTTTAATTTCTGAGGGTTTGGTCCCAAATCTCTCTTTCAATTATTTAATTTAATTGTTTTGATTATTATTTTCCTTGAAGTTACTAACGTGTGTATTTTGTTATTAGAAAGAGGTACGAGGCATCCAAGTAAGTATTTTAATGGTTTAATTGATATTATGATATAGAAATCATGCTTAGATTGTTATTTTGATTCCTAGTATCATGTCTAGGGTAACTTTAATATTAAGTATGATTAAAAGTACGATGCTTCATATGTTCTTCCTAATATTTATTCATGTTAGTATCATGTTAGGGTTAAAGATTTGATTTTTAATGCTTAGTGACATGCTAGGGTTTGTTATTAATCTTGTTAGTATCATGCCTAGGATCTTGTTATGCTTTAACATGATTATGATGATTATTATTAATTATGATTGATATTATTATTATTAATGATGTTGATTATTATGTTGCTTGATGCTTATTATTTATTGCTTGATCACCTTTATTGCATGTTTAAAGGGAATTTGGTATTTGCAATCACGCTTAATAAGATAATTAATAATCTTGTTAGGGTTAATTGCGATTATAAATTCAAGTGATCGCCAATAATAGTTTATTTTTGCATTAAATTCAACCAACATAGATAAACAGGTTTAGGGTAATTTATTGATTGTATGTTAGTCAGAAAGCGCACATGAATACGAGCAGAATAAAGTAGAGGCCTATTATTAGGGCAGGTTCAATCTCTTTTAGGTTGGATTTGTACCTTCATCCCCGAACCCTTATTTGGTTCATGACCTTATGGAGTTGACGATCTCTTGGATCGTTAAGGGGTGTAACTTTCACCTCGTAAATGGTTTACAAGTTCCTTAAACACTTGTTGGCGACTCTTTTACTCTATCTTCTTCCCTTTTGGACGCCACCGTACTTTAGTGTATGATCACAGTGGGGTTCGAGCTAGTGGGATTTTAAAGGCTTGAAATTATTCCCCACATGTAGTTAATGTTTGGAGATATTATAGATTGTTTATTTGTTTGTGTGATTGAGTTGGAGGATGAGAATTATTTGCCGGCGTTAATCATATGATTAATGTGGTATGGCATAATGTGAATTGAAACAGGTTTATTTTGAAGCCATACCCTATAGGAGGGAATTCTTCAATTTACAAAGGAGATTCTGCCGAAATTTTTACTAATAACTGCTTACATAAATTATTTTGCTATAAGTGTTGCAATTTTTATTTGAACTTTATTTATTTAAAAATTTTTTAGTCTTTTTAAGTTTTGACATTTGAGATCATTGTTACTAATACATATCTTAATGCAGGGAGAATATATGGAAAAACTTGAGGAATATAAGAACAAAGGAATTGAGATGAACCCTAACAAAGTCTACTTGGAGGTTGTAGGTGGGCAAAAGAAAGGAAAAGTCTACAGTTTAGGGAGTGCTTCACAAATGTATTACAAGAGCGATTCTACTTCTCAACTTACTGCATCATCTTCCACTCCTTTCATGATTTCTCAACTAAGCTCTCAAGTTGAAGAATTAAAGAAGATGGCGGAAGAAAACCAAAACAAGGTAGAAGAAAGCCAAAAAATAGCGGCATAGAGCTTAAAATATGCTAAGGAATTCATCGAAAATCATGAGATCGAAAAAGATACATGGAAGAAGGAAAAATTAGCTATGCAAAAAACATGTAGGAAATGGCATCACTTGTCCAACAATGTTACCGTCCTTCTCAACCTCCTACGCCTACAGTCACCCGCTCTCGTGATACAACTAAGTGATTTTTATTTTCTTGGGGGTAATTTTGTGAACAACTGGTCTTTTACATTGTCATTAGTTGTTATTTGAAGTAGCTTTTTTTATATGGGAGGTGACTTTTGAAACAATTAGTCATATGTATTAAATATTATTTATTAATACATTGATACAAAATTGATTATATTTTGGATATTTGAATAAAATTAACATCTTGGTTATTTGAATTTATGCGTGGTTACCTTTTTTTGTGATTGATATTGGTTGTCGCTAAATTATGGTCTCAAATATTGATAATCAGTCGCAAAAATTTAGCGACTGCAAATTTGGTTTAGAGACTGATTAGTTAGTTGCAAAATAATTATTCTCAGTAGTTGCTAATCTGTTACAAATAATTAGTTTTGTAGTCGCAAAAATTTGGTCTCGTAAGTAGTCGCAAATCCGTCGCAATAAAACTAGTCTCTGTAGTCGCAAAGGTTTAGTCTCGTGGTTGCAAAAGTTTGGTCTTGTAGTCGTTAATCCGTCGCAAAGGTAGTCTTAAAACATTGGTCTCTGTAGTTGCTAATCCGTCGCAAATATTTTACGACGGACAATGATTAAGTTGCTAAAATTTAAAATTTAGTCGCTAAATGGCAGTTGCAAAGGTGTTGCAAATCCGTCGCTAAATTTGCAACTGTTCAAAAATTAGTCGCAAAAATGGATTTGCGACGAGGTGTTTGGCAACTAACCAAAGTAGTTGCAAATCCGTCGCAAATTCATTTTTGCGACGGATTTGCGAATACTTTGACCGTCGCTAATACCCCTTTTTCTTGTAGTGATCACGCATCGAACGGTAAGGATAGTATAGTAACCCATGATCAAAAGAGAAGTAGTAGACGTGTGCTGGTGATGACGATGAGAAGCAACAACCATGACCTACGTATAGTAGAGATATGCGCTTTTAGGCCGAAGGAGAAGAGTCACACATATACTTGGGCCAAGTTGCAGATCCAAAGAAGAATAAGTTAAGGGATCAAACCATCATCGAGGAGAAGATACTACACTACTACGTCACAGTTGAAGAAAAACAAATAAAATTGCGCAAGAAAAGATTAAATCCCACCGCTTGAAATTAATTAATTCTCAAAAGAGAAACCAGGTAGCAAGAATTAATACTCCACAAAGATTCCAAGTGCTTCAACAATAAAAGGAGCTAACTTGATAGCAAAAGAGATGTGCAAAAGTTGACCTCATTGTGATATACCACCACCAAAACAAAATCTATGTGATTATGTGTAAAAAAAAAAACAATGAGGCAATGTAAGAATCATTGTTGGTCATGGGGAGGTGGAAATAGAGTGCGACACATGGAGTAGGTTGACAGATGTGGTACTGTCAGTAGTGGGAGGCGGTAGTGTACGCGATTGCCAACAACGATGGAGGAGGCTTTCGCGATTGCTACTGTTGGTAGGAGGCGCAAGGTTACATAAAGATTCTAAAAAAAAACTTTGAGAAAAGAAGAAA
Source organism: Chenopodium album (assembly GCF_948465745.1). NCBI lineage: Eukaryota > Viridiplantae > Streptophyta > Magnoliopsida > Caryophyllales > Amaranthaceae > Chenopodium > Chenopodium album. The sequence goes on along the minus strand of NC_137839.1, from coordinate 16,366,821 downwards.
AAAAAAATCTATATGTGTGTTTGCGGAAGCATAAAAAACTTTGTATATCCCGCCGGTGGGTTTATATTTCTAACCCACCGGCAGGGTGAGAATTTTTGTATATTGATAGAGTATAAAACATATTCCTAGGCCTCAACCATCAGCTTAAGCTTTTGGTTGAGTTGGTCCTTTAACATGGTATCGGAGCCAGCGTGACACAAAGGTCACGGGTTCGAATCTCATCCGCCCCTCCTTCAAAGTGGAATTGATTCGCACCAGGTATGGTTGGGCCTGTGTTGCATCCACATTTCAAGTCCAAAGGGCCTTTCATGTGAGGGGGAGTGATAGAGTATAAAACATATTCCTGGGCCTCAACCATCAGCTTAAGCTTTTGGTTGAGTTGGTCCTTTCATATTAGGTAACTATAAAGATATGTACAGATATCAAAGATAATCTTATACAAAATATATCATAAACCTAGGATGAGACTATTCTATGAATATTCTCTATCAATAGATATGATGACCCTAATTTCACATAATGACATTTATCAAAATTTATAAGAAAAAACTGAAATTAATAATCCCACCTTTGGCTCATGTTTTCAAAATAATCTCACATTTGCGTATTTTAGAAATAATCTTATTTTATATTCCTAGATACTAGATTAATCCCATGCGTTGCACAATTTAAATAGATTTTATTTATTTAAAATATTTGTTAATATTCTTTATTCGAAATAGTGTAATTATAATCTTATTTACTTTGTATTAATTTTGAAAGAAGTTTTATAATTGTTTAGTTTTAGTACTTAGGAGAAAAAAAATAGAGAAAAAAATGATGATGTCAAAAAAAGATTTGGCGGAGAAAATTTTCATAAGAAATCGACAAGTATCCTCTAAGGATGTCAGCATGTTTTACTTTAGTAATAGTTAATAGATTTTATCAAAACAAGTCTTTAGGAATTGTTCTCTTCAACTTTTTTAGATACTTATTATTACTTATTCCTCAATAAATTCAGATCATATTAGACCAGCAGATCAGAACTTTTGATTATCATTTACTTATTGCTAAATATCGTTAATTGCGTATTAATTTATTTTATTATTACATAATTAAAAAGTTCATAATGAGACGAATCTAACAAGATCCATTTTGATGATATTTTTCTTTATAGATCAAATTAAAATGTGGTCAAATTTTAGTCAAATTGTTAAATAAGATTAGACCAGATCAAAAAAATTCAAATTAGACCTTAAAAAATTCAGACCAGATCTATTTGTTTCAGTTGAAGAGAACAAGTCCTTAACCGGTTTGTGAAATTGATAACCTGTTGTATAAGGTCACTAGCCATGTGTCACATTCTGATTAATTTTTTTAAAAAAAAAAATAAAAAAAAACTTAGCTTCCCCTACCAACCAGCTCTCGGAATTCCCATATCATCCCTTGCCGGACCCTCCCTCTACCGTTGGACAAATAAGCCGTCAGCCGCACGCACTCGCCAACGAGTAAACAGAACCCTGTCACCTGCTGAAGTAGCAGACCCAGCCAGCTCTCGGAATTCCACAATTCCCCTTCTTCACCCCATTTGCTTATTCCCTTTACCGTCAGACGTCAGGTTCATTGAAACTACCCCCTCGCCATCGTCACCACCATCTCTCACCTCCAACACCATTGCAAACTCACACTAAAGTCATTTTCAGAATACGCAGAGGTGGGATTATTTTCAGAAGATGAGCCAAAGGTGAGATTATTAATTTCAATTTTTCTAAGATATTATTGAGAAATATTGTGATGTATCTTAGGAAGTCTATCTATAGAGAATATTAGGGTATGCCTCGTAACTATGGTGTATATATTGATGTGATGTGGCAGTGATATTAATATGATAAATACAGAATGTAACTTTGTGATTAATTTAACACTTCAACATGCCAAATGCAACAATTAGTTTAAGCTAAGCTAAGTAATATAATAGGTTAAAGGATCGAAAAGTGGAGTAACAATTTGTCCCTCCATCTTCCCCAGGAGTGACCAGAAATAGAACCTCACCCCACCCTAACTGTGACAGGAGGGGCATTCCTCCGTATCTTATCGTGTAAAAAAAAAAAAAAATATATAATAATAATAATAATAATAATAATAATAATAATAATAATAATAATAATAATAATATGAGGCTCGTTGTCAGGCGATTGGATATGGATTCTTCCCTTCTCCTTTTCTTCGCTTGGTGAATTAGAGAAGAAGACTGTTGCGTTGCTTATCGACGACGCAAGACATTGGAGCACGTGCTGCAGCTCATATTTTTTTTTACTAGGGTACACTTTGCAATAGCTAGAGGAGTGGGGCCCAGATTGTATCTCAGTTTATTTCCTACTAATTTATTGTAGGTTGTATGACTTTTGTTTTTGAGATAATAATAATAATAATAATAATAATAATAATAATAATAATAATAATAATAATAATAATAATAATGGTTTATTTACATTCAAATTGTTGATGAAAAGGTACAATGCATGCAAATTCAAATTCAAAGACTAGATAATCTATCACTAACTTAAGGCATACAAAGTAAAAGTATAACATACCATGTAGTAGTACTCTTTTTGCAACAAAATACTTCGTATCAAAATGGGATAAATAACAATCCTAAAAAAAAGGATTTAGAATAAATTGAGTTTGATTTAAAGATATAATCCATACTATTTACGAAGTATTAAAAAATATTTATAAAATTGTATATGTGCCACGTGCATCCTTTTTTACATCGGTATAAGGCCACAATGAGCTTTGAACCCCAATTCAAAGCTCATTAAATGGAAATCCCATGTATTACCATTTTAGCTAGAATTAATTCATGCTCTCAATACATACATGTATTAGAATGTAATTTCTTAAAAAAAAAAGTATTATATTAGAATATATAATAATAAAAATAAAAATCTAAAACATAAGTCTTTTTAGGAGTCTAATGTAAAACTGAAACAATTTAAAGTATCACCCGTGGCAAAACCCGAGTAACACACTAATCAATATATATTAAAACTCAGCCTCCTCTCTCTCTTATCTCTCCTAAACTTTAGCCTCCATTGTCAATTTTGAAGGGGCTTCCATCGGATTTCACCGGTGGAAAGCCCCAATCTTTATTTTCTTTTAAGTTTTTTAATTTTTCTTAGGTTACAATAATGTCTCCCTCGAAAGAAAGAGTTTATCTCCTTCGAAAGACAAGGTTTTTTCGATCTCCTTCGAAAGACAAGGTTTTTCGGACTCCTTCGAAAGACAAGGTGTTATTTGTGTTTAATTTGGTCTCTGGTTGTGAGGGGCTACTATTGATTATGGCTCGGAATCGGGTTACGGAATCAACACAAGAATTTTCTTTCACACAAAATTGCGAAGCGACGACGGATCCACTCAAAAATTTGTATGAGACAACGAACTGAGAATGTGCCGAATTGTTATATTTATGTATTTGGATTCTTAGCCCTTCCCCGATCCGATTAATTCTTGTTTAATTTTGTTAAATTCGTTTTCATTATCGTTAATTGTCAATTGTAGATGTCGTATGGCTATTATTAATGAAATTTAATGTCCTTTAGGACTTCTTTCAAAAAAAATAAAAAAAAAAAAATATATATATATATATATATATATATATATATATATATATATTAAAACTCAATGACAAGGATTGTAATCTTGCCACGTGTCGCCAATCTTGCCACGTGTTCCCATGTCACTTATTATTATTAATTATACATCAATGTTTTCTCATAAAAATTTATAATTTAGTAGCATTAATATTTGAATCCATAAGCTCATATTCATTAAAATTAAACTTTAACTAACCACCGCTCCAATGATATCTTATGATGATAAAATAGTATTAAAAAGTGTTATTCATGTTCATAAATTCTAAAATTTTAATTTTGAACTTATATGTGTATATTTTAAGAACAATATGATTGCAAAATTAATTTCATTTATTTGATTAGTTACTCAACCATAATTCATATAGGCTATATTTCATTAAAATATATAACCCAAAAATGCAAAATAATTTTAAATAATTTTTCGTTTTAACCACAAAATATGTTTATTAGAAGGAATTTATTATGATAGTTGAATCATTAAAAAAATCTCTTTAACAAATAAAACAAACTGATACAATATAGCATTTAGGTTGCTGCATATTAAATTATTAATTTTGGTATTCAATTATATTTAAAATATTTAACAAATGATATTATTTTTATAAAGCCACCAATTTATATTTCACTTGCTTTATTTTGTTATAATAATTCATATACAAACAATGACCCGGGCATCGCCCGAGCCAAAAACTAGTTCTTAATTAAATGTAATAATTCGGACATTGTCCAACCCACCACAAATACTAGCTATTGACGATAAAAGTAGTAGAACAAGTGGCTTTTCGTAAAAAAAAAAAAAAAAAAAAAAAAAAAAAAGTAATAGAACAAGTGAGTCACATGTCCATATAAAAGGAAGCATTCATATTTTATTCATTTTATTTTATTTTAGGAAATTTTTTAAATTACCACCTAAAAGTGTAATCATTTTCGAATTAACCATCCGATTAATTTTTTATTTTAAATTACCACCCCTTAAATTAAATAAATGCTCAAATTACCGCTCATTTCTGTTTGTGGGCCCCACCTAACGCTTATTTGGACCCTTTTGACTGATTTTCCCCCTGATTTTTCTCTTTAAAAACGCTCTCATAACTTCAATTCACATTTTCTCTTTGAAATTTGGTAGAATTTGGTGTAGGAAATGTGAATTAAAGTTTAGAGAGCGTTTTTAAAGAGAAAAATTGGGGAAAAAATCAGTCAAAAGGGTCAAAATAATTAAGTGAGGACTATAGACGGAAAATCCACCAATTTTTGAAATGGGTGATAAACTTAGCATTTATTTAATTTAAGGGATGTCAATTTAAGATAAAAAATTAAATGGATGGTTAGTTCAAAATGATTATATTTTTTTATGGTAATTTAAAAATTAACCTTTATTTTATTATTAATATTTTTTTTTAGAAAACGAAGCATCGCACACACAAGACCCATCAACGGTAACTTTGAGGAAATTAATGGCCCAATATCAGTGTGTATTGATGGGTTTTCTTTAGCCAAAGCATCGCACAGACAAGGCCCATCAAAGGTTGTAGGCCAGGGCCAATTCAATCGCAAATTTTAAGATGCACCATGGTGCACCTATTTCTAGGTGCACCACGCCTATACTTTTGAACAATCAGTAAAAAAATCTGAACAATTGCAAATTTTGAACATGTAGTAAAAACATCTAAACATCGCAAATTTTGAACATTTAGTTAAAAAAATCTGAACAATTGCAATGCATCATGCCTATACTTTTGAACATTTAGTAAAAGAAATCTGAACAATCAAGAATTTTGAACATTTAGTTAAAAAATCTGAACATCACAATTTTGAACATTTAGTAAAAAAAATCTGAACAATCGCAATGCACCACGCCTATAATTTTGAACTTTTAGTAAAAAAATATGAACAATAAAATATTTTGAACATTTAGTAAAAAAATATGAACAATCGCAACTTATGAATTATTACGAGTCAGACAAATTTTGAACTGACACATAATAATTCAATAGTTTTGTAATATCAACTGAACATTTAATGTATACAAAATGAACATTTCTTGATAAAATATTAACATTTCTTGATAAAATATGAACATTAAAATTGCATGTTTATGTTCAATTTTTATGAAGTGTTCATATTCTTTTTACTAAGTGATCATATTCAATTTTTTTTACTAAATGTTCAAAAGTATAGTCGTGGTTGTAACACCCCCGATTTACTAGCTAATAATAATCAATAAATAAATGAGAAATAGACAACATTTAAATAAAAGTGCGGAAGCATACACCTAAATCGGAGGTATCACCGCCACACTCAACAACCTGTCGAGTGTTAAGGCTTACATATCCCAATAAATACAACCCAATAAATCTAGGTGAGCTATTTATACAACTTTACAAACTGGTTACAGCATACTACTCGAAACGCTTGAGCTCCTTTAGCTACAATCACTTGATCAACCTGCTTAAATAATCTTGACTGCTCACCATTAAGGACAAATTCCAAAATAGATCGTCGCAGGGCCACCATAAGAAAAAGACATGGCCGCAAATACAAATAGCACAATAAAACAACACACACGTCAGCAAAAAGCTGAGTAATCACCACTTATCAAGATATTATGATAAATAATAAATTAATTAATATAGTAGCTCACTCTAAAATGTAGTTCAAATCTACATTACACATTGTACACTGAAAATAACATTTGTCAACTCAACCTCGAATAATAATACGAACCTTTACTCAATATATCCCATAAGTGTGCCATGCTCATTGTTCTATACCTAGCCTTGGAAATGGGTAATTCGAATAAAACCAACAAGTATAAAAACTTGAATACTCCCAATAATTAGAAAACACCTTAAACCAGACCACATACGGACCAATTCCCACTGTAGGGGACCATAGAAAAATAAATAAAGATTGTACCTCATTCTTAACTCATGATTACCATCTCCTTACCAACATGCCAAGGACTAAGGTATATAACGTCGAGCCTCAAACCAAGAACAAAATAAATAATCCTCAACCTTTTGATCTCATACATCGATCAAATAATTATTCATAAACAATAAATAGTATCTCACTAATGGCACATGTTCCCAATTAACATGACAATTCGATTCATAATATCTCAACTCTTAAAACACATACTAATAACCCAAATATAATCATATCTCAACCCAAAAATAATACTCTGCGTTAATAACCCTAAAACCTCGATAAAACAATACTCCCTATAACAACAACATTAAAAACCCTGGCCCAGAAATAACACAATCAATCAATGCGACAATTAAATCATATAATACCACACACTAATCATATACATATAAATCATGATCATATATAATTCACAAATTATAAAATTTACACATAACAATACGGAGTACAATTAATACTAACAATTTATAATCAAACAAATCAAAAAAAAAAATTAATTAAGATCGTGTGATTACATAAAATAAATAATACCATCAAATTATAAACAAATGATCTAATTAAGAGTTGATAGTGTAATTACCTTACAATAAAATTACGATAAAACTACGAAGATCAACGTAGCAATACTACGAGCCTTCCTTGCACAAACAAATGGGGGCATTATTATACAATGATTAGAAAATAATGGAGATTGGAGATGAAATAGAAATTTTTTACAAGAAATTAGTCTTTGGGTTTGGGTTAATGAATATCACCGAAAATGGCTGGCAGCGACTGCTTTTCTTTTTTTTTTTCTTTTTTTTTTATAATAATAATAATAATACTAGAATAAATAAAGAGAATATTAGGGTTTAACATAGGTTATATACTAAAAAAAAATAAGTAGAGTCCATATAAATTAAAATATGTTATCAAATAAATATTTTATTAAGATATGAAATAAAATCTTATTTTAATATAATATAAGATAAAAATATACGGGTATTACAGTGGTGCACCTATTTCTAGGTACACCATGGTGCACATAATACTAATTGCAATTAAATCACATTTGGTGACTCATTCGGTAGTCATTCCAATGTCCATTTAGGCAATGGGTTCAGACCTTTTGGGAGGGTTAACTAATTCTTAAGACCAGGGATGACAATTCAGGCTGGATCGACCCTACTCCACCCTGATCCGAGGAAAAAAATCTGCTCCGAATTTGAGAAAAAGTAACCTAAATTCGACTCCATGAAAATAATCTAACTCCGAGAGGGTTGGAGTTGGATCTTACAAAAAATCCAAGAAAAAAATCCGACTTCGATAGATCGTGGATGTGGGTGTGGGTAGTTGTGGCAGTAAGTGTGGGCTGCAAAGGCCCAAATAGCCCAATTTCTCAAAAGTATATTGATTAATTGAAAAAAAAACTTGAGGTTAGATCGGAGTTAGTGCCTTGATATTGAAGTCGCATCAGAGTTGGAGTCTCAAAGTCAAATGTTGGAGTTGGATGTAGGAGTCGGTTTTGGAATCAGATTTAGCCTCCAACTACATATATACATAAAAAAAACCTCAAAACCAACATTTCATCATATTCATTTTTTCTCTCTCTATAACCTTCTTCGTTATCCAAATCTCTATGCTTTCTCTCTCATTAAACTCGGAAAATTCAAACAATATCACTCTAAATCAAGGTTTGCGAAGAAGTTGGGTCTAAAAATTTTGTTTGCGGTACGGAAAACCGATCCGCAATTTTCAAACTGTAAACCGTACCAAACTGCGAAATTGTGGTTTGGTGTGGTCTAAACCACACTCAGAACAACACCAGTTAATATTAGGGTCATTAGGTTAGCTGACACGGGTGAAATTCAAGTTTATACTAATATAAGTTAGCATAACAATTGATAAAGGTCACTAGGGTCACTATCTAGTTGATCATTTATAGACATTGTTATCGAAGGATGGGTACATCGTACATGCAAAGACTAATACAATAGTAAAATTAATTATTCACTCAAATTTAAGCAGACAAAAATGATAAGGCTCCGCATATTACTTTGTATTTTTTTTATTAAGCTTAATTTCGTACCCCATATCCAAAATCCTAGATCCGCCACGACTTCTTGGCACAACCATTGCATTTAGTAGACGGTCCTCAATAATTTACCTAAGTTGCTGTATAACAAGCAATGGAAATGGCCTGGTGCATTGGTTTCTCGAGAGTGGGTGCATATCTTCCAATATTATATGCAGGTGATTCAAACACAGCATGATATCTTCTATCTGCAATTTACAAGTATAATATTCATTGATCTTTTGTAAATCCTTTCTTCCTACATTTTTTTCAAAGGAAGGGGTATGGGCACTTGGGCAAGGGCGGATCGTGAACAATTCCATACTCACAACAAAACCTGGCCATTTCTCACATACCTGAACTTCTTTGCTGTCTTTTAGGCTTTTCTCAATAAAAGCGTTATCATCCTACAATATACAATAGATATATGAGTTAAAAGAATGAATAGCTTCTTGAAACACCTTACTACCAAAAAGCTTAAATATATTAACACTGTAGAAGTCACAGAATCTACTTACTAAGCTAGCTTTATATCCACAATTGGAGGATATAAAAACATCTAGTAGATTCATTTATTTGCTTTAGTTGCTAGGACTTCCTTATGAGTTTAGTCTAGGAGCGTAATTGTGGTCAATTGAGCTTGCAAATTACTCAGCCACTCATGTTTTTCCATTATCTAAATACTACAAAGTTGAGCTCGAGGATCACTACCTTCTTTGGGTGTTGTACATTATGATTCCTTTGAGTACTTATTATACTTATAGAAATCGATATAATATGTAGGACAGTAGGAAGCTTTAGTCCTGATATATACGAGAAAAGTTTGAGAAAGAAATAGACTTCGATTTAGCTGTTTTGCAGTAGATTTAGTTGGTCTTTTAGAAAAGAATACATAATATCATCCTAGATGAAAGAAAACTATCGAGGACTTACTGATCTTGGCTCAGAGTTGTGCTTAAACATTATCAAACGAGTTTTGGGACCAGTGTAAAATTATAGTTCAAGAATTGGATGACAGGATTTAGGAGTTGCCTCCAGGTACTCTGATACAGCTTCATATGCGGATGCTATTTATACTCACGCGATGTACCAGATTGTGCAGAGGATGGACATGCCCTTCAGCTGCGCCTGTGCGTCAATCAACTTTTTTGAAGTTTGCAGGAAAAAGATGAAGTTGTGTTTCTGTTTCTGTTATGCTTGTGCCATGATTAGTTGGTGTTTAACCCTCCCCTAATACTATCTATCTTTGATTTAATTGTATTTAGTTAGTAGTTGACACTTCCAACTCGTTTTTGGCTCATATAACAAAATGTGTGGATAATGAGTTAATGACTAACTAACTGAACTGAGTGATTAATAATATTAGTTTGAAAGGAACAGTCCTTCATAAATACATTCTTTCTATACTACCTCCGGCCTGTATAATATACAACTTTTGAATTTTTTTTATCTCACAAATATTACACCAAAGTAGCATATAAAATGAACCGGAGGTAGTACATTGGGAAACATACTTGATTACAAACTAGATGAAAGCATGGGTTTTAACTTTATTACATAATCTTAATCAAGAAGCTTATAGCTTATTTCTGATTAATGATAGATTTGTAACTACATCACTCATGTCCAACCTTTCTTGTGGCACTTCAGCTGAGCAAGAAAGTGCTACAAGTAGTACAGAAGTTAAGGCCTCCAACATCACACTCTTGTTGGTCTTTTCCTCTTTTTCTGTGTATTCTATAAGAGTATGATCTACAATCGTGTCAATCTCTTCGGGTATAGCATTTTTCACAAAGGTATGCAGGCTCAAGCCGCCTTTGAACATGTCATTAGTAGGCCTCATTCCTGTAAACATTTCGAGTAAAAGGATCCCAAAGATATAGACATCACCAATGGTAGACACTTCATTTCCGAGACCATATTCTGCATTCAGATCATGCCTCAAATGTTATTACAATGAAAACATTATAAAGCAATAAATTAGAACACTAAGTTGAGTTGTTACCTGGAGGAGTATAACCAATAGTTCCTCTAACTCCAACAGAGCTATACTGGTTCGCATGACTGCTATTGATGCCTTTAAGAAGGATCTTAGCTAGCCCAAAGTCACCGACATGAGCAACCAATTCATCATCAATGAGAATATTGCTCGGTTTCAAATCACAGTGAACTATTGGGGCACCACATTGATGGTGAAGATAATCCAAGTAAAATGCAACATCAACTGCAATATCAAGTCTTTGATGAAAACTCAAGTATCTTGAGGTATCATATGAACTTTTGACATTGCTAGCAATCTTAACTGTAAGTCTGCTAGAAATGGCGGTATCTGCCCTGTTAAATTGTTGTATGACAGATCAATCTCAACAAGACCCTTTAATGATCTCAGTGCATCAGGAATAGAGCCTTCGAAGTTGTTTTTCCCCAAGTATAGGTACTCTAGAACGACGCACCTACTAATAGAGCTTGGAATCTGACCTGATAACATGTTACCATTCAGTAAAATGCTTTGAAGATTATTCAACTTTCCAACATCTTCCGGGAGGGATCCGGTTAGGTGGTTTTCAGAAAAATCGATCATGGTAGACAAGGCCGGAAGATTAAAAAGTTGCAAGGGTATACCACCAGTAAGACTGTTATTAGCAAAATATAATTCTCATAGAGATGTACAATTTCCAAGATCAGACGGTATTTCCCCTATAAGATTGTTATGAGACAAGGAAAATGTAGACAACCTGCTTAAGTTTCCAATCGAAGATGGAATGACCCCAGATAAACTGTTACCATTCATGTATAGGAAGTATAGATTTTGGAGTTCCCCTATAATCCAGGGAATGACCCCGGAAAGTCTGTTGTCATAAACCACAAGATGTTGCAGTTTGGCTAAGTTTCCAATGCACACTGGAATTTCTCCTGCTATATTGTTCTTGTGTAATGCCAATATAGTAAGGGATGAGAAATTGCATATGATTTCAGGAAAAACTCCTTTGAAGTTATTTTGGCCTATTTGAAGCCATTGTAAAAGGGTATCATTGGCTAAAGAAGAAACAAAGTTCAAATCTTGGTCTTGGCCATACCCAAGGGAGTTATCAGAAAGGACTAGGCGCGAAAGCCTTTGCAACTTGTGCAGAGAAGGAACATGACCTCGAAGATGGTTTTGACTCAACTGAAGAACATTGAGACTTGAAGAATTGGAAATTGAAGCAGGAATAAGACCAGTGAATCGATTGGAGCCTAAAGACAAATACTGAAGACGCGGAAGTGTATTACCTAAACCTGCAGGAAGATCTCCTTCAAACTCATTTTGCCTTAAGGATAATTGTGTCAAAAATGAGAGGTTAAAGATTGAAGGTGGGACTATTCCATTGAACATATTCTCATCTAAAACCATAATAGTCAGATTCTTTAATTTTCCTAGAATATCCGGAATCATCCCAACAAAGTTGTTACTGTCAAGGCGCAACTCCTGCAGGAAGCTTAAATTTCCGATATAGGGAGAGAGTGTACCTGTGATTTCTGACGAATTCAGGTATAGTTTTGTCACTTGCTCGTATGTACCACCACAAGTAACCCCGTGCCACACACAATATTGGACGGTATCGTTCCATGACCTCATTACACCCAATGGATCATCTGTTATTTTGGCTTTGATTTCGAGCAATGCCAACCTCTCTGTTTCATTGTTCTGAGTTGTTGCGAGCTGAATACAATGAAACAGAATAATGGTAGCGAAAATGATCATGTAAAATGATAGAGTTAAGCGTGACATTATGTAAAATGTTGAAGGTAATGCTGTAACTACTAACAAAGAACTGAAACTAATTGAGAAGGAAAACTCTACCTCTAATAAACATACAGACAAGGCAAGATTAAAGCAGCCTCTTTTTTTTTTCGTATGAAGTATTAGTCAATGACAGTAAAATTCTAACATGCTCATAAAAATTCCAACTTTGGGTTCTTTGGTACAAGTCCTACGTTATACAAGTCGTATGTCAAAAGTCAAATTATTATTATTTTTTTTTTTTTATTTTATTATTATTATTATTATTATTATTATTATTATTATTATTATTTTTGATTAGTTGCTAAATTGGTGTTGATGATTGAAAGTTTAAAACTCTTTTTCAAATCAGTGTCCACATTGGATTGAACCCACAAAGTTATTTTCTTTAATTTATGCTAGGTTAACCCGTGCGATGCACGGTTTTATAATAAGAATTAAATTATTGATTTTTAACATATACTGAAAGAAAATAAATACTTCCTCCGTTTTCCTAATTAATTTAAATTAAATATGAATATACAACTTCCAAAAGTGCATAATTTCATATATAATTGAAAATTTCAATAAAACTATATTATTAACTATTGTTAACAACTTATAAATAACTAAATAGCGTAATATGTTTTTCTCAAAAAAAAAAAAAAAAAAAAAAATAGTGTAATATGTGTAGAAAACCCAAAATTTAAAAATTCAAATGGAATTAATTTTCAAAGCAATGTTAAATAGAGTAGCTTGAAAATGAAAAAATATGACCTCATCCTTGCATTTTGGAGGGAAAAGATTAAATAAGAAAGTGACACATAAGCAACGTCAGCGGTTGTTATTTTAGTATATATATAGATAGATATTAGTTTCGATTCGGCCCTCTTATCTTTATCTTATTTTTGTTGAAATAAAATTATTTTTTACGGAATTGAAATTATTTTTGCTAAATTAAAATTATTTTTGCTCATATTCGAGGATAATGTGATTTAGTCAATTCTATATACGACTTGGAATTATTTTTATTGAACTGAAAACTTAGGACCTGTTCTTCTTTGCTTAATTTCAGTTTAGTTCAGTTCAGTTCCAATCTATTCAGCTCAATTCAGTAACTAAGAAAATGCCCTTAGTTCCACTTTAATAAAAATATGTTCAAAATATTCGTGGTAATTACTTGTTTAATTGTCCAGCTATTCATTCAATTTTAACTTCATAAACCCTAAATTGTCGAATTTTGTAAAACCCCCAAATTGATTACCCTAATTTGTCGAATTTAGCAAAACCCCCAAATTGATTACCCAAATTTTAATTAAACTACTCAATTCAGTTCGTTGTAGGTTAGATTGTAGAAATTATAACCTAATTTGCGAAATTTGTGTAATTGAAATCAAATTTGAGAGATGAAATTAAAAGAAATGAGTAGAAGAACAGGGGAAATCGAGGGAAAACGAAAGTGTGGGTCCCATGATGACGTCATGTGTCAAAGTGGTGGGAATTTTATAACTTTTGGAAAAAAAACTAGGTGCTAAGATTTAAAATAAAAAAAAAAATTTAAAAAAAAAAACTTGAAGTGGTTTTTTCAATTTTGGCAACAATAGATGGTGGTAATTATCAAAACTTCCAAATTTATATCAAAAAAAGACTACATCAAGTGATTTATGGACATAAGTTATCATTATGATTTGCTAAATTTTATTTATTTATTTTTTAAATTATGTTTTACTGAAATGAAATTATTTTTGCTAAATAAAAATTCATGTTGCTCATATTTGAGGATAATGTGATTTAGTCAATTCTTTATACCAAATTACGATTTTTTTTTTTTTTTTTTTTATTTTTTATTTTTTTTTTGCTGAACCGAAAACTTACCTGTTCTCTTCAGCTTAATTTTAGTTCAGTTCAATTCCTAATTTCTTTCTCTCATAAAAAATTCATTTTAGCTCTATTCAATCAGTTCAGTTCAGTTCAATTCAGTTCAGCTCAGCTCAGTAATTCAGAACAGACCCTTAGTTTCAATTTAGTAAAATATGTTCAAAATATACAAAAATGTCACAAAATCAAAATGAAGCTAATATGAAACTAAGATAAGATAACAGGGCCTAAATTGAAATAAAACCAACTTGATTCTAAATGTTCCCAAAACATAGCAAATTGACATATTTATTTGATTTCAAGCCATAGAAACTGTAAGTTAAATTAACTATTTTAGGCATAGTAGGAATGGTAAATAGGAATGGTAGAAGTCCATAAGGACATTTTTAGACGATTTTAGTCCAAATCGCTCCCAAAACTTTGTAAATTGACATAATATTAATTTGATTTCAAGGCATTGGAAACTATAAACTAATTGTATAAGGCATGGTATGGGTGTTATATAATTCTTTTGGTAAATTACATTGAAAATGGGAATGATTCCTTTTAGCCATTTTTGAACCATTTTGGTTCAAAGTGTTCCAAAAACTTAGCAACATGAAATACTTATGTGATTCCAATGTGTATTTCATTAGTCCATAAAATTAAAGCATATATATTTATTTTTGGTACATAGGAGCTTATTTATTTACAAGTCTATATATATATAATCGCTAAACTAATTTAAATTATTGTTTTTATGTTTTAATTATATTTGACCATTTAATTTGAAGGATTATTGTCTGAGAAGTGCAGCCACTACTACAAAAAAGGCCTTAGAGAACTGTTATAATAGGCTTTATAGATCGCCTTATGGGTGTTCTTCTGCTAAGCGATGTATAAAGTATAGAGAACAGGTCGTGTAGGCGTTTTATATAATAACAAATAGAGAACGGTTGTTAGTCACAACCATTCTCTTTTCCCTTCTTAAATTCGTACACCAAGGAAGGAATACATAACGGTTTAGGCTACTTAACCGTTCTATATTGCATTACAATAGAGAACGGTTAAGTTAGATAACAGTTCTCTAAATTTATTTTATTTTTTTTTTTAAAAATCCGGCCATATGTATATAATTATTCGAATTACCCCTCTACGTATTTTATACCATATTATTCCTGTATTTTAATAATCTGAATTATTTTTGTATTTCATTTTAGAGCTGTATTCTTGTTTTATATCTTGTAAATTTATATATCCTGTAAGAAAATCTTCACATTTCTTATGTAAAATACATCCAATATCTAACTGTATAATAAAATTAACAAAAATATTTCCAGATACGACGAAAGCCATCAAAATATACTTCATATATATAATTTAAAACATCCAACCACAATTAAATTGAATCATTCCTACAAAATTTGTTCTATACAAACAAATATGTGAGTTAAATATAAAAAACCTTCTAGTTAATGTTGATTAAAAAAAAATTGATGCCCCAAAATATACCAATACCATGTTGGTCTACAATTCACATAAATCATCGTCGTCGTCATTTGGTTGATGGTATTCGGTAACATATGAAATCCACCTTTCCCTAAGCTCGTCAATCATTTGTTGAGAATATGTACGAGGGACTTGCTTAAAATACTACAAAACAATGTAAAATATATACATATTAGTTAATAATATACAATAAATTGGTCTACGTTTAAGGATATTGCACAATGATACATAGAATTACTAAAAATTGGTGGCTATTGCCATTTTTGCAAATCAATCAGAATGGATGCTGAATAGATTAACAGTTTGTCGCGGTGATACAGAAAATTCAAAAACAGAAGTTCAAAATAGAGTGTCACTGTGGGGCATGGATAACAAATAAGCCTCAGTCAACAACATAGGTATACATCCTAAGTTGCCAACAAGGCACAACCAAACAAGCAAGAGTAACAGATCGTGCAAGCATTTACACAATATCTCATGAAGTCATGATAGCAACAACAAAGATTTGGAATACAAAGAAGTAACAAATTTCAAATCATAATAACAATTTGATCTCTTTATGTGCCATCAATATCATTACAGTTATAATTGAATTTCGTTGAGCACTACTATTCGAGTTAACTAGCTTAGCATTAAGACACAAGTTCTTCTATTTAATATAACCAAACTCTACTAGTTAAAAAAAAAAAAAAAAAGAAATTAGCTAAATAATCAATATCTTTATTGATTTAAAGTTCACATCCAAAACAAAATTCACCACATTAAGTCATTAACCAATAAATGTTGCATAATTGATAAATCCCAAAAAAAAAAAAAAAAAACACCCCCAAAATAATATAAAAATAAATTAATAAATCAAGAATGGAGCCAAAACTACGAATATGAAGCTAAAAAATCGGTTTCCCACTCCCACTTATGAGAAAATCCCTTTGAAAAAACAAAAAAAAAAAAAAAGAGCTGCTGCTAAAGGGTCAGTATTGGGTTAGTGCTTAATGACTGCTAGGTAGTGGTTGATAGGCTGTCCAAGGGTGCTATCCATTCTGCTGACATTGACACAGTATTGGAAGATATTATCTCGTTATGCTCTAGCTTTGATTTTGTTAATTGGAAACATGTAAGCTTAAAACACAATTATGTAGCTCATGCTCTAGCTAGGATTATTCCATTTGGAGTTAAACAAATTTAGGAGAATCATTGTCCCCAAGATGTTTCTCCTTATGTATTGATGAACTCTTTATCTGCTAATTAATCTATTCCTAGCTTGGTTTCACAAAAAAAAAAAATGCAACACAACCAGTTGATGCTGCTGCTAAGAAACTAGACCCTTTTAGAAAGTCTGAACCTGTTGCTGCTGCTAAAGGGTCAGTACTTGCAGGAGCTGAGTGGTATGTAAAATCCCCATTCGGCATAGTGGAATTCTGCCCCTTGGCTTTCACACTAACCTCCCGCTCCTCAGCATTCGAATTCTCACCCTTCCCTCTCACTACTATCAACCTCCTTTAATTTTACTCCCAACCCTCCCTTTCACCAATACACGCAATGGAAAAAGCCGAACCCCTCTTATCTCCCCCAAGATCATAAACCCAAACGAAAGGCAAATCGATGAAATTGGAAACCTACAATCAATCACAGCACACTTCACTAACCTCAAAATCCTCCCATCCCCAATCAATTTCACCCCAAAAACCCATACATTCCCCCTGAAGCTGTGTACAAAGCCAAATCTATGCTCTTCTCAGGAGAATTGCTCTTGTTATCCAAGAGCAGATAATATATGACGTTCCTCTAGCAAGACAATTCATAGCTCATGCACTTCTTATTGCAAAAGACACGAGTCGTCTTGGATTTTCCAATACAGTGTCTCCTTCTAGAAAATACATTCTTTAACTGGCTACATCATTGCCCCAAAGTAACTTTAAATAGTATTCTCTAATATAATTGTAAATCTGTACAAACATACCACCTAGGTAATAGCCTACACTGATTGTAAGTTCATTTTAGACAGACTCCATAACTAAAATGTTTTCGTGAATAATAAATGTTAAATTGTTAAATAGTGAAATTATCATACTACGTATATTATTAGAGATCATCTTCAGACAGGGAAAGTCCTAAAAGGTCAATTAAATTAGTTTTCTTAAACACTGTCATTTAATTTACATGTGGCTTATCTATGAAGCAAGAGATGTCAACAAGAAAAATTTCCAAGAACAATAGAAATGACAGGGAAACCACAATATTCCGAAACACTGATTGAAGCACTTTGATGCATCCACACTTTCACATGAATCAAATTAACAATCTGTTACGTGGAAGAAGGGACAACTTATTCGGAAAGCAGAAATATTATGACTATCGTTTAATCAAATTGAAACTTTCCATGTTCAGCGGTTCTCCTAGAGTCCTAGTTCTATGTGAAGATATATGAAACAACTAACCAATCTAAACATACCACACATCCATTTTTGCTAACATAGAAATCTCACAAGCAAACAAAAGTGGTTTAATGTAAGAAGGGGAAATAATGAACTGCTGCCTTTTCTTTTCAGAAGCAGAGTATAGTCAGATGTGTGCATAGTTTCAATCACAAGATCTCATAACCAACCCTTTTATGAAAGAAAATCAAAAAGCGAATCAATATTTCTAAAATATATTGCAGAGTATTTGAAATTAATAGGGCACAATTCAATAATCCAGTGGTAATCAATTTCCCCTAGCCCTCTTTCTTTATCTGATTAGGGTTCTAAATTGAACTTAGGTAATATTAATTTGGCTAAAATTATTTTGATTACTATTGAAATAAATATAATTCGACAAAATTAAGGGTAATTTGATTGACCTTACTGCAATTCAACTGAAATATTTGCATACAAACAATCGATTGAATTTAACCCTAAAACTAGAACTTTAAAGTTTTTTTTCAATCACCTAAAATTCAAATTGCAAATTAATTTAATAGATGAAAACTATTAATTTAATTATGTTTCCTTCATATTTCGAATGATGCATGCAGTTCAATTGACAAATAATCATATTGAATTACTCTATAACAAGAAGATTCAATTCAAACCTACCTCAGAGGAGTGGTGCGATGCTCAGAAATTATGCGGCGATCGATGGTACAGCGGTGGAGCGGTGGTGCGGCGGTGCGGCAAACAGTCAGCGGCTGAAGTTATGACAGTGGTGGAGGTTTCCCGAAAGCAATCAACAAGCAGTATTTTTTTTAAGGTATACGAGTAGTTCTAGTGAAAGTGATCGAACGTGAAATGAAAGTGAAAAGAGGAGCGCGATTTTCAATTCCTTTTAGTCACCTTTAATTAATTTGGGCAAATTATTATTATGTATATTTTTTCCTCCTAATAATTAAAAAAAAAAAACAGTTAATTAATACAATACAAAACGGTTGTTAAGATTACCGTTCTATATCATCTATAATAATTAATTATTTTTTAAAGATATTTCAGAGTAAAAAAAATAGAGAACGGTTAACTATGCTAACCGTTCCATATGTATTTACATACAGAACGCCTCTTATACACATACGCTCTATATTCTTCTAGAGAACGCCTATCTTTGGTAACCGTTCTATATTTTGCAATCTCTAATCTAGTTTTTGGTGTAGTGAGCTTATAATGATGTAGAGATGAATGAGATTCTAGAGCAATGAGCGCACTACTTTAGATCAAAACATTTGTAGATAAAATATTTAGTTAGAAAGTTTGATGAGATTTGAGGACCTGTTCATTTCAGCTTAATTTCAGTTCAGTTCAATTCATCTCCTAATTTCCTTCTTTCATAAAATATTCATTTTAGCTCAGTTTAGTTTAGCTCCAATCAGTTCAATTCAGTTCAGCTCCAATATGTTCAGTTCAGTTCAGTAAATATGAATTGGCCTTGAGTGTTAGGATTTTGCAACATAGGTAGTGATAAAAACACAATTTGAACTATATATTTTTGTTTGTAATTTTTAGGAAAATTTATCTGAAAAAACCTTTTAAATGGCTCATTTTGCAAGAAAAAAACCTATTAAAAGGATCTTTGTTAAAAAAAAAAAAAAACCCCACCACGATCATTTTTTTTTGTTAGATGAAACCTCTCCTCCCTTTTCCGGCATTGACTTAGCTTTTTCAAAGTTCACCTTTTTATTTTCTCTACTTACAGCCAAGTCTAGGGTAATTTTCCCTTTTTTTTTTGCTCCCAATTTCCCCTCTATTTTTTAGGGTATATACATTGAAAGGTTAATTAAGGCAAAACTACCCAACTATTTCAATTGGAAGGTAAATTATTATTAGGGTTTCAGTTCTCTTTCTTTCACCACTATAGTTTTTACCATTATAGTGGTCAATTATCCTTCTTCATCTCTCTAACAATTCCTTATTTTTGTCTAATTTTGTAGAATCAATATAGTGGTGAGTTGTGGATGTGTTTTAAAAAACTCCAATTTTGATTCTATTTACAGCAATAATTTCATGAATTTACACTTACCTCACATAATTGTTGCACAATTAATGTTGTGCAGCAGAGGGGGGAGAGAGAGAGCCCATATGATGTGATTGAAAAAGTGTAGAGCATTCATGGAAGAAGTGGAGAGAGAGAAGGGAAAATAAAATGAAGGAGTGCAAAAATAAATTTACTTCGGTGTTAATAAAGAAAAAAAAGGGGTCAACGCCAGCAAAGCTATGTCAATGCCGAAAAAAGAGAGGAGAGATTTTATCTAACAAAAAAAGTGATTGTGGTGTTTTTTTTTTTAAAACAAAGATCCATTTAAAATGTTTTGTCTTGCAAAAAAAGGTATTTAAAGGTTTTTCTGATAAATTTTCCTAATTTTTATTTGTTATACTATATTTTATACTAAAAAATATGCAGAGGTATCTTATATATAATTTAAGAGACGTATTTCACGAGAAGCCTCCAAATTCTCAACCCTAAGCTCTCATTCACTCCATGTCAAACTTAAAATCCCTCCAATAATTTTATCTAATTTTAAAATTTAAATTTCAAAAAAATAAATAAATAAATAAATAAATAAATAAATAAATAATAGAAAAAAAAAAAAAAAATCTGGCTAATAAAAATGTTGTGTAACTGTTTAGTAGTTATGATTGCTAAAATAATTATCATAGCCCGAAAAACATGAATTTACAATTTCATGCCTCATACTCATATCCTTTCTCATTCTTCTTCCCCGTACTCTTAATAATAATGGGTAACTGTAAAGAAACTAATTTAAAATCAGTGACTGATAGTGTATTGTTTATCATTATTGTATAGTTTTTGGTTCCACTAATATTGTGATAGTTGAGTGTTTATTCATGTATAAATTATTTTGATACTATGTAATGACCATTGTACAGTATATAATCTTGCTTTGAGTTTTCATCCACTTCTTTCATGTAATTCTATAACTAATTATCTGAAAGTAAATTTGTCAATGGTTATTTGAAGGGAATCAATGTTAGTATATCAAAGGTTGATTATTACACATTTAAGAAAAGATTTTAAAGTTAATAATTGATGTATTACCTATAAGTAAATTTAATACTCCGTAAAACATAATGATATATGTAGCCCTTTTTTTTAATAGACTTTCTAAAATGCAATAATGTTTGGTTTGGTTTTTTTTTTTTTTTTTTTTTTTTTTTTTTTTTTTTTTTTTTTTTTTTTTAAAAAAAAAAAAAGGAAAATCAATAATATCTACTAAAAGACACACCTGCAATGACACGTGTCATCTCTCCTGATGAATCTTTTAGTTTTGATTTTTTATTTATTTTTGGTTAAAATTTATTTCATGTAAATTTTTAATAAGGTAAATATAGATTGGCTAAAACGTAAATTGCCTTAATTGTACAAAACTATATAGCAAGAGTTTATTTTATAATAATATGACATATATTGGAACTTTAACAACCGTGCATTATTGCACGGGACCTAACCTAGTTGTTTAATATTTGTTGCCCGGTGTTAAATATGTAAATATTTTCCTTGACTAATTTCATTAACCAAGTCAGATTATATACATTGTACAAGTCTAATCCATAGACGTAACTAGAGTCATATATTTAGGAACTAAATATATCCTTTGACTAGAGAATATAATATACAAAATATTTACATATTTATTGCGTTTGATTTGTTTATTCCCTCATCATCATGCTTATTAAATTTGTTTTTGAAGTTTGGCTTTATGAAGATGATATTTGTTGGTAAATTAAATTAGCGATTTAACAACTCAAGTCGGGTCAATCCAAATTAAAGTTGTAATTTATGTGGGTCGAATTCGGGTTGGGTCATGCTTGAGTCGGATCCCGTTAAGTCATACATCTTATCAATTTTGGGTCAGGTTTAGGTCAAGTCAATAATAGGCTGGGTTACATTCGGGGCGAGTGAATAATAGGTTGGGTTTAATTCGAGTTTTCACGGGTTAAAATGAGTTAGGGTCATTCTAGGGTTTGAGGCGGGTTCGGTTGAAGTCAATAATTTGCAGGTAATTCATAGATCGATCTGTTCGAGTTAGGTTCGATTGAAGTAAAAAAATTTGTGGGTTATAATTAAGTCGGGTCATTTCCAAGTCGAGTCATTCTCGGGTTCAAATCGTGTTCGGTTGAAGTCAGTAATTTGCATATTATAATCAAGTCGATCGAGCCATACTCGGGTTAGAGTTAAGTTCAATTTAAGTAAAAAATTGGCAGAATCTAATCAGGTCAGGTCATTTCTAAGTCGGGTTGTGTTCAGGTTCGTGTCTCAAATATTGGGTTAATCTTGGTTTTTGGTCGATTTCAGGTTAAGTCATATCGAGTTTGGGTACATTTTTCAGGTCAATTTGTTAACAATTCATGTAATGACGTTTACATATAACCATTATCAATTTCTTCATTTATTGTAAGAGAAATAATCTAATCAGGTTGGGTTAATAACAGGTCGGTTTAAATTCGGGTTGGTTTTGTAACAAGTCGGGTTAAATTCGGGGTAGGTTAATAATGGGTTGGGTTACATTCGAGTTTGACGGGTTAAACGGGTTTAGGTCAATTTCGATTCAGGTCGGTTTTGGTTCAGGTCAATATTTCATGGGTTATATTCAAGTCGTGTCATCTCCAGGTCAGTTGATGTTCAGTTCGGGTCTCAAATTCTCAGATTCACTAGGGTCTAGAGTTGGTTTCGGGTCGGGTCATATCGGGTTCACCATTTTTTTGGGTTCAAACGGATCGCTTAATGACTGGATTCGGGTCGATTTTTCGGGTCGAGTCAGCTTTGATAGGTCTAGATACATCGAGAATTTTATTAACATATAGCATATTTATGGAATTTTGTTCTCTTCTTAGATTATCCATGGAAATCACTCTTTAGCACTCCCTCCGTCACTAAATTACACTCCTTTTTTCCTCTATTATGTGAGGAATAAATACTAGAAATAGGAATGTAATTTAGAGACGGAGGGAGTAACTAATAACTTGGTAATCACTTCTATAAAAATATTAGAGTACTACTTACCATTTTTTTCTGTTGCTATTTTATGTTTTATTAAAGACTATCTGCATCTACTATTTTAAATTTTTAATTATATACTCTATATTTTTTAATCCTATCTTTAATTATAACACGTGCATTAGCACGTGCACATTCTAGTAGTTAATATATGAGCAGGTTTAATAATTAAATAAAAATATAAATTGTCCAAATCGTAAATGATACGCGGCCGAAAATTTTGAAAAAAAAAAAAAAAAAAAAAAAAAGCTATTGTAGCGGTCACTAATATGGAAGTTACAAATAATGCCAGTCACCAATTTAGTTTACAAAATAAATTACCTGTGACCAACATTTTTACTGTGAGTTACAAATAAATTACTTGTTATTTGTAACGGGCAATTAACTTGTCAGTAGAAATAATCAGTTATTTGTAATGCGCAGATAAATGTTACCCCTCCGTTTTTAAATACTTGCTCAATTTCCTTTTTTTGGAAAGCTTTTACAATATTTGATTCATTTGTCATACTTGGTGGACCCAACATAATACTCTCTCTCCTCCTATTCTTCCACTACTTTTGCTTTTTTTATAATTTTTTATATTCTAACTACCACACTACCTCCATATTTTATTACTTTCTCCAATTTCTCTTAAAACTCCGCGCATGGAGAAATGCAGCAAGTATTTAAAAACAGAGGGAGTAGTTACAAATAATCTATCATTTGTACAGGCAAACAAACGCCCATTATAATAATTGATTATTTGTAACGGACAACGCCTTTTACAAATAGCAGGGATACAACCCCCGCACACATAACGAACGTAATCTGTTACAATAACCTCATTTATTTTTTATCGTTACAACTAAGGTTTTTTTTCACTAGTGTTGATGTCCTATTGTAATAGTGACTGAGCGGTATATCCTTTGACTCAATGTTCTTTGATAGGTTATTTTGTGTTTTAAGGTTGTTCTAATGTTTCTTAGAAGAAAACGAAAGATGAAACCTATTGTTTCTCGATCTTTAGAAAAAGCAGAGCACCGTTCTGTTTATGTTGCTACTTACGAAATGATGTGATTAAAAGCTTTATTATTCTCTGCATCCCTTAGTGTTATTCATTCCAAACCTATGCAGTTGTTTTTTGATGTATAGTCACTTAACTTTGCATATTATAATGCTAAGAACTTGGTGTTTTATGGTTTTACTAAACGTATTAAGATAGATAGGCTGTCATTTTGTTCGTCATGAGTTGTTAAAGCAAGGGTAATCTTTCTACGTCCTATATTCCGACAGGGCACTAATTAACAATTTAGGTTTCTTTTACGCAAGTTGGGCATTTGTGATCTTCATGCTCTAAATTGAGAGCGAGTATTAACTCTAGGTATAGTGGTATACTAATTCATCTTTCCGGGTTACGTTAATATTCTTGTTGATTTATTTTGGTATATATATTCAAGGATTTGAAGGCAAGTAGCTAGGGTTTGCTATTGTGTGTACTATAAACTGAGTTGAGAATATCAATACAAGCTAAGTTGGTTTTTTTTTTTTTTCCTGATTTTTCTTGAGCTTTACAATATCTAAAATGAATTTATTTATTAACTATGGCATACATGTATTTTAAATCGTTTTCTTGCATGCATAACATGCACAAAACACTAGTAGAGAAATAAGGAAAATTTGCAAATTGCAGCTATTTAAAGTTCATATGTTGCAAATTGTAGCCATTTAAAAAAAAAATTGCAAATTGCAGCCCAAAAGTTCATATAAATTGTAAATTGCAGCTCAATTCAACTTTTTCATCGGTTTACAAGTTGAAAATTTTTCGATTAAGGTTTTACGGGCCATTTGAGTTCTTAGGGGACCGAATTGAGCTCGGAATTAGCAAAAGAATAACGCAAGTATCTCGTTTTGCGTAACAAAAATGTATCGATTTGTGGGAAACTGTAAATATGAGACACTTACGTTATTTTTTTTTTGCTAATTCCAAGCTCAATTCGGGCCCCTAAGAGCTAAAATGACCCCTAAAACCTTAACCGAAGAGTTTTCAACATGTAAACCGATGAAAAAATTGAATCGGGTTGCAATTTACAATTTATACGAACTTTTGGGCTGCAATTTGCAAAAAAAAATTTAAATGGCTACAATTTGCAAAATACGAACTTTAAATATAATGGCTGCAATTTGCAAATTTTCCGAGAAATAAAGGCAAAAATAAGCTAGTTTTTTTTAAAGGTAAGAAAAAGTAAAATCGTTAGAAATCATCGGCACAATGAAATTTTATAGTGGTCGATAAATTGAAGTATAACTACCATAACGTTTTAATAATTACACACTTTACGACTGACTTATTATTCTTCAAATAATACAATATAGGAAAAATGAAAATAAAAAATCCAACCTTTGCATTTGTTGCTCTAAAATATACAACCTTCATTTAATCCCACAAAAATCCAACCTTTATACCTCGCCTTCATCTAAAGATTCATTACCCGTTGCTGGTCAGTTTTTGTACGTAAGTTATATGCCACGTGTTAGCTATTAATAGGTTAGTTGATTTTAATTATTAAAAAACAAAAATAATAAAAAGAAAAACTTTTATAAAAAAACTCAAAAAACCTAGCCCCGACCTCTTTCCCGGACCACCCCATCCCCACCGGCCACCGGCCACCGGAACCCAGTAACCCCATTCACCTCTCCACCGGAAAACCCACACCTCTCCCCCCACCAGCTAGCTGCAGCAACACATGCTACCCGCCATCTCCTCCAACAATCCAATATTTCACTGCCTCACGGCCTCACCTAAACTGCAAGCCACCTACCTTACCAGTTACCACCAGTCGCCGCCCAACAATCTACACCAGCCCACACGCATGTTTTATACGTTAAGCAAAATATAGGCATGTTTGATCTTGTTGGATTTGTCTCATAAAATACTTTCACAATATCAACTTCTTATAATTTTTACTCTTACACAATTATAGATAATTAGCATGTAAAATGTGCTTTGAAATGCGTAATTTCCTCTTTGTTGCAATATTAATAGAACGGAGGAAGTATGATAAAAAAAAATCATATTATTTTTATTATTAATTAAAACAATATATTAGTCATATTTCAAACAACCATTCTAAAAACATCCCATGCACAAAGGGAAATAAAAAAATAAAATAAAATAAAATAAAATAAAAAAATAAAAAAAAAATAAAAAGCTAGATTATCCGATACATGTATAGTACTATATAAAATTATAAATAATACGGGTACATATGTTTTCCTTTCGTTCTTTTCGTTTTCGTGGATTCTAGCCTTTATTGGGCGGAGGTTTACCATTAACAGGAGGGTAAGATGGTTGTTCCGGTGGCCATTGCTTAAAAGCAAGCGAAGTGCGAAAATGTGACTTCACCGCGGTCTCTGCAAAATAATTATTTATGGTTATTAGATAGCTAAGTTGTTATATGAAAAATAAAGTTAAATTTTATTTTATCTATTTTAAATTTTTAATGGGTATGGAGTACTTGATGTGCTTATTAACACACTAGTTTTTCATCTAGGCAATGTCCGAGTTGTTTAGTCCCAAATAATCACTCTGATCTTAACACATATCATTGAGACAAATCTATATATTAAGAGACTAGGGAGCTAACACGTTCGACGCTCGATATCCCTAGTCATTTTCGAGAAGCTCCTTTAGCCGGTGACAACATAATAAAGAAACCTAAGTAAAGAATTTTTTTAGGAATATAGATATACGCACACTATTCTTTTAATGTTTTTCTTAAAAAAAAATACAGTTAATTTCAATAAGGACAAATAAGTAAATAAAAATTTTACTTGTCCAAACATTATTCACAAGAGTTAAATAACTCATTAAATTACACAAGGAAAAACTAAAAGCCAATTAACAACATATATATCAATGGTGGTATATAGGTAAACAAACATTTTGAAGGCTATAATCATCTTTACATTATTCATAAGTGTTTTCTCATCCGACTTTTTAAAAGGTATATAACTTTTTTTTTTTTTTATTTACGATATTTTAAGGTAGAATACGAGTAATTTATGGCATAATAAGATCAATAACAACTATAAGAAGGAGAAATTGTCATTTATACACCTCTGGTATTGACTTTTACACTCTTAACCTTTTGTCTTCCCATGGTATACCTGTTGTTTAGTCTTTATCCTAACCGTGACTAACACCGTTAAATAACTAATAAATTAAGTTAATTAATTAAGGAAAATACTATAATACTAATTTTAAATATCTAATGTCTCGATTTGCGTATCAATAAAATATTTGATTAAGGTGTTTGAGGTCATTTTAGCTCGTATGAGTCCAAATCAACTTTGAAATTAGCAGAAAAAATAACTCAAATGTCTCATATCCGTGTCAAGAAATGTCTCGATTTGCATATCAGTATTTTTTGTGTGATAATTAAGGTTTTAGGGGTCATTTTTTGGTCTTTTATGGGCCTAAATCAAACTCGAAATTGGCAAAAAACATTACGAAAATGTCTTGTTTTATCTATAAATAAATGTCTAAATTTAGTGCTACTATTTTGCTCTAAAAAAATTGCTCAGCCAAAGTTCAACGGTCATTTTGGCCCTTAATTAGAATCCAAATTGAGGGCAAATTACACAAATAAAATATCCGAGCAGTTTTCTTTACTAGCACTCAAAACGAAACATTTCATGAAACGTAAAATGAGGCATTTTTGTAATTTTTTTTGCCAATTCCGGGCTTGATTTAAGCTCATATATGGCCCCTAAAACCATAACTGAGCAATTATTAGCATGCAAAAAATATCGACACGTAAATCGATACATTTCTTGACACACATACGAGACATTTGTGTGTTTTTTTTTCCTAATTTTGAGGTCAATTTGGACCTTCATAACCTAAAATGATACTAAAAATCTTAATTGAATTTTTGTTACGCAAATCGAGACATTAGATGTTTAAAAGTAATATTATACTTCCTCCGTTTCTTTTTAGTTGACACGTATTCCTTTTTAGTAAGTTTTTTTTAGTTGACACGTTTCCTTTTAGGGTAAATTTTTTACCTTGCATTTACAAGCTACCCCACTTGCCTTTTCATTCTCTCTCCTCTCCTTAATATATGTGTTTAATTCAAACGCGTCAACTAAATAGAAACGAAAGAAGTAGTATTTTTCTTAATTAGTTAACTTAATTTACTAGTTATTAACGGTGTTAGAGTCACAATTGAAAAAAAAAAAAAACAAAACCACGGGTGTACTAGTGAGAAAGCAAAAGGTTAAGAGTGTATCAATGGGAAAGGCCAATACCAGAGGTGTGCCGATGATAATTTTCCAAAAAAAATAATCTATACTAATATATTAAAAGGCGTTCCTAAGGACGTCCGCGTGTCACGTAAATTAACCCTCCTCACTATGCCACGTCATCTGCTCAACTATTCATTATGCCACGTGGCTCACCTTCCATTTGTTTTTCATTCCATGTCATGCACTCATCATACCTCTAATTCTAATACTAAGTACCTTACCACCAAGCTATGTGATTACTTATGCAATCTTTTGAATAAAAAATATTAATATGTAGCAAATGACAATATGAACAACATGTTTAATTACAAGAAAATTTAATCATACATTACAACATATATTAATGTTCAATTCCATGTAATAATTCGGAGTATCGCCCGGGCCCAAAAACTAGTTAAAAGATTTAGTGTTGCAAATAGTATTACCAAATGGATAAAATTGGAAACGGGACTAACCTGGATTTGGAGTTGAGTTTGACTGAACAAGCTGTCGAGCTGAGTTTGAGACATGAGAAGAATTAAGAAGAGTAATTGCAAAAAGGATGATAATTAGAATAATAGTCTTGGAAGAGGCCATTTTAATTTGCTATTCACACTTTTAAAAACCTTGCTTTTTATTTTGGTTTGAATACCAACATTAAAGGACGGGTATTTAAAGGCTACTAGACAAAGAAAATTACTTATTGTTTCTTTGTAATTACGTACCTATCTTCCTATCAAATTAGTCTTAAACCTAATCATCTTAATACATAATTTAATTGGTCAAAGTATATTTTTCAACAATTGAAAGTGTCACACCTGCTACAAGGATGTTAGTCACACACTCAAATATCCATACCAATAATACAACCATACTTTCAGAGTATAATACATATTACCTCTATTACACATTATGTTATTTATTTCTCATAAATAATACCCAAAAGTTACACATAATATATAACAGAGTGTTGACCCTTATGTGTTTTGATGATGACTCAAGCAAACTTACACGTTTTAACAAGTGTCTTTAAGTATTGTAAGTCTTAGGTTTCAAGGAGGAAACTGAAGTATGTGATGATATACCTGAGGAGGAACGAACATACTAGAAGGCAAAGAAGGCTAAAGACTAAACGAGAAGATAAAATAAAGAAAGCAAGACTTTAGTTCCCTGAGGGAACTAAAGAGTGGAATCTTCAGAGTCGAAGAATCCTCAGAGAAAGCAAGGAGTTTAAAAGTTAATAGGTTATCTTTTTAGCTTCTTGTACGTATAAATTATATTGAC
Source organism: Chenopodium album (assembly GCF_948465745.1). Classification (NCBI taxonomy): domain Eukaryota; kingdom Viridiplantae; phylum Streptophyta; class Magnoliopsida; order Caryophyllales; family Amaranthaceae; genus Chenopodium; species Chenopodium album. The sequence goes on along the minus strand of NC_137839.1, from coordinate 16,337,045 downwards.
ATTAGTAGGAGTCAAGTGGAATAGTTATCTTATTTTATTTTATTATATTTTCCTATATTTCTATTAGATATTATTTAAGTAAATAATTATCTTTTGGAAAATATTAAATATCTTTCTAAATTATCTTTTAACTGATTTGGTTTTTATTTTTGAGAAAAAGATTTATTTTGGAAAATATTTTAACGTGGGTTTTAATCAGTCAAATTGGTTGAGAAAATTAAGGAAGCAGTTTTAAGAGTTTGAAAAAATCGTGGGTTAGTTGCGTTCACTTGCAGCACAAGTATTTCACTTCTACGTGCTCCTCAAGTTGAGGAACGTGGAGTTAGTGGAACTAACTAACTGTTTAGTGGATGCATTTCTAACCCTATAAATAACGCTTTCCTTAGTTTGCAAAAACACACTTGAGCATTCTAGCATATTTATTCTTACTTATTCCACTTGAGTCTAAAAGTGTCCTTGTGATTTATATTAGAGTTTAATTCATTGAGTTGTAATTTGGGGTAAGAGTTTGAGTGAACTCTAGAGTGTTTATTGCTTTGAGTGAAGCAAGGAGATAGAGAGAGTTTTGAGCGTTCAACTGATTGAGGGATCGGTTGAAGGGGAACTCAAGTTTGTTGAGGAATTTGAGTTAGAGTCTTAGATTGTAATAGGTTGTTTGCCCTATTATAATTAAGAGTTGAGTTTTAAAATCCCTTGTGGTTGTGGTTTTTCTTCTTGATTAGGGCCAAGAAGTTTTCCACGTAAAATCTCTCTGTGCACTCTAAGTTTTCGCTTAGTTTCTTTACAAATTCCGCAAAAATTACCCTAGTTTCCCAACAATACAATTCACCCCCCCTCTTGTATTGTTCGTTCAAGTCAGCAATTGGTATCAGAGAAGGTTCCTCAAAGAAATCAGGAAGCCCTGACGAGTTAAGTTCTTGGAACCAAGATGAACAATCACGAGAAGCTGGAAGAAGGTTACTCTACACAACGACCACCAATGTTCAATGGAAAATTCTACACATATTGGAAGAACAGGATGGAGATTTTTATCAAAGCTGAGAACTTCTAGGTCTGGAGGGTTATTGAGGTTGGTGATTTCGAAGTCACCAAAACTAATGCAGAAAATGAGGTAGTTCCTAAACCCATGTCTGAATTTGATAAGGAGGACTTTGATAAAATGGAAATTAATGCACTTGCTATTAAACTGCTTCACTGTGGTCTTGGACCCCATGAACACAATCGTGTTATGGGTTGTAAGAACGCTAAAGAAATTTGGGATTTGCTTCAAATTACTCATGAAGGAACTAATGAAGTTAAGAATTCTAAAATTGATTTGCTTATGTCTAAATATGAACGCTTTGAGATGCAGTCAAGAGAAACTATCCAGGAAATGTTAACTAGATTTACTAATATTATTAACGAGTTAGTTTCTCTTGGAAAGAAGATCCCTATTGATGAGCAGGTTAGGAAAGTACTGAGAAGCCTTCCTCAAGATGAGAGATGAAGAGCTAAGGTGACGGCTTTACAGGAAACTAAAGACTTCACAAAGTTCAACATTGAGCAACTTGCTGGTTCCCTCATGACTCATGAGTTACACTTGGGAACTAGCAACAGTGAAGGGAACAGAGGAAAAGGTTTGGCTCTTAAAGCTGGAGAACAAGAGGATTCAGAGGTAGATGCAGAAGAAGCTGCCATGTTGGTGAGAAGGTTCAAGAAGATGTTTAACCGAAACAATCGAACAAGGAACTTCACCAAAAAGACCTCCACTTCAAAAGCTGACTCTGGATGTCACAAATGTGGATCTCAAGATCACTTTATTCGAGAGTGTCCACTTTGGGATATTGAGAAAGGAAGAGGAAAGGCCAAGGAACAAAGCAAGGGCAACAAGACTCCATTCAACAAAACCGATATCAGAAAAGCAATGATAGCTGCTTGGGGAGACTCTGAGAGTGAAGATGAAGAGGAACAACTAGAAGATGAAATAGGAAACTTATGTTTGATGGCAAAAACCGATGACAAAGCCAAAAATGATAAGCTTGCAACAGAGGTATTCCTTAATCCCACTTATTTAAAGTCTCTCTCTAAAGTTGCTCTTATTGATATATGCTTAGAAATTGAGAATGAATGGAAATATGCATGTACTCGCTTAGGTGAATGTGAAAGGGCTCTAAAAATTTGCAAAGAACACAGTACATGGATTGAAAATCAACGTACTGATGTTCAAGGAAGATTTTTCGATCTCTTTGACAAAAATCGTCTGTTAAAAGACATTATTGAAAGATTAAAATATGAAAATATTATGTTGAATGTTGAATTAACAGAATTTAAGCTGATTAATGAAAATCTCAAATCTGCTGGTTCCTCCTCCAATCCAACGCCAAAATTTAATAAAGATTTTGAAAAACTCAAGAGAGATCTTGAGGAACTAAGATTTGAACAGGCTAAATTGGAGAAGGAACTAAGCATCCGTAAGGAAAGAGATACAAATCAGCTTGGCATACCTAAGTGGATTGAGAATGCTCAAGGAAAAATAACTGAAGGTTTAGGTTTCTCTCACATCAAACATAAAGGTAAGAAAAAGAAGTACGTTGATCTGCTTGGTAGTAAGGTTTGTTCCTTCTGTGGTAAAACATGACATTTAGACATAAATTGCAAAAAGAAGGAAGAAGCTGTTAAAAAGAATGTGAGGCAAATATGGGTGAAAAAATCTGATATTATTTCATCACCAAAGGAACCCAAGGAAACCTGGGTTCCTAAAACTAACCAATAGTTCTTTTACAGGTCTCGGTGAGGGGGAACAACACATGGTACCTCGACAGTGGTTGTTCTAAGCATATGACAGGAGAAAAATCAAAGTTTCTCTCACTAGAGGCCTATCCAGGAGGAACTGTGACCTTTAGAGACAACAAGAAAGGTGAAGTAGTTGCAAAAGGAAAAGTAGGAAGGTCCAGTTCTCATTCAATAGAAAATGTACTTTTGGTCGAGGGTTTGATGCACAATCTGCTGAGCATATCACAATTTTGTGATAAAGGAAACTCTGTAAGTTTTACTTCTGATTCATGCAACATCATTAATGACAAAACAGGAAGGGTTGTTCTTGAAGGAACTAGAAAAGGGAACACATATATAGTGGATCTCAATTCTGTTCCAAGGAACAACCTTACATGCTTAAGTGCCACTAATGATGATCCTTTATTATGGCATAGACGTTTTGGACATGCAAGCTTCTCACTCATGGATAAACTTAGGGCGAGGAACTTGGTTATAGGGCTTCCCTCAGTCAAGTTCCTCATACAACATATCTGTGATGCATGTGTGAGAGGCAAGCAAGTCAAGTCTTCTTTTAAAAGCAAAAACATGGTCAGCACCACAAAGCCATTGGAACTTATTCACATGGATTTGTGTGGCCCCATGCGTGTTCAAAGTAGAAGTGGAAAGAAATATGCTCTAGTTATTATTGATGATTTTTCTAGATTTACCTGGGTGATTTTTCTGTCTAGCAAGGATGAAACCTTTGATGAATTTGTGTCCTTTGCCAAGAGAGTACAGAAGACAAGTAAAAAATCAAATTATCCACATTCGATCAGATCATGGAACTGAGTTCGAAAATACAAGATTTGACGACTTCTGCAAAGAGAATGGCATGGATCATAACTTTTCAGCCCGAAGAACTCCTCAACAAAATGGAGTTGTTGAAAGGAAGAACAGGACTCTAGAAGATATGGCAAGAACTATGCTGATTTCAAGTGGTCTTCCAAGGAACTTCTGGGCTGAAGCTATCAATACTGCATGCTATATTATCAATAGAGTTATGATGAGACCAATCATCAATAAAACTCCTTATGAACTGTTTAAGGGCAGAAAACCCAATATTTCTCACTTTCGAGCTTTTGGATGCAGGTGCTTTGTCCATAATAATGGAAAAAGGAACATTGGTAAATTTGATGAAAGAAGTGATGAAGCTGTGTTCCTTTGCTATGCATCAAATAGCAAGGCTTACAGAGTTTACAATAAAAATACTATGTGTGTCGAAGAAAGCATTCATGTGATATTTGATGAATCTAACATGTTTATGAATGTGCAGAATAGTGAAGATAATGATTTTGAAATAGGTCTCACAAGGAACCAAGATCCGGATGAAGAAGAACTGAGACAAGGCAAAGAAACTGCAACAAACTTTATACAGGAGAAAAGAGAAGTTATTGTACCTGACAATGAGAACGAGGAGGTTTATGAGGAACCAGCTGGTGGAAATGAAGAAACTATAGAAGCAGCTGAAGCCACTGAAGCTACTGAAACAGCAAATCCTCATATAGGAGTTCCAGCAAGAGAATTTCAACCGAAGCCATTCAAATATCAAGGGTCTCATCCCACAGATCTCATAATAAGTGATATTGGCAGAGGTACTCAGACAAGATCGCAAATGAGGAACTTCTACGCCTTTCAAGCCTTCCTATCCATAATTGAGCCAAGGAATCATGAAGAGGCTCTAAAAGATGCTGATTGGATTATTGCCATGCAAGATGAACTTAATGAATTCGAAAGAAACAAGGTATGGAACCTTGAGCCGAAGCCAAACAAGAAAGTAATTGGACTCAAGTGGGTATTTAGGAACAAGCTTGATGAATATGGAACAATTGTAAGAAACAAGGCCAGGCTAGTTGTCAAGGGGTACAATCAACAAGAAGGAATCGATTACGAGGAAACTTTCGCTCCAGTTGCAAGGTTAGAAGCCATACGAATTTTAATTGCTTTTGCCTCTTTTATGGGTTTCAAACTTTATCAAATGGATGTTAAATGTGCTTTTTTAAATGGTTTCTTAGAGGAGGAAGTTTATGTAGAGCAACCTCCCGGTTTTGAAAACCCCCTATTTCCAAATCATGTTTTCAAGCTTGATAAGGCTCTGTATGGGCTAAAACAAGCTCCAAGAGCCTGGTATGAAAGGCTCTCTAAGTTCCTTCTTAAAAATGATTTTCAACGAGGAAAAATTGACAAAACTTTATTTTTAAAATCTGAAGGAACTGATTTATTAGTTGTTCAAATATATGTGGATGATATAATTTTTGGAGCAACTAACGAAAGTCTATGCAAGTACTTCGCTAATCTCATGAGTGGAGAGTTTGAGATGAGCATGATGGGGGAACTGAACTTCTTTCTTGGATTGCAAATAAAACAAAGTGAGAAAGGAATCATGATTCATCAACAGAAATACATCAAAGAATTACTGAAGAAGTATAATCTTGATCAGGTAAAAACGAACCACACTCCTATGGGAACAGGTACTAGACTGGATGAAGATTCACAAGGAATAGTGTGGATCAAACTAGATATAGAGGTATGATAGGATCTCTTTTATATTTAAATGCAAGCCAACCTGATATTTCTTTTAGTGTTGGATTATGTGCTAGATTTCAATTAAATCCAAAAGAATCTCACCTTACTGCAGTAAAAAAAAATCCTAAGATACCTTAAGGGAACTGACAATCTAGGATTATTTTATCCTAGAAGTGATGCATTCAATTTAAAAGGTTTTGCAGATGCTGACTATGCAGGGGATTTGGTGAACAGAAAAAGTACTTCAGGAATGGTCCAGTTTCTTGGACCATGTCTAGTTTCTTGGGGCTCTAAGAAACAAAATACAGTAGCTTTGTCTACTGCCGAAGCAGAATATGTAGCAGCTGCTGCATGCTGTTCTCAAGTAATTTGGATCAAACAACAATTGAGAGACTATGGTATGAAGTATAATTGCATTCCTATTTATTGTGATAATACAAGTGCCATTTGTATTTCAAAGGATCCAGTCCATCAATCTAGAGTTAAGCATATTTATATTAGACATCACTTTTTAAAAGACAATGTTGAAAAAGGCATGATTAAATTGGATTTTTGTGAAACCGAAAATCAAATTGCTGATATTATGACTAAGCCTTTGAGTAGGGAAAAGCACGAAAAATTGCGGATGGAGCTCGGAATGATACAACTCAGTTGAACGCTCAAAATTTGACTCCCAAGGTAATAAGTCATATATGCTTGTATAGTACTATGTTTCGTGCACAAATATTGTATGTGTTAAACATATGTCCATAATATTTTTATAAAAAAAATGGCTATTCTTTGTATGAGCATGAAATATATGTGCATATATTTTTGGCATGAAGTACATTATTTAGATTCAGATACAAGCTATGTTTCTTTGTTCCGTGTTCCTCCAAGAATTGTCAAAAGGATAATTTTTTTTCGATCCTTATCAATAGATATAAATTAACTCTAATCAGTTAATTGTCAAAAGGATAATGTTTCTTCATAGTCAATTCCTTCTTGTTAATTAAAGCCTTGTACAACAAGTCTAGCCTTGTTCCTGATAATAATATCATGCTCATCTAGCTTGTTCCTAAACACCCATGTTAATCCGATTGTTTTCTTCTGTTTGGGTCTAGGTTCCAGATGCCAAACTTTGTTTCTTTCAAACTCATTAAGTTCAGCTTGCATAGCATTAATCCATTAAGCGTCAGTCAAAGATTCAACATAGTTCTTAGGTTCCATAGAAGATAGGAAAGCATGTAATGCATAGAAGTTCCTAAGCTGAGATCTAGTCTGAGTTCCTTTTATGATATCACTCATGATTGCATCTACTGGATGAGACTTATGATGTTTTCAAGGCTTTGGAGCAAATTCTTTAATTGGATATAATCTTTCTTCATTGTTGATGACTGGTTCAACTGTAGGAACTGCATTTTGATTCTCAGTCTGAGCTTCTTCAGGAACTTCCAAATTAACATCGTTTTGTTCTGGAACTTGTTGAGTTCTTGTTGCATTCTCCATTGTAGGTTCTCCATTTTGCTTATGGATTTACTTCATTTTCCACCTGTTGCTTCTGCAGTGATGTTAATTCCTCATCTTGGTCTTGCTTGCGTACAAGTCCAATTTCAAAATCATCATCACAATCCTGTACATCAATCAATTGTTCAGTTTCATCAAATATAATATGTACAGATTCCTCAACACACATTATTTTTCTCTTATTATAAACTCTATAGGCTTTACTATTTGAAGCATATCCTAAGAAAACTGGTTCATCACTTCTTTCATCAAATTTTCCCAAGTTCCTTTTACCATTGTTATGAACAAAACATTTACAACCAAAAGATCTAAAGTAAGAAATGTTAGGCTTTCTCCTTTTGATAAGTTCATAAGGAGTCTTGTTAGTGATGGCTCTAACAGATACTCTCTTTAGAATATAGCAAGCTGTGTTGACTGCTTTTGCCCAGAAGTTTCTAGGCAGTCCACTTGAGATCAACATTGTTCTAGCCATGTATTCAAGGCTTCTGTTCTTGCGTTCCACCACTCCATTTTGTTGTGGAGTTCTTGGGGCAGAGAAGTTGTGATCCATACCATGCTCAGTGTAGAATTCATCAAATTTGGAATTTTGAAATTCTATTCCATGATCTGATCTAAGATGTATCAATTGATTACCATTTCTTCTCTGTTCTTTCTTCACAAATGCAACAAACTCATCAAAAGTTTCATCCTTGCTTACTAGAAAGAAAACCTAAGTAAACCTTGAAAAGTCATCCACAATAACCATTACATATCTCTTACCACTTCTACTTTGGATTCTCATTGGACCACAAAGATCCATATGAATAAGTTCTAAAGGTCTTTTGGTGCTTACCATCTTCTTGGATTTGAAAGAAATTCGAGTCTATTTTCCTCTAACACAAGCATCACACACTTTGTCATATAGGAACTTAATGCAAGGAAGTCCATCCACTAATTCCTTATATCTAAGTTTATCAAGTAAAGAGAAGCTTGCATGACCAAATCTTTTGTGCCATGAAAGAGGATCATCCTTAATAACACTGAGACATGTTAAACTGCTATTAGGAACCTCGTTAAGATCCTCAACATATGTGTTCCCTTTTCGAGTTCCTTCTAAGATTATGTTCCCAGTGTCATTGTGTATGATTCGGCACTTATTAGAAGTAAAGCTAACAAAGTTACCTTTGTCACAAAATTGTGAAATACTTAACAAGTTGTGTTTGAGACCCTCGACTAAAAATACATTATCAATAGCATGAGAACTTGACCTTCCTACTTTTTCAATAGAAATTATATCTCCTTTCATATTATCACCAAAGGTCACAGTTCCACCATAATAGGCATCCAGTGAGAGAAATCTAGATTTATCTCCAGTCATGTGCTTAGAACAACCACTGTCGAGGTACCAAGTGTTGTTCCTCCTCACTGGAACCTGCATGAAGAATCAAACATTAGTATCAGGAACCCAGGTTTTCTTGGATTCCTGTGTAAAAGGAATGGGATTATTTTTCATAACCCAAATTTGTTCAAATTTTTTTTTTATTTTTCTGTGTACTTTTTTCTTGCTTCGGACATTTTACCTGCTTATGTCCAGTATTTCCACAAAAATAACAAACAATACTACTAGGCAAATTAACATACTTCTTTTCCTTTTGGAACTTCTTTCTAAAACCTAATCCCTCTGTTCTTTTGGTCTGAGCATTAGTGATCCAGTCAAGAACTCTATACTCAATAGGTTGCTTACCTTTCCTAACCTTCTTAAGTTCCCTCTCAAGTATAGCTTTCTCCATCTTGGCATTTTCCAAATCAGATTTCAACTTTTCAAAATTGGTGAAATGAACTAGAGAAGGAACTTCAGAATTAGGAGTGTTTATTCCTAGTTTTAATAAAGAAAGTTCAACATTTAAAAGTATGTTATCATGTTTCAACCTTTCTATAGTCTCTTTTAAAACAATGTTGTCATAAAAAAGACTAAAGAATCTGTATTGAATGTCAAATTTCATATTATCAACCCACTCACTATTTTCTTTGTAAGTAGTCAAAGCTTTATCACTTAGCTGTTTAGCTCTATGCAATTCTTTGAGCTCCTCTTGAATATCCAAAACAGTACATATTAGATTCTTTTTAGAAAAATGTTTTAAATCTTTTTGAGAAAACCATACCTCAGCCTCAAGTTGCTTTAACTTGGCCTTTTCATTAGTTTTGGCCATTAGGCATAAATGAGCCGTTTCTTCAGGAGGTTGGTCATCTTCATCTTCTGAGTCTATATCTCCCCAGGCAGCTAGCATTTCCTTCTTCACATTGTCTTTAGTGAAGTAGGGCTTATACACTCTGGATTCCTTAGATTACTCCTTAGCTTTGTTCTTTCCTTCCTTGAGTGGACAATCTTTAATGAAGTGATCTTTTGCTCCACACTTGAAACAAGTAGTGTTTCTGGAACCTGTGGACTTCTTGTTCCTGTCAAACTTTCTGTTATTTACCATCTTCTTAAATCGTTTGACTAGCATGGCCATTTCTTATTCATCAACTTCTGAGTCCTCTAAGTATTGAGCCTTTAGTGCAAGACTCTTGTTTTTGGAACTTTCAGTATTGGAACTCAGGTGTAGTTCATGAGTCATCAATGATCCTGCTAGCTGTTCCATATTGAACTTAGTGAAGTCCTTTGCTTCCTACATGGCAGTAACTTTGGATCTCCACCGTTCATCTTGTGGGAGACTTCTCAAGATCTTTCTAGCCTGTTCATCAATAGAACTATGCCTGCCAAGGGAACTCAGCTCATTATTTATGTCATTAAATCTAGTAAACATTTCTTCTATTGTTTCATTAGACTGCATTTCAAACCTTTCATATCTAGACATTAATAAATCAATTTTAGAATGTTTTACCTCATTTGTACCTTCATGAGTTACCTCAAGTAGATCCTAAATTTGTTTAGCAGTCTTGCACCCCATGATGTGATTATGTTCATGAGGTCCAAGACCATAGTGTAAATACTTTATTGCTAAAGCATTCAATTCGAGCTTCTGATAGTCCTCTTTGTCATAATCAGAAATAAGTTTAGGAACTACCTCGTTTTTGTCATTGGTTGCAGTTACCTCAAATCACCAGCTTCAATAACACGCCAAACCTGGTAATTTTCAGCCTTAGTGAAGATCTCCATTATGTTCTTTCATTAGGTGTAAAACTTACCATTGAACATGGGTGGACGTTGGGTGGAATACATTTCTTCAAGTTTCTCCTTGTAGTTCATTTCTCCTCCTGAACTTACTCAGCAAAATTATTTGCTTAGACATGAGAACCTTGCTCTGATACCAATTGTTAGTTGAAACGAACACTACAAGAGGGGGGGTAAATTGTAGTTGAGTTCCTAGTGACTACTTTCGCAAATTATAACAGAACATAAAAGGAACTTAGCAGTGCACACAAGATTTTACGAGGAAACCTTCAAGGGCCCAACTGGAAGTAAAACCTCGACCCTTCCAAGGGATTTCAACACAAAAAAATCCACTATAATAGGGCAAACACAAAGTTACAAACCTATTATAAGACAGACTTTTGCTCGCAAGTTTCAACTAGAACTTGCTACACAGTAGGACTCTATCCTACCCAATTCAAGTCCTCTGACTTAAATTCACTCGTACCCTCACAGTACAATCACAGCCTTTGAACACAAAGCTGTCTCACTTGTATGCAATATAAATTTCATACAACCAAATAACCCAACCAATTACAGAAAATATAACACCTAGAATATGTTAGGCAAGCAATGCATAAAATCCAAAACAAATATGACAAGATAAAGCTTGGCAAACTTACACGAATTAAGATTTCAAGTTTTCTTCACATATAAACTCACAGAAACCTAAAACAATTCGATCTTTACTATTTATACAAGTATAACTTGTATAACAAGTAGGTTTTCTAAAAGATAAAGTGGTTAACTCGCCTTATCTTAACAACACGGTTTAAGTAAATCTTCTTTGAAGAAAATCTTTTCCAAAAAACAAAGAAAGATATAGTTAAATAGAATAATATCTTTTTAACAAAACTGATTTTAAGAAACAAATTAAATTAAAATCTTTTTCTAAAATCTATCTTTTTAACTTTTCTGATTTTATCAAATTTTCCAATTTATCTTGTCACGCTTCTAATAGATTTCATGCATATCTACTTAACATATTTAACAATAAATCTAGAAGATAAAATCTTAATTAAATTACTATTGATGTGCCACGTTTCTGTAAACTTGAATTACTTGGGCTTCACGCAGATCAGGAACAAGTTCCTGCTGTCACTTGATCTCCAGTCCTCAATTGGAACTTTGCAGCCTAAGTTCCTTATGGAACTTACTTTCTTCAGCTTACAACTTCCAAGTTCCTGTAAGGGAAAATTCCTGTCAAGGAGTTTAGTTCTTGTTAGAGAACTCTTCTTCTATATTGTTTAACTTTCCACTAAGGTCTCTTCAAGTCTTCATTGTTCAAGATACTCTTCCACCACCAAGGTCAACTTCTCCTGTACTAATCAAACAATTATAAACCTTTAGTTGAGTTTGCTTTAGTTTAACTTCATCATCATCAAAACCTTTAAGCTTCAACAATTTGTAATTATTACTTATATTGTATATATTTGGGATACTTAAAGATTATTTGTTTATATTTTGTTTACTGAATTTTGTTTTTACATGCAGATCTAATTTAATTAGATAATTAAATTTGAGGAAAAATGATTGAAAAATCAAATTTAATTTTATACAATTACAATTTTTTTTAATCAATTTCGCAACAAATTTTCATTTATTGGTAAATATATGGATTTATTTTATATATGTACAGATATAATTTATATCAATTTTATTTTTCCTAACATTTTGTTGTTCAATTTATCCACTTTAATTAGATATAGTATGTATATTGTCATCGAAGTTGATGAATCTATCGAAAGAAAAGATATGGTATACCAAAAACAACAATTAGTGATTTAGGATTTTTTTTTTTTTTTTTTTTTGACAAGAAAATGATTTAGGATTTAAATTATTTAAAAAATTAAAATTTTAACTTTTCACATTAAAGATTTTAGTAACAGATGAAATATCATATTTACACTTTATTTATATTTAATAAATTTAATTATAATGAATAAAAAATTAAAATTAAACTATTATAATTTTATTTGAAATTATTAAATACAATAAATCAAATAATTAAAACCTTAATAGATGAAAAAACCGTGCATTGCACGGGCTTTCATCTAGTTTATAATTAATTATAATACAACTTATTTAACTTGACTTAATTTGAACCCATTTATATACAATATTATATTCGTTACTGTTTGCAAGACTCTCAGCTATTAATCGTGCATGATCACCCTTATAGGTCCAACCCTTGTAACCAACGGTTTCATGGGTTATATCAAGCATTTTTACCTTCTTATTTCCAGGTTTTGCTAAGATGGTAACCTTCCTCTACAATGAGTTATTTAACATCATGAAGCAAATATTTCAAGGTTTTGTTAAGTTTTTAAGCTTGCTAGTCAACCTTTATGCACGAGAATATATAAGACTCAAAATAATACAAGACACTATATAGTGTGGATATAAATATCCATATTTCATTGGACTTCTGGTCCATGATAAACTTTTGATCATTATCATTGTGTTGACAACAAAATGGACATATATATTTCAGATCTCTCATTCACTAGTTCATTCTATAATACATATGCAAATTATTCATCGGTTCCATAGCATATCGGTATCTTAAAATTCAAGAAGATATAATTTCGCATGTTAAGTCATAAGTTAATGGATTACCTATTGCATGTGTAGGAAGTATTTAGATGCATTACTCATTGTATGTCTTGTTCAATATCTTATCATCATTTTTTTTAATCTCTCATAATTAATTTTTATATATGTGGTATGTGTGAATGCTCATCTAATGTAGTAAGGTGTGATTAAAACATTGTTGGGAACTTACAAAGAAATGTTTATATTCCAACGTGATTACAGCTGTGATGAAAATATTAATGACGTCAATTTAATATCATGTTATGAATCATGTAAGAACAATTCCTGAAAAAATTTATATACGACATATTTAAATACCCAACCTTACAAATTTTGTATCTTGAATATTGCAATTATTACCTCCTAAAAAGTCAATGTGACTACATCATTAATATCAATCTCAACTTGAAGTTTTAGTATGTGAGACTCAACCAGCCTTTGTATTCATGGGTGAACTCTCATATAAAACATGAAAGTCTTATTAAATAATAACATCGTGATATCATTGAGAGAACAGTATTCTTATGGTCCAGAAGAGCCATGAGCAAAATATGTAATTAGTTCCTTAATTTACATGATATTGGAAAATGAAATATGGTAATATCAAGTATTGCCATGAAACTATGTTTCGATAATGTGATCAATTATTGATCATCATTTTGTAGTAATGTATATGACCTCCAGAAGAAGGCATATGTTTAATAATTATGACAATTGAAAACAAAAATATCGAATGAAATAGTGGTAAACACTTGAATTATTTCCACAAGTATGAAGAAATGAAGTCGTCTAAATAAGTTCATGTGAAGATTTGAAAATTTAAGTTCAATTTGAACGGATTAATTATCAATAAATGGTGTTCTTCTATATGGGAGAAAATATTCAATCATGTCGTGTCAGATTTATTATTGCACTTGAAGATTTCACATTATGTACTCATCAGAGGGAGAAAATATGCGCGACACTTTTTCCACTGACCATGGTTTTGTCTCACATTGGGTTTTCCTGGTAAGGTTTTTAATTATAAGGCAGCATTACAAGCGTGTTACAAAGAATAATGTACTCTTTTTCCTTCACTATGTTTTTATCCCATAGGGTTTTTCGTAGTAAGGTTTTAATGAGACATAGTCATCGATAATGGACATCCAAGGGTGAGTATTATGAAATATTTGTGGATGCCCTATATATATATATATTTGGGTTAATCTCCCCAAATTACATATTAGTAGTATTATTTTTATTATTGTATTGTAAAAAAGAAAAAAAGAAAGAAGTGGTGGTTGACTTTGACTATTGTGCATTTATGCTTAGTTGAGAACCTTGAGGAGCAAAGCCTTTGTTGCCTATTTAAAGAGGCATGTAGTTGTGAGTTAGGTGCAAGAAGAAGAGGTTAAATACCTAGAGTGAATAGGAGAATTAGTGTGAGTGTATTAGTGTTGAAGAATGCACAAACACAAGTGTGAGAGGGAGTAAATTAGTGCGAGGCAAATACAACATTAGTAAGAGGGTGTGTAGGATTATTTAGTGGAAGTACCGTTGTGAAGGATACTAAGTAGCACTTTGTCCTAAACACATATTGTCTAATATTGTAGTTGTAGTGGTATCCTTTGTACTCCCAAAAATATTATAGTGATGTTTCGTCCCTTGAGATTAGGTTTATGGGTTTTCCCTAATTTAAGAGGGTTTTCCACGTAAAAATATTGTGCCTTATTAATCTTTATTTTTCGTACTTTATTTTCTTCCCGCTGATATTATTTTTATTAGTTACTCGATTCCCAACATCTGGCATCAGAGCCCACGGTAAGAAGATATGTTAGAAGGGAAGAGTAACGTGTAGGCCAGGGAAAGATTTTTATGAAATTATGATGGCCAAAAGTACATCAAAATTTGAGATCCCACTGTTTGATGGGAAAATAAATTTTATGGTGTGGAAGAGTAATGTAGAAGATATGTTGGTGCAACAAAACTTGGATGTGGCATTGGAAGATGAAAAACCATCAAACTTGAATGAGGCCGCATGGGCAACCAAGAGAAAGAAAGCAGTTATTACAATTCGGTTGGCTATAGCTACGGAGATAAAGTATAATTTCTTGACGGAGACGGATCCGAAGGTGTTGTTGGAGAAGCTAAAAAGTATTTATGCTTCAAAGTCATTAACCAATCAATTGTGCTTATGGTAGGAGTTGTACCAATTGAAGATGAGAGTGGTACAAATTTACAAGACCACATCAACAACTTTAATCAACTTGTGTGTCAGTTGCAAAATGTTGATGAGAATATTCCCGATCAAGTGCAAGCTCTTCTGTTATTAGCTTCATTAGCGAAGTCTTATAGGTCTATTGTGCAGACTTTGTTAGTAGGAAGAGAGAAAATTACACTAGATGAGGCAACAACAGTGGTGAAGGAAAATGAGAGGATGATGTCACATATAAATGGAGCTTCCTATCATGGAGGTCAAGCATTAGCAGTAGAGGGTTCCGAAAGAGGGAGGAACAAGTCAAGAGTTGATGGCCCAAGAAGCAAATTAATGTCTCGACCGAGAGATTATAGCAATATGGAGTGCTATTATTGTCTTGGAGGGTCATTTGAAGTATAATTTCACAAAGTTGAAAGAAGATTTAAAGAACTTAAAGCAGCTGCAACAAAAGTTTCCCAAGATGAAGATGGGTGAAGGGAAGTATCTGATGATTATGAAGTCGAGTTGTTATTGACTCATGATGTCAAGGAGGATGTCAGTCGCGACAAGTAGGTGTTGGATTCGGTCGCATCTATCCATGTGTGCCGAGAAAAGGTAATGTTTGATACGTTACAACAAGGAGGTGATTTTGGACATATCAACATGAGTAGTGACCTCAAGGTTGAAGGCATGAGAAGTGTACAAATGAGGCTACATGATGCTGTGATCCGAACCTTTCACAATGTAAGGTTTGTATGTAATGCACGTGTCAACTTGATATCGTTGGTTGAAATGACTAGAAGCGGACATAGGTATGTTGGAAGTGGAAGGTGGTTCAAGGTTTATCAAGGAAACCGCTTAGTGTTGCAAGGGAGGAAGGAAAATAACAATATTTGTTATCTAGATGGTCAAGTTGTTTGAAGCCACAAAATTGAGACCAAGAAAAGTTCCGCAAAAAGGGTCTAATTTTATGATGAGATAGAAGTATTAGGTGATTTGGGTCGAGGGAGGAATTTGTTAAGTTAATCTCCCCAAATCACATATTATTATTATTATTATTATTATTATTATTATTATTATTATTATTATTATTATTATTATTATTATTATTATTATTATTATTATTATTATTATGTTATAAAAAAAGAAAAAAGAAAGAAGTGGTTGTGGAAGTATCCTTGGCCTCCAAGGTGAAGTAGTTAGTTAAATTTTTATTTCCTAGGCGCAAGGATAGGTAGTAGACTTTAACTATTGTGCATTTATGCTTAGTTGAGAACCTTGGAGAACAAGGCCTTTTAAGTCTATTTAAAGAGGCATGTAGTTGTGAGTTTGATGCAAGAAGAAGAGGTGAAAAACGTGGAGTGAAAAGGAGGAGTAGTGTGAGTGTATTAGTGTTGAAGAATACACAAACACAAGTGTGAGAGAGAGTAAATTTGTGTGAGGCAAATACAACATTAATAGGAGGGTATAGGATTATTTAGTGGAGATACTATTGTGAAGGTTACTAAGTAGCACTTTGTCCTAAACACATATTGTCTAATACTGTAGTTGTAGTAATATCCTTTGTACTCCCAAAAATATTATACTCCCTCCGTGTTTTTTTAAGTGTTACAATTTGACTGCCACATATAGTTTTAGGCAATTTATTGACTTAAATAAAATATGAAGTAATTGGGGTAGTTGATGTATTAAAAAATTGTTAAAAAAAATAGTGGGGTTCATAATTTATTGAAAAGTAAGAAATGTGAGAGGAGAGATACAATAAAAAAATTAGTAGTGGGTTTTGATGGGGATCATGAGAGGCGAGATATATAATTATTTTAATGTAGCTTTTTGCCAGAAAAATAAGTGTAATACGTATTAAAATACGGTCGAATTTGGTAAGTGTAACATTTTAAAAAAAAACACGGAGGGAGTAGTGACATTTTGTCCCTTGAGATCGGGATCGTGGTTTTTCCCTAATTTAAGAGGGTTTTCCACGTAAAAAATATTTTTTTCAGTTACTCGATTCCCAACACACACATACACACACACACACAAACACACACACACACACAATATATATATATATATATATATATATATATATATATATATATATATATATATATATATATATATATATATATATATATATATATATATATATATATATATATATATATATATATATATATATATATATATATATATATATATATATATATATATATATATGTATATGTATATACTCCTTATATAAGAACCCTTTCTTATGTAAGAACATCTTATGTTTTAAATTTTTTTCTATGTTCTAAATTTTTTTATACTTATGTTTTAAAAATTTCCTATATTCTAAATGTTTTCTACTTATGTTCAAAATTATTTCCAGTGTTCTAATTTTTTTTTGCTTATGTTCTAAATTTGTTCCTATGTTTTAAATATTTTTTTTCAGCTTATGTTCTAAAATTTTCCCTAGGTCTAATTTTTTTTTTTTTTTTTATCTTATGTTAAAAATTATTTCCTATGTTAGTTATAAATTATTTTTTCAACATATGTTCAAAATTCTTTTTCTTATGTTTTAAATTTTTGTTTGCTTATTGATGAATGTCATTTCCGACACTATTTATATCTATGCTCTCTAGATTTTAGGTTAGTTCCTTTAGCATTTTAGTGTTTTTATTTAGGGTTTTGATAAATTGTGGCTTATTTCTCTTTTGTGTATTTTTATAGGTTATTGTGTGGTTTTAGAAGATAAAAAAAATGAACCAAATAAAGGAGTCGATGTGAAGCACAATTGGAATTGAAGTTCCTTCGGAGGAACTTGATGAGAAACTGACGAAGAAGAAAAAAACTTGTTGAGCACGTTTTGTTCGTCTAGGTTCATTGAATCCACGAATTTGGGAAGTCTTGGGGAATAATTTACAAGATCTACAGAATTTGGAAAAATATATATGAATAAAGAGAGTATCTTATCAATAGGTTAAGATATGGAAAAAGATATATTTTCCTAATCTTATCTAATTACTTTCCTTATCTTTGAAGATTCCCACTTATTTGTAAGCCTATTTAAAGCCACAAAACTAGGGAGAATCGGGAGACTAAAGCCGCGAAAGAAGGGAGGATTCACTCCAAAACCCCTCAAGGGGTTGGAGTAGTTCGTGATACATTGCAGTAGAGGAACTCGGAGCTTCTTGAGAGGAACTCATATCCGAATATGAGGAACTTGATGGGTTCTTATTTTGTTTTGTTTTCTTATATGTGTGTTATGAATCCTTAGATTGTTATGCTCAGTAACTATTAGTTTGAAACCATGTAGTAAGTATTTGAGCCGAGTATTGTTGGTTTTAATGACTATGCTTTGGAGTATTCTTGAATTATTGTTTTGTTCATACGAATGATGATTTCTTATAAGTAGGTGTACAACTATTTGTTTGGGTCTGATTTCTTTTGCTAATTAATAATACTGAGTCCATAATTGCTTGGGAACATTAATGAAGTAGCAAACAATTGTAGAGGAGGACGCTCCACTCTATTAATTGAAAAGGAATTCTTGATCTAGGTGAAACCATGTTCCAATAATGTCATGGTTGTTTGGGCTTGATGTTTTCCTAGTTCTCAATGTTGTCATCAGTTTAAATTCCTTGCTCGTAGTATAGGGGTTATCTATTGGTTAGGGTTAGTGAAAGTCGCACAGGATCTAACTATTAATAAGGGAAAACACAGGAACTTGTTCTACAAGTCAAGCTATTCTAAAGGGTTAATGTCCGGGATAATTCATTTGCATGGTGGTCTCTATATATAGTTGCTAAGTATCTCAAGTTCCTTATTTGTTTAAATTCTTGTTAGTTTAAATTCCTAGTTGTTAGTTGTTTTTTTTTTAAACTTCCTCCAATCATTTATTTTGCTGTTTGAGTCTTTGTTAAGTGTTTTGGATTTTATTCTTGGTTACTTGCAAGCACATTCTTCGTGGGATCGACTCTTACTTCCGCTAATTAAAAGTTAGTAGTCTTAGGGTAAATATTATTAATTTGTCTGCGTTTCGACACCGCATCACTTATTGAAAGGAATGGTGTCCTTCGAACAAGTGTATTATTCTAATAGCGGGTTCAGAATTATTAGAAAGCTAATATATTCAGCAAGGTCAAGTGATCGGAATGCCTGGGTAGAGGCCGCTTCCGATCAGTAATATTAATGTATAATTAATATTACAGCTTAATCTTGAATGAACCCTTCGGGTCACACCCTAGAAAATATACGAACCAACTCGACGAATTAATTCGGAAGAAATTAATTCGTCGCCCGAGTGTTAAATATTTAGACGTTGGAAATTCGAGCTTAGAGCATCAAAACCGAGCGTCGGAGAATGTCAAATATCGAGCCAAAATTTAGGATTTGGCGAGACGGGAAAATGCTTCAAATAACAAGTAAAATCCTAGTCACGCGAAAGGCTAGGAAAGCGCGCCCAATAGGTGCGTGCCACGTGGCAGCCACCTAGTGGTAGCCGCCAAGTAGCAACCACCTAGTGGCAGCGTGCCACGTGGCAACGCGCTATGGTGGCGGCACGTGTGGCAAGAGGCCGTGGACCCGGGTGACGGGTCATGGACATGGGTCAAAATAAAATGGCCCAACCGAACCCAACTTGGGGCTCAAGGTTGGGAGACACATGGTTAGTTCACATTGCATGTAAATTGCCTTGGGGACCAAGTAGGAAAGTGACCCTCACCTAACCATGTGACACTTGTTACTTATTCATTGGTTTATTTAATTAAGGATTGAACTCATCAATCTTTCCATGTGGGATCTTTTTGTGAAAAGTCCCACATTGAAAGATGAGTGGAATTCACAAGCTATCCTTCCTTATAAATAGCCAAAGAATGGCTAGAGAATTCTTCACTTGAGTGAGAGTTGAAAAAGGCATCACCATTGTGAAAACTTTTTAACTCATTTAATCACTCGGGTTTTGGTCGGACCTTGCTAACTCCAAGGTAGCGGACCTAAAAAGTCGGTGTTCGTCCTTTGTGGGTGGATATCATTGAAGGCTCTTGTGTGAGCGGAGCTAAAGCTTTCAAGTAAGAGCCCATTAGGTCGGGTGAAGCACGCGTCAAAGGAAAATTATGATTCTATCCTTTTATGTTTATTTGTTATGCTTTATGGTTTTATTAATTGCGAGTGGTTCTTTGGGTCCGGGTTGTTTCCGCGGTAAGTTGGACTATCCAAACCCCAACAGCGGTGTTGGAGCCACGCTCGTTTATTTTTAAAATCATAATATTTTTCAAGGTGATTTTTATGGCTTAATTTTTCTGGTTTAAGTTGCTAATTAGATTAGTAGCTCGTATTATCTATTTTAACCTCGTATTTAAGCTACCTTAAGCCCCGAACTATGATTTCAACTCAAAAATAGTGAATTTTGGGAGGAAAACATGTTTTGGAAATGGTTTTTCCCTTCCAGCCTGCGGTTTTTAGCCAAAAAACGACCAGAAATGCTATTTTCGAGGGTTTTTTCGTTTACACGAAATTTTTTAAGTCTTTCTAACCTTGAAAATTAATAGCATATTTATGGTTGTTATGTAATTGGTTCAATACATATTCAATATGGAATTTTAAACCTCTTTAGCCATGATTACTTGGTAGTAATTTGTGCTTGAATGCTTGGTTTTATTTTTTCACATAATTGCAAACTAATTGCATTAAGTGTGAAATTGTTGTTCTTTGAGGCTTCCAAGTATTAAAGATTCAATCTTTAATTATGTCAAGTGATTGAAACTTTATAACTAAATTCCATGAATTTTTGTTAAACTTTGTTGATTTAATCATTTTTTAGTTGATTGAAATCATAAAGTTTGAAACTTTGTGATAGAAAAATTGTTTATCTTCATATTGGAAGATATAACTTTTCAAGGATACACAAGTATTAAAGTTGGAATCTTTATTGAACTTATGTTCATTTTTCCAACTCCCTTTTATTTTGTTTAAAACTCAAGATTAATTTAAATTAATTAAATTAATACTGAGTAATTGCCCTCTTATTTTTGTTGCACCAAGTTAAACCAATTTAATTAAAGAATGGTTCTTGGGAATTATTTTTGTTAGATGTACTTTGAAAATTTTATTTTAAGTTAGACTTGGTTAAATTTTCATTTTTGCTCAATTAATTAATTCTAAAATTAATTTAGAATTGCTTAGAGATGTCACTCAAAATCGGGAATTAATCCTGAGGCACAAACACGCAAACTAAGGCATGTGCATCCCTCGGCCAGCTGGGCTGCTCGCACAGCTCGCATGTGGCTGCCGAGGGACGAGGCTGCTGCGCTTGGTGTGTATGGTGCTAGGTGTGTGCGAGGAGCTGTGTGCACACTTGGTGCATAAGGGGTGTGCGAGATGATGCTAGGCGTAGAAGCAGTGCTAGGCAGCTGCAGCTAGACGCGCATCGAGTGCGCGCTGCTAAGCAGCGCCCAGCAGCATCACAGCACGCAAGGCTGTGGCTGCTAGGCAAGCGCCCAGCACTTGCGTACGTGTGAGTGCTCAAGGGTGCTAGCCTTGGGTAGTCGAAGCACTTTTCTCTCGTTTCAATTTTGCTTTTTGGCCGTTTTGTTTATTTTAATTTATTTTAATTATTTTAATAAATTTTTGGAGGCTAGGCCTTGGTTTTGAGCGGCATTGGTAAAATTTATTTTGATAAAATTTTGGGAATTATCGGCTTTATTAATTGGATTAATTAAGTTGGATGCATAATTTAGTGGGAGCTTCAAATATTAAATTGCGCTTATTTACATAACTGGTTAAAACAACTTTGACTAGTTTTAATTAGGCGTGTTAATTGAATTAACCACCTAGATTAGTTACTAGTTCACGCGTGTTTATGCATTGTTACTTGTTTATCGTTGTAAAATGCATGGGCCATTCACAAATAGTGAATGGATGAATGGAATGTATATTCTCTCACAGGTTTTATGAAATGGCAACTAGTGGGGCCCGATTAGGATAGAAAATACGGACTGCCATCCGTGATGTATTTTTGTAAATCTAAATACGGTCTGCATACGGTTGAGTATTTTTGTACCTTAATATTTAGATTAGTCCTAATCGTAGATACTAGTAGTTGCATTTAATTATGGTCAAGTCTTGAAGATGGAGGTTCTTGGAAGACGTAGCCATGAAGTTGCAAATGAAGAACTTTTGAAGATTTGAAGATCTCAAGGGGTCATGCTAGTTGCCAAATGCATCTATATTTATGTTTTTCAATATATATGTTTATGTATATGAATTATATGTTAGATGCATGTTTAGGATTTTGAATGTTGTGATGATTAATTAATTTCACTTAAATCGACCAACATAGAAACCCTAGGTCCCTAAATATTAAGTAAAAACTTGCCATTCCAAAACAACAGTTACCGGGCGAACGAGGGTAGTGGTGGGCTACGCCAAAGCGAGGCATCACTACCTCTCCTAGGAAGTAAGGCATACCGGGTATGCAAGTTAGTTTTGGTTCTGCTCAACGATATGAGTGATGGAGTCCTAACATGTCGTGGCAAAGTGAATAAATTGTTGAGAGAGCATTAGATGCGGCGATTTATTCAACCAAGAGTGGCTTAGATCCATTAGCAAAGCGTTGCTTACCTTAGGAGATTAAGTGTTAAGACAAGCCAAAGCATGCTTAACCACTTTTTGTTTCTTTGGATCTTGGAATCGACTTATTCTCGCCAAATGAGGACAATTTTAATGCGTGGATAAGACGTTTAATAAGATTGAAAATTTGCATGAATACCTTTTAATTTTCAAACTTATTATGTTATTTACTTGATAAATGGTTATACTTTGCACTTATATTTGTAGAATTCTAAATCAAACTGTATTGCTTTCCATGATTGGTAAAGGAAATCTTTGAGAATGGTTCTCAAAGAAAAGTAATGCATTTCTAAAATACAATTCTCATAAATGACTTTTATAACAAAGTCCGAAAGAACGGTTGGACATCATGTATTCAAAATACTAGGTAGTTTTGATAAAAACATGAAGTATTGAGTTGCAAACTCAAATTGTCAATATTGACAACCAACATATCTTTTTGCTTAATACATAGATGAGTAGGACTCATTGATGTAGTAATTCAAGCGTGAATTGAAGGAAAAGATGGAACTTTATTTTACGGCGCATTAGATGCTTAATTATGCCTAACAAAGTATAAAAGTCAAAGACTCTTAAAGAAATGGTTCTTAAAAGATTATGAGATAAAGTATGATAAGAAATATAGGAAACAAGGAACGAAGAAAAGGAATAAGATTCCATTTCAACCCATGAGTTCATGTTATCTTCACAAGTATCGTATACTGCTTGAGTGTTCCACTTTGAAAGTGACCTCAAACTATTGAAGATAAGCTAATTTATCAACTTACAAGCTAAGAATGAAGCAAGTGGTGCTACATCAGTTGTAAGGTCGTATGCTCTGTTTAAAGACCTTTAAGCTAAGGCTGGAACAAATAAATGGTTATTGTGTTCCATAATAAGTAATTGATTCATTTACACACGGAAAGACTCACATTCAAAGCAATGAGCAATAGTTGCAAATTTATTTGAATGGCGTGGTTGTCTAAACCATGAGTCAAGAATGCTTGATTATAAACAAACATTATCTTAACATGATAAACTAGCAAAAGCTCAAATTCATGGGCATGATTTGCGTTTCGAACATCTTTAGCAATGTCACATCGACAAGAGCGTACTCAAAGCTCTATTAGATAGGCTCTTGATAGTTGATTAATTCGGAATCGTTCTAAGAGAAGCAAGTCTTACTTGTTGAAACCGACAAAGTAAAGAGCTATTGTTCTTGGTATAGACAATTGACTCCGAAAGCTAAAGAGGATTCATTTACTTCAACGTTTCACAAAGAATTTGAAAGAATATGGCTATATTCATCAAACGTGAACAAACTTGACCTTGAATAGTTCAAGAGTTCAGTGAAGTACGAAATCGACTTGGCAAGATATCAAAACGTTTAGATTAGATCGAACAATATTTGCTTGAGCCAAGCGTGACCATCACAAAGTTATGAAAATTAAATTTTCATAAATAACTCCACAAAGAACATAGTGTGTCTTCACGGAGACCTCGATGCCATTTAAAAATGACTCGAACAATGATGGATCATATCCCTTCCTATAAATTTCTTAAGATTTGCACGAAGGACTAATGTTACACTAAACAAAATGTCGAAGCTAAGAAAGGACGCCATATTCAGTTATGGATAGAATTATCTTCTAAATGTCTTTTCAGGTATATGTCTAAAACTCTTAGCCATAGTGGGAGTTCATTGGCTTAGTGGGAGCTAAGTGACTTAGTGGGAGCTCACCAGCTTAGCATGAGCTAGGTGGTTGAGTGGGAGCTTAATGGCTCATTAAAGGCTAAGATAGCTCAAGTGGGAGCTAACTGTTTTTTTTACAACGAACTTTTACCTAAAGACAATATACATGTCTCTTTGTAAGCATTCAAGTGAGATCAGCATTACCTCCACAACCTAATTGAGAACATAGTGTTTGTTGCTCTAAGTGGTGTCTTTCTGGAAAGTAACACGTTTCCAAAACGACAAGTGGGAGGAAAATGAACTCGATGACCATCGAGCTTAGCAACAAACTAGAAATAAGAATCTCAGAAGACCTTAAAAGGACTTCGTGAGAATGCTTGATCAAGAATACTCAAAAGGAATTTACAAGTGCCTTAAAAGAGAATTCATTTCTCACAAAACTTTTGAAAAGTTGGAGTAAGATCAAGAATATCAAAGGGCTTTGGAAGCGCTTTGAAACTCAGTGGTTGATGCAATTGCCCCATATAGGTATAAAATTCATCAAAGGCTTGGATTGAATCCTATAAATTTTCTATTAAGTTAGAAATAAACCTAAGACTTACAAGCATACTATTTACTATTAGATAGTAAAGGAATAATGTCTTGCAAGATAGCTACGACAAATCCAAATTCCGACTAATGGTTAAAGGCCATAAAAATCCGAGATATATAGACTCCATGTTTGAAAATCATGTTTGAACCTTGATTAATTTGCATAAAGGGTGAAAGACCCATCGATTGCAAATAAGTTTTCAAGTAGAAAACTAACAAATGTGAAAATGTATATGCATACATAGCTAGATTGGTTGAAAAGGATACAATTAAATTCACGGAGTTGATTTTAATAAAAACCTATTCACCAATCGGAATGCTTAAGTCTTTTCGTGATTGTTTTAGCAAAATTGCTCATATGAAATATGGCAAAATAGATACCAAAACCGCCTTCCCAAAATAGGTTTTTGGAAGTGACTATGGAATAGTCTAAGGGTTTTGAAAATCTAAATAATGCTAGATTAGAAAGCAAGCTCAAGGAATCCGTTATGGGATTTGAGGAAGCATTGCATATAGGAATTGGAACGTGTTTTCTCATTAAGTTCATAAGAGGATTGGCTTATGGATAAACATAGAAATTCTGATGAATAAGAAGTTTAGTGGGAGCAAAAGTAAAGGTCCAACGAGAAGTTTACGAACTCTATTGTGAAATAACTATCACATGCTAAATTCTTAGATTCGAAAGTATTTTCGAAAATGGACCAAGCAAAAGACAATACTTAGTACGTATTGGGTATTAAGTTCTATTGTATAGACTTGATAAAATGTTCGAACGTGTAAAGGAGTTTACCGTGTTAAACATGAATTGAAGGACTTTGAAAGACTTTCGACCCGTATGTATAAAACTAAGTAAATGTTTGAACTAAGTATAAGTTAGGCTAAATACTAAGTCAAACATGAAAGACTCTAATAGAGACTTTCAACCATATCACATAACAAACTGTTTAGCAAAGACTCAGTGAAACTGAATGAGCTAAAATGACAAATTGATGAAATAAGATTGAGAATTACTCTGCAATTTAATCCATCATGTACGCTGTGATATTGAATTGTCGCAGGACTTACTTGCTTAGAGCATGTGAAGTATGTATGTAGTACCAATCAACCTGAATCTATGTAATAGATCGTTAGATTATGGCCAAGAACATCCAAAGTACTTGGATAAGTAACAGGATGAGTTCTTGACTTGTGGAAACAAATACGATTTGAGAACTGATGTTGCAAGCACAAACCTTAACAAGAATTAAATCCTTAACAAGGAGGCCGTTTTTAAGCACGAGCTTAAAATGAGTCGTGGGTTGAGAAAGGTAACATGGACGTGGATCCATGTGTACTGTGAAGGAATTTAAGGAAAATTTCTATGATCACAAGTGATTAGGGTATCCCAAATCATTGTGAGCCGTTTGGAATGAAACCCAAACAAAGCATCATCAGGAAGTCTACTAAAATATATGTTGAGAATATTGTTGCCTTAATGGCGATAATAAAGAAGATGTTCTATAGAAAGTTCATTGATGAACGTTAATGATTGTAGGTTGTCAAGTTGAAGGTCTTAATTATGAAAATGAGTGGGAGCCACCACTAGGACAATAAATCCTAAATCACATATAATCCATGACACTCTCAAATTTTATCATCTTATTATGAAAGTGATCAGTAATGAAGATGCTAAGATTAGCAAAGTAGTTATAACTAAATCTATGCAATAAGTGAACGACTCACAATTGCATAAAAGAAATCAAGCATATTAGATATGGGTGTGATTTCTACAGATGTTTTATAAAAGTGATACTCTTAAAACATTCGGAAAAACCATTTATCATAAGATGAACCATTCAGGTTTTGGAGTAATTTAAAATTTCATGCAATTTTTATCACTCCGTTTGCTATTTAATTGTGGTTTAGAATTAAATAATGAGTCCATTCAATTCTTGGAATATTCAAAATAGGGTATCAAGATCAGTCTTGATAAGGAAACACCTATTAAGTGAACATTGAATATTATAATCGAAAATTGTCACTAATCGAGGTCATTTAAACGATGGACGATTAATGACCAATTGAGATTAGTGTGTAGTTTGATTTATAGCACTGTTTCTTGTGCTATGAGGACATGATTGTCATAAATCATTTGCACAGGTATTGTTTTAGAACCATACTGGATCGACCTATGAGAATACTTTAAGAGATTAAAAATTGTCATAAGTATACTTCTCATTATGGCTATCGGAACCTATTTCCTTGACCATAAGTATTGTGAGTTCTCTTGTTTGAGTACTAGTCCGTTTTGATGTTGTCAAACTTCTGCCGTAATGGGGGATTATAACGGCAACACTCGGACGGCTAAATCCTCTCAGTAAGAGGAGCTACATTACAAGACTAGGAATGTCCCCCTACTAAAATAGGGAAGATGTCTTTGTTGTATACATGGCCTCTCGTAGAGCGAGACTGTAAAATGCATGGTCGTGCTCGGATGGATTTTAGATATCATCTGTTTATTGACAGTCGGACTTGGAATCGAGAAACACTTCTGGACGTAATAAGGATGACATAATAATCTTACCTTATAGTTCATGAAGAGACATTAAGCGACATAGGAAAAAGGATGTACACTAAATACGCACTTGTCTGGAAGGACAAGTGGGAGATTGAAAGGAATGGTGTCTTTCGAACAAGTGCATTATTCTGATAGCGGGTTCAGAATTGTTAGAAAGCTAATATATTCAGCAAGGTCAAGTGATTAGAATGCCTGGATGGAGGCCGCTTCCGATCAGTAATATTAATGTATAATAATTATTACAACTTAATCTTGACTGAACCCTTCGGGTCACACTCTAGCAAATATACGAACCGACTCGACGAATTAATTCGGAAGAAATCAATTCGTCGCCCGAGTGTTAAATATTTAGACGTCGGAAATTCGAGCTTGGAGCGTCTAAACCGAGCGTCGGAGAATCTCAAATGTCGAGCTAAAATTTAGGATTTGGCGAGACAGGAAAATACTTCAAGTAACAAGTAAAATCCTAGCCACGTGAAAGGCTAGGAAAGCGCGCCCAATAGGTGCGTGCCACGTGGCAGCACACGTGGCAGCCTCCAAGTGGTAGCCACCTAGTGGCAGCGTGCCACGTGGCAACGCACCATGGTGGCGGCACGTGTGGCAAGAGGCCGTGGACCCAAGTGACGAGTCATGGACACGGGCCAAAATAAAATGGCCCAACCGAACCCAACTTGGGGCTCAAGTTTGGGTGACACATGGTTAGTTCACATTGCATGTGAATTGCCTTGAGGACCAAGTAAGAAAGTGGTCCTCACCTAACCATGTGACACTTGTTACTTATTCCTTGGTTTATTTAACTAAGGATTGAATTTATCAATCTTTCCATGTGGGATCTTTTTGTGAAAATCCCCACATTGAAAGATGAGTGGAATTCACAAGTTATCCTTCCTTATAAATAGCCAAAGCATGGCTTGAGAATTCTTCACTTGAGTGAGAGTTGAAAAAGGTATCACCATTGTGAAGACCTTTGAACTCATTTAATCACTCGGGTTTTGGTCGGACCTTGCTAGCTCCAAGGTAGCGAACCTAAAAAGTCGGTGTTCGTCCTTTGTGGGTGGATATCGTTGGAAGCTCTCGTGTGAGCGGAGCTAAAGCTTTCAAGTAAGAGCCCATTAGGTCGGGCGAAGCACGCGTCAAAGGTAAATTACGATTCTATCCTTTTTTGTTTATTTGTTATGCTTTATGGTTTTATTAATTGCGAGTGGTTCTTTGGGTCGGGGTCGTTTCCGCGGTAAGTTGGACTTACCAAACCCCAACACTTATGTTCTAAATTTTTGCTATCTTCTAAATTTTTTTTCCTATATTCTAAATTTTTTCGGCTTTTATTCTAAATATTTTCTACTGTTGTTCTTAATTTTTTTCTATGTTCTAAATTTTTTTCTATGTTCTAAATATAAATACCTCCAAATTACAGAAATGTAATTATTAAAGATCATTTTAGATGGTTAGATCAAAACTAATAAGGGCTTAGATTGATTCTTATATAAGATTGTGTTGTTATATATAGAAGGATTCTTATATTAGCCTGTTATATATAGAAGGATTCTTATATTAGCCTCTCTTTCTCTCTCTCTCTCTCTCACACACTCTCTCTCTCTCACTCCATATATATATTCTCACGGAATATTGTAATTAAAATCTAATATCTAATCTATATAAATAAAGAAAGCGGGTTTTAAGAGTTTTTAGAGCATCACATAACAAAATGTATTATTTTGACCAATGAATAAAGTGATTTACCTTTATTTTAGAATTAATATAGGCCAATCACCACATTAGCAATATTAACAAAAGAGATTTGCAATATTTAATTTAAATAACTTGTTTTGTGTGCATTTAGCTACACCATGTGGCCGCTTATTACATAACAAATTAACTCCTATAACATTGATCGAGTAACCGTTATAACACATGCATACTACCTCCTTTTTTTATTAGTTGACACATATTTCTTTTTAAGCAACTTCTTTTTAATTGACATGTTTCTATTTTGATAAGTTTTGTATTTGCATTTCCATTTGTACCCTTACCTTCACATGGCCACGTTACTCCCTCTACTTTCACACCCTCACTTTCTCTCTCCTGCACTCACATAACAATACTCATTAGTCACTCTCTCTCCTCCCTTAAACCTCCTTTGTGAATTTTTTCACAACCACAAAGCCACCAATACTTTATTTTCACTCTTCTTCAAATTTTCTGATAACTCATACCAATTTGAAGCTCTGCAAAACAACCATAATTTGTTTGTTTGAATACTATCTCCGTTAAATGTTATGTGAAACTTTGTGGCATTATTTGTGAGATATAAAATATTTCAAACTTGCACATAACATTTAACGGAGGTAGTATTATTTTGTGATAAATTGATCATTGTTCAACCAATTAATTGTTTATGCTAGGGGATTATTATTTGAAATTTTGCAAATTTTGGAAATTAATTTTGTTGTAATTATTGGAGTGAATTTTTGGTGTTTTCCGAAGCAGTATCTTTAAGTTTTAAGTTTGGTGTTTTAAGGGGAGGAGAAGGTGATGGTGTTGGTGGTGGAGTTCTCAATGGTGACTGATTGGCAGGGGAGTAGGTGAAGCCGTGAAGGTGGGGACATGGCTAATTAACTTGTCAGTGAATAAAGGTAGAAGAAATTAAACCGAGAAAGGGCCAAGGAAGGGTTAGGGTAGCTAAGGGTGTTATAGTCTTTTTATTTTATATCTCACTTTTCTTAATGTACACGCCAAAATGAAACGTGTCATCTAAATAAAAATAGAGGAGTAATATAAGAATTTATGTAATTCAAATTCACATAGATAAAAACAAACTAAATTATTTAGGGTTTAGATAGTTTTAAAACAATATATCAACTAATAAATTCCAATTAAATACCAATTATATTATTATTATTATTATTATTATTATTATTATTATTTATTATTATTATTATTATTATTATTATTATTATTATTATTATTATTATTATTATTATTATTTTTATTATTATTATTATTATTATTATTATTATTATTATTATTATTATTATTATTATATCTCAAAAACGAAAGTCATTCAACCTACAATAAATTAGTGGGAAGCCGAGATACAATCTGGACCCCCAATTATTATTATTATTATTATTTTTGTTGTTGTTGTTGTTGTTGTTGTTGTTGTTGTTGTTGTTGTTGTTGTTGTTGTTGTTGTTGTTGTTGTTGTTGTTGTTGTTGTTATTATTATTATTATTATTATTACTATTATTACTATTATTATTATTATTATTACTATTATTATTATTATTATTATTTTAGACTTGTTTGACATTGTTTTGGTTTTTTTTTTAATAAAAAAAATCAAAAATTAGAAATTAGAAAAAGGTGTTTAAGGATGGGAACTGGGTGGTTTAGGGGTCGCGGTGACAAGGGGGGAGTTCAGCCTTGCTCCGGCACCGAGGAAGGGATCTTTGTGGGCATAATCGTCGCTAGCCGGGCGTAACGGAATTGCGCTGGGCGGGCAGGGGTGGTAGGGGGGAAGAATTGGATGGTGGGTCTTTGTTAAAAAGGGATATTTTAGGCATTTCTCTTTACCCTCCCTTTTAAAACATTAACTATATGGTTATTATTTCCTTAAAATACTTAACCAATGTAATCACTGAATTAGTTTTACAAATTATAGATTACCAAAGATAATTTATATTTTAATATTTACTATTGGACAGGTCAACTTTGTCTCTCTAGCTGAGAGTTTCTCTCTCTAAAATTTCCTTTTTCTGCCATGGCGAAAAAGAAAACTAGGAAGGAACCGATCAAAGGGGAGGGAAGCGATATTCGAAGGAAAATTGATGATAGTCTAAAGGAAGCTAGTGCAAAATCAAAGGACAGTCCTCAAGGATCTGTGAGTATTCCTCAATCGATTTTGGAATTCTGGATAATCTAGACGAGCTGATTCTAATCCCGTAGCAATCGATTCAAGAATTGATTGATGGGTCTAAAACAAAGTCGAAATTGTCAGAATGGTTGAATGTGATAAAATTCGAAAGAAGGTATTGCTGGAAACCCAGAAACAGAGGTCGCTGAAAACAGGGTTATGGAGGTAAGTACTTCAAATTCGAGTAGAAATTCTAAAACTCAATTATCGCAATTGTCAATTGATGATGTGTCGGATGAAATTGCTCATTAGAATTTAGGGCTTGTTGCTTATGTAATTAGGGCAAATCCTTTTCTAGGTACTTTTTCGGGCTTTTGTAAGCGATTGTGGGGGGTGAAAAACATTGATAAAGTGATTGCATTGAAGAAGGGTGTGTTCCTAATTCGATTTATAAATGTTAAATCTAAAGAAAAAGCTCTTAATGCATCAAATGTGTTGTTTGATAATCGCCCCCTTTTTTTTTTTTTTTTTTTTGAAACAATGGGAAGATGGTATGGAACTTAGTACTGCTGAATTTACTAGGCTTCTAGTTTGGGTTCAATTACCTGGTTTACCATTGAAATATCGGGGCAAGAATTTCTTGGAAAAGATTGTTGCTTTGATACGTAAAACGATTAAGCCTGATTCTGCAACTCAATTGAAAGAGAAGTTGCAATATGCTAGATTCTTGATTAAGGTTGCAATTGATGGAGAGTTTCCTGATATGATTTAATTCTTGAATGAGAAAGGGGTTCTGTTTAGGCAAAGGGTTGTGTTTGAATGGAAACCTATATAATATGCAAGGTGTGTAAGAAGGTGGGACATAGTGAAAAAACATGTGGGAAAGTCGGGAAGGAATGGAGACCAAAAGCTTAGTAGAATCATAAACTTATTATTAGTAGTGGTAACACAGAGGAGGGATGGCAGATAGCTACAAGCAAGAGAAAGAAAAGTGAGGAAAAAGAACAGAGAAATTTTGAAAATGGAGTAGAGGTTCATAATTCTTTTGAGAAGCTGCATTAGATGGAGGACTTGGAGTTTGGGTATGGATTAGGTTAAGGTGCCCCATGAGGGGGGCCAGAGGAAGGTGTTAATGTATAGTATTCTTTGCTGGAATGTAAGGGGTCTCAATTGCCTCTCAAAGCAGAAAGAAGTCAAAAGTTTCCTTTATGAGCAAAGAATAGGTTTATGTTGCTTAGTTGAAACAAAAATATAGAAGGATAATTTCCCAATAGTACAGGATTATATGTTTCAAGCGTGGTGTGTTACTTCAAACTTCTCCTTGAGCTTTAGTAGTAGAATTCTAGTTGCTTGGCTAGATGATTTTTTTCAAGTTAAGGTCATTTTTATCAAAAATGAATAATTTCTCTTTGAAAGTGGAGTTTTTCTGTACTTTTGTATATGGTGTTAATGATAGTAATGGGAGAGAGGACTTGTGGAATGGCCTAAGTGAATTAGGTGAAGGAATAAAATAGCCTATTTTTTGGGATTTTAACTATCCTTTGAATTTTGATAATAGGGAAGGAAGGGCTATTTCTTAGAATGAGATTGAGCCTTTCCGAAATTTCACTAGTTCCTATGGTTTGAATGATCTAGTTCAGACTTGTTACAAGTTCACTTGGAACAATAAGCAACAGGGTAGTAGCAGGGTTTACTTTAAGATTGATAAATCTATGGTGAATAAGGAGTGGATATTGAGTTTTCCGGATTCTTTTGTTCACTTCCTGCCTGAATCTTGGTTTGATCACAGCCCTGCATTTATTCATTTGGATAGGGTTCAGAATAATGGAAGGGGCACTTCAAATTCTAAAACATGTGGGCTTCCCATCTTGAGTTTGAGAATTTGGTTAAAGATTATTGGAGTACCGATATGCATGGAGTGAGAATGTATAAAATTACTAAAAAGCTTAAAATTCTGAAACAGGCTTTAAAGTCTTTACATAGAACTAATTTTTGTTGACATTGAAGTTTAGTTTGGCAAGATGAAAAAAGAGTTAGATGAGATTCGACTGAAAGTGCATCAGGGAGGCTATCAGGATGAGAACTTGAAGGTTATGGAGCTGCAGACCTTACAAGAGTTCCAAAAGGTTAAGGATAAATACTATTCTTTCCTTAGCAAAAAAGCTAAGATTAAATGGCTTCAAATTGGAGATGAGAACTCTTCTTATTTCCATAGATCGTTGAAGATGAGAAGATACAAGATATCAATTGTTTTGGGTGTTTTTGTCCCTCGGGAGAGTTACGTCACGAAGATTGGTCCGGCTGAGTTGTTCCCGCAAAAACAACGGAGACCCCTGGTGCTGGAGCTCCGCCTCCGACGATCAAGTTAGTAACTTGAAGAAGAATAAAGAGTGCGGAAATTTAGGTGGGGGTCTGCTCGGATTCCAAGCTCTGGTGTTTCTCTGATGGGAGAGAAAGTAGGTGTAATAAATGATTCAATGTTTCCCCAAAATGGGGAAATATCTCTCTATTTATAGGGTCTTTGGAAAGTGTGCCCCTTATCTAGGTCACTTAACCTAGATTTTAGCAGGTTGCGCCGTTTTACGGCGCTTCTTGGGATTTGGGCCCTTGAAGGCCGCCATTTCAGGAGCTTATCTGAAGGGGCCACGTTTCAAGAGGGTATTTGGCCACTTGGGCCATCCTGAACTCGCCACGTGGCCTCCTCTCATTGGTCCACATGTCTAGGGTATTTTTACCCTAAATATATGCCCCTCACAGGGGTCACGCGCATGTCACATGACGCCTGTGACACGTGTCCATCCATCAAGGGTGAACAGTAACGGATAGTAAAATTTGAAATTCAAATGGGGATGCCCCCGTTTTCACCTTCTATAAATAGAAGTTTACCCTCCCCCCCCCCCCCCCCACTTTTCTCTTACTTCACTTTCATTTGAATTTTCTAGAGAGAGAAAATTGAGGATTTTAGAGAGAGATTCTCTGCTTTCGTCTGCATCAGAGTTTTCAGGATTTCCGTGTGCTAACTTTGCAACACCCGGTTCATCGACTGTAGTTGTTTTCAGATTTTTTAGAGCTAAAGCAAGGTAACCGCCCATACCATCTTTAGTTTTCCTTTTTTAACTTGTATACATTCTTTTTCCGCCTGTATACATAGTTTTAGAAATAAAATGAGTTCTAAATCCACACACTCGGCACTACCTAAGACACCCGGAACGGCTGAGTCTAGAACAGGGGGTGCCTTTTCTAGACTGTCAAAATTGATGTGCTCATCTCTGAATTCCTCCCTCTTTGTGTCTGTGTATGTAGGACACAATAACCAAAGTCAAACAGACGCCCAGAAAGTCTAAGAGCCGGCGCACTATGGAAGTGTCAGCCGATGAGGTTGTTCCAGATGGGGAACATGAGGATTTAGAGGAGAGTAGCAACTCTGATGAAAAGGCTCCATCTTCCTCCGGGAGCTCTGACGTACGGGAGCTAGGCGGTGAAGAAGACGCCTCCTATAATGGATCCGGCGGTGATGAGGTCGATGAAAGATCGAGGGCCGAAACTTCTGGCTCTAATCAAGATAATTTTGCGGCTGACTATCAGCAGCCAGCGAAAGTCGCTGACAACCCCAACCCGAAAAGGATTAGGATGCTTCCGGGTGACATAGCCCTGTTAAAGAGCGGTTTTAGGGTTTTCAAAGAGAAGCATCCCTTTGGAAAGGGGTGGGATATTATCAACCCGTCTGCTGATGCAGTAATGGCATGGGACAATGACATTGAGAATGCTGACCACTATTTCGTCTACTACGAGGCGGTCATAGAAGCAGGCCTCCGGTTCCCCCTCCATACCGGGATTAGGAAAATCCTAAAGGGGTATGATCTGGGAGTTTGGCAGCTCACCCAAAACTTATGGGTGAACATTTTAAGTTACATTGCCGCCTGCGAGCTCCAGAACTTAGCTCCCAGCTTCTCCGCCTTCGCTCATATGCATTACTTGAGCAAGGCCCCAGGCAGTCATGGGGCGTGGTATACTCTTTCTACCTTGCCCCAATACTTAATAAATTTGGACAAGGTGTCCAAGTGGACAGGGTAGAAAGACAAGTTCTACTTAATATCTTTGCCAACCCTAAGACACAACCGGACACTGCGCCGGTACAACCAGGAACTGGTTCTTCTGGGTAGGAAATGCCCCCTCCCGGCGCTCTCCATTAGGGCCCGGGAGCAAATAATGGAGCCGGGTTTCTTTGAAACCACTACTGAGCCCATGGGGGATTGGACTCATATTATTGTTCTAAAAAACTAGATCCCCCACCCGGACTACTTCAAGGACGAACACTTCTTGTCCGCCTGTGGGTTAAGTCCTATGTTTCTCAAGGGTAGATCCACTTGCATCCGGAATGTTTGTAATTTTATTTTTATACTACACACTTTTCATAATTTTTTCTAACTTGT
Organism: Chenopodium album; assembly: GCF_948465745.1. Taxonomy (NCBI): domain Eukaryota; kingdom Viridiplantae; phylum Streptophyta; class Magnoliopsida; order Caryophyllales; family Amaranthaceae; genus Chenopodium; species Chenopodium album. The sequence goes on along the minus strand of NC_137839.1, from coordinate 16,301,563 downwards.
ATTTTCTTCATGCAGCCGGCGCCTTGAAGATGGTTGACCCAGCCAAAACTCCGGCTAAGTCAGCAGCGCTACTGCGCAAAGAAGCTGCTATTGCAAAGAAAGCAGCCGTTAAAGCCAAAAAGTCCAAGAAAGGCGGGGTAAGACTGCCTAACTTAGTATATATATATATATATATATATATATATATATATATATATATATATATATATATATATATATATATATATATATATATATATATATATATATATATATATATATATATATATATATATATATATATATATATATATTAAAGGCAGTTTGCCGGTTGGGTATATTTATCTTCTTAATTTGCAAGACTCTGTAAAACGGCTCCAAGCTTTTCAAAAGGCAAGGGGAGGATCTGGAAAAGGCCCCGGCTGCCAAGGTCGCAAAGAGGGACCCCCCCAGCCAACCTCTACTTCCAAGACTGATCGTCCCACGACCAGTGGCAAGTCCCCTTCTACAATGAAGATTCTGAGCAAAAGCTCAGAGCGCTCGCAAAAGAATACGCCGGATGCCTCTACAGCATCGAAGGGTGGCCAACCATCTAATGTTGCAGCCGGTGCGGCAACAACTAGGGAGGGGATTCCCACACCCCATTCGGATACCCAAGGTAAGGGAAAGATTGAAATACCTTGGCCACTTAGCTTCATGAGAGTCAAGACTAAGGTAGACCCCTCCGGGGGTTCAGTCAGCAGCCCATAACGGATGAATGCCAACTATGCTGCTTCCTTCTCACAACGTACTTCTACTTTTGGTGCAGATCTTTCATCCGACGAGCCGGATCTTGTTGGTTTCACAAAAAGGATGGTGAGGACCCTCACCCGGTCTGAGAAAAATTCCATACCTTATCTGCAGGTAGTGGACTTTGACCGGATAATGGGCCAGCTGAGTGAGGCAAAGAATCCTAACCTTAATTATGATATTTTTCTTCATTTTTACTAAGTATGTCATAATCTGGCTGCTCCTTTCTCAGGTAATGCTGAGAGTAGACGGGCTCCGAGGCCCCTTTAGGCGGAAGCAAGAAGAGGTAACTGACGCCAAACGAAGAGCCCTTGAAAACCTCAACTTTTCTGAATATGCTAATTATATGTGTGATTTAGAGATTAAAGCAGTAGAGTTGAAACAGGAGGAGATGATCCGGAGCTTGAAGACTGCAAATGATAAAGCCACAAGCCGGGCTAATGACCTTGAGCAAAAACTGTAGGATGCTCAATCTGAACTCAAGGCATTAGAAGATGCTGACAAGGAGAACACCAAACTCCGGGTAGACGTCTCCCGACTGGTGGTAGAGATCGTTAATCTGCGGAACAAGCAGTCGGATGAGATCGCCCAAGATCAAAAGCGGTTGATGGAAGAGAATGAGCGGGACAATGCAGCCTGCCTGAAAATAGCCTGGGGCTCCTCTACCCGGATGTAGACTTTGAGGTCTAAAAACTTAGGTATGATTACGCCTTAGCGGTGTATGATGCCCAAGTGCTGGGTGAGGCTGCTCCGCCTCGCTTCCAACATTGGTCTGCAGAGCTGGGATATGAAGTCTCAGACAATGAAGAGCCGGCGGAGGAAGAGCAAAATGAAGATGGCCAGCCTCAAATGGCTGATGGCCAATCTGAAGCCCTCCCAACCGGTCGGGACCAGCCGGAGCAGCAGCCTCCCCCTCAGCCTTGAATCAGCCTCCCCAATTCAGCGGCAGTATGCCAGCTCTTTTCTTTGCCGGCTTGTATGCCGAGTAACATTGTATTTTTACCAACTATGGAGTTGGGTAAACAATTTATTTTGCTTCTTCACCGGATGTGATTCTGGTTAACAATTTATTCTGGCCTCCGTGCCTTTTAAAATATTTATGAAGTAATCCGACTCAGTCGGTTGTTTATATATATTGTGTTTAAAATTTTTTCGATTTAAATTTTTTACGTATATACTGCAATTCTTTAATATTTAGCCTAACTTTAAAAAGCATGCGGCAATTTGCAATCCGGCTACTCTTGCCCCTGGACGGCTGTGTGGTTGGTTTTATTTCAACTCGATTGATTGGCTTGAAAACACTTTATACTTGGAGAAGTATGAGGTGTTTTTAGATTAATCAATCACAATGGTGATTGCCCCAAACTAAATGCACAGCCGACCATTAGATTGGGTGCTTCGAGCCTCTCACCGAGGCGGTAATATTCCGTCTGGGATTATTGTAGAGCCATTACACAGACTGTTTTTCCCCAATTGGGAGAGAGAGTGTAACTTTATAATAAATAATCCAAGTGAAAACTTCAGCCGAAAACCGACTTATGCCTCAGGGCATCCGATATTTGAGGACTTAATCGTTCTCGTAGATTATTCTGGTCAGACGGCTATGTGTTGACCAGTTTGGTCGTTCAATCTTTTCCATCTGCAAAGGTACGTAGAACTGACAAAGAATCTGCTCTCTGCGACGATTGCACCCGGAGGGGTGTCGCCGGACGCCATCGTCCATATTGGGACAGGCGATTTTATAAAATAAGCAACCATCCGGCCATTGGCCTTTGGTCTTTTATTTAGACTGGTTGTATAGCCACTAAGCGTTTTTGTGCTTAATTTTTATAACATTGAAGTTACACTAAATGTCGAATTTAGTTGGTTAAGCAATTAGTCCGTCTGGGTATTACCCAGGCGGACAGATAATTATAACGTTAAGTTCCACTAAGTATCAAACTTAGTTGGTTAAACAAATAGTCTGTCTGAGTATTACCCAGGCGGACAAGTAATTATATCACTGAATCTACACTAAGTATCAAACTTAAATAGTTAAGCAAAAGTTCCACCTGAGCATAACCAAGGCGGATAAGTAATTATAAAGATAACCAAACAATTTTGCAAACAAAGCCTGATTTCTCATTGATGGTCTCACTATTTACAAAAAAATTACATTTCTCAGAAGTAGTACTTTTTTAAGTTATCTACATTCCAAGTTCGAGGTAGACGCCTGTCGTCTGGAGTTTCCAGAAGGTAAGTGCCATCCCTGACCTCTTCATAGATCCGGTAGGGGCCTTCCCAATTAAGAGTTAGCTTTCCAGCCTCATTGGCCCTACCAGTTGCCTCCATTTTTTGTAACACAAAGTCGCCAACTTTCAAAGGACGCTTACGTACTTTCTTGTTGTAGGCTCTCGTCATTCTCAGACGGTATATCTCATGGCGCAGGAAAGCGTTTCCCCTGCGTTCCGGGAGGGAGTCCAATGCTAGTCGCATGGCCTCCCAATTTGCCTCTTCATCATAAAGCATGACTCTGAGAGTCGGCTCGTAATGTTCAATGGGCAAGACGGCTTCAGCACCGTATACCATAAGAAATGGGATTTCACCGATTGACCCTTTGGCGGTTGTTCGGATGGCCCATAGGACATGAATAAGCTCTTCTGCCCATAAGCCACCAGCTCTTTCAATTTTCTTTTTTATGCCATCTGAGATAAGCTTGTTAAAGGCTTCAACTTGACCGTTTGCTTGGGGCCGGCCGACTGATGCAAAATAATGTGAGATACCCTGATCTCCCAACCAAGTCTTAAGGTCAGGCGTTTCAAACTGAGGGCCATTATCAAACACCATAGACATAGGTACTCAAAACCGGGTGATGATGTTCTTCAAAATGATGGAGATGACATCCTTTGTCTTGATGTTCTTGACCGGCTCGGCCTCTACCCATGTGGTAAAATAATCAAGAGCCACCAAAATATAACGTTTTCCGCCTGGAGCAGGCGTATAAGGACCTAGGATATCCATGCCCCACTTAGAAAACGAGACTGAGATGTGGATTGGCGTCAGATCAGTAGCCGGGCGGCGAATAAGCTTGCCAAAACTCTAGCATTTGTCACACCTCTTCACCAACTCTTTAGCGTCTGCTTCAAGAGTAGGCCAAAAGTAATGACGCTTGGCTCTGAAGGCTAGGGACCTGCCGCCTATATGAGAGGCGCAGTATCCAGCATGCAATTCTTCAAGAACTTCTTTCCCCTTTTCGAGGGTAACACACTTAAATAGAGGTTTAAGGAAACCCACCGTGAAGAGCTCTCCGTTTCTCATCTCGAAGTTTGCTGCTCGCTTCTTCATGACAGCTGCCTTCTGTGGTGAATCAAAAAGTGTGTCTTCTGTTAAATATGTCTGGATGCCATCCATCAAGGTAGAGCAGTTGTCCAGGATTCCAATGGGCTCTTCATATATACTTATCTTTTCAAGAACATCCCAAAAGACTGACCGAGGCGTATCACAGCAGATGAAAGATGCCAATTTGGATAACACATCCGCTTGGTTGTTATCTGACCTGGGCACTTGACTCAGACGGAATTCCTCAAGTTCCTTGACCTCTTCTTTGACTGCCTGAAGATACTTGATCATAGCCGGGTGAGTTGCCTCATATTTTCCCTCATATTGGCTTACGACCAACTGTGAGTCATAGTAGGCGTCAATTTTTGTTGCCCCTGCTGCTTTGCACATGCGAATTCCGGCTAGCAGGGCTTCATATTCTGCCTCGTTATTTGAGGCTTGAAACTTAAACCGCAGTGCATATTCAAATCTGTCTCCCTCAGGGGACTTATATATAATTCCCGCACCGCAGCCGTTCTTCGTCGAGCTCCCGTCTACATACACTTTCCAAACCTGATCAATATTATCCAGTGGGACCGGTCGTGTCATTTCAACAATGAATTTGGCAAACGCCTAACCTTTCACTGCCTTTCTAGGTTCAAAAGTGATTTCAAGACTTTGCATTTCAATAGCCCATTTCAGCGTTCTGCCGGATAACTCCAAGGTGGACATTGGCCGCTTGAGGGGCTGATTGGTGTAAATTAACACCTGATTAGCCAGAATGTATGACTTTAATTTCTTGAAGTCCATATATAGAGCAAGGCCAAATTTTTCAACCATGGGGTACCGGAGTTCAACATTTTTTAGCACATGGCTAATGAAATAGACCGAGAGCTGAATGTCGTCTCTCTCAGCAAGGAAAACAACACTGAGAGCATGATCTAAGACGGCTAGGTACATATATAACGTCTCCTTGGGCAGAGGACTAACAAGCCTTGGCAAAGAGTGCAGATGTTCTTTCAGCTTTTGAAAGGCCGCCTCGGCATCATCCCCTCATTCAAATCTGGTCTTCTTTCTGATTGCTTGGAAGAAGTAAAGGCATCTGTCACCTGACCGGCTGAGGAACCTCCCCAATGTCGCCAGGCAACCGGTTAGTCTCTGTGATTCCTTGACAGTGCGGGGTGACTTCATGTCAATTACCGCCTGTATCTTCTCGGGGTTAGCCTCTATCCCCCTTTGATCAATCAGGAACCCAAGAAACTTCCCAAACTCAACACCAAAGACGTATTTCTTAGGATTTAACATAACCTTATGCTGCCTGAGTGTGGTGAAGGTTTCTCGGAGATCAGCAAGGTGATCCACCTGCTGCTTGGATTTGACTATCATATCATCAATGTACGCCTCCACATTCCTCCCAATTTGATTAATGAAGACCGTATTAATCATCTGTTGGAATGTAGCCGGTGCATTTTTCAAGCCAAATGGCATCACCGTGTAACAGAATAACCCCTGATCAGTGACGAAGGCCATCTTCTCTTGATCTTTTTTCCACAGGGGTATCTGATGGAAGCCAGAGTAGGCATCCATGAAACTCATCAAGGCATGCCCGGTTGTCGAATCGACTAGATTGTCGATCTTTAGTAGCGGGTAACTGTCCTTGGGACATGCCTTGTTGAGGTCTGTGTAATCAACACGCATACGCCAGGTAAAATTAGGCTTCTTTACAAGCACAACATTCGCCACCCAGTCGGGAAAATTACATGGCTGAATGAACCCGGCTTCCAACAGCTTTTTAACTTCGGCAGCTGCCGCCTGACTTCTTTCCTCGCCGTGATTTCTTTTCTTTTGTGGAATGGGCTTCTTTTTTGGATCCACGGCAAGTTTGTGGACAGCAAGATCCGGGCTGACACTTAGCATCTCTTCCACTTCAAAGGCAAAGATGTCTTTGAATTCTTTCAGCAATAGATGTAGGTCTGCACCCAGATTAGCTTAAGCAGCCGTCCCAACCTTAACAGTACGCTCTGAACGGCTGCCGTCCAAAGGTATATCAGTATGGTCTCCAGCCGGCTGGGGACGGAGCTCAGCTGACCGCTCCCCGGTTAGTGATTGCTATTTTTTCTCTTTTTTCACCTCTACCAGCAGGGGAGCCTTTCTTTTCTTTCCGGCTGCCGGTGGGGCAGGGGCGACATCCTTAACATTATCAAGGTCTATTAGTTTTGGGGCTTGCCCGTCTAGGGCCACCGTATCCTTGATGGCTGAAAGGTAACACTCCCGAGCCGTCTTTTGATCCCCATTCAAGGAACCAACAGAGCCATAATCCATCTCATACATGATGATCATGAGAGAAGGGATGATTACAGCCTTGGCTTCGTTGAGGGTTGGCCGACCTAAGATAATGTTGTAGGCGGTCAGTTCCTCAACGACCAAGAACTTGACGACCAGTTGTCGTCCTTTTCCTTTTTCACCCAACCGGATTGGTAAATCAATCCTATCGACTGGGTAAACCATCCCACCCCCAAAACCAACCAAGGGGTGGGTAACCGGATGCATGCTGTTGAGGTTGTATTTCAGCTTTTGCAAGCACCGGAGACTGATGATGTCTGACGAGCTGCCGGTGTCAATAAGGATTTGTCCAACCAGCTGGTAGGCGACCTTACATTCAATGACAACCGGGACATCATGCGGACGCCGGACAGTGCCCCTATCCTTCTCAGTGATCAGAACATCTGGGAAGGAGGAACTTTCTGCCTAATCATCATTATCATCATTGTCCATCTTTCAAAGATGGCTCTTGGTACCCTTGATGGTAGGGCCACCGCATGAAAACCCGCCTGGTATGGTGTAGACCGGCTCTTTATCAGTGTCCGAACTACTAATAGGCTGGGGTGTCTTAGATGAATTTCCCGGGTTCTTCTTATTAGTCCCTTTGGACTTAGAAATATAGGACTTTAACATCCCCTTGTCAGCCAAACGGTCCAATGCCCGTTGAAAGCTGAAGCAGTCGTTGGTGTCATGGCCAATTTCCTCATGGTATTTGCAGAATTTATTTTTGTTCCTTGATTGAATGGAACTTTTCATTGGATTAGACTTCTCTAGAGACAGCCGGTCGTTGATCTCCATGAGGATGGAGTTGCAGTCCTTGTTAAACTCGTACCTGGGAACGTACGGTCTAAATTCTTTCTTTTCTTCTGAGACGGCTGGTCAGAATCACTAACCGCCCAGACTTCTTTTCTCTTCTTGCTCTCTTCTTTTTTCTTAACTGGCTGAAGAGGCCAGCTGTCTTTCTGCCTGTCAGACTTCTTAGAGTTCGACTGGTTACCAGGCGAGCAGAGGTTGGTTGCTTGAATATAGCTTTCCGCCTCCCTCAAGGCCGCCTGTAAAGTGAAAGCCCCTTTTCTGACTAGGTCAAACTTGAAAGTCGACCCGTCTCTCAGATCCTTAAAAAAGTCTGTAAAAGCTACCTCATCGGACAATCCTTGAATCTGAATTCTGATCAGATTGAACCGCCTGACATAGGAGCGCAATCCTTCTCTCTCTCCCTGCTTAATGGTGCTCAAGTCAAGACTTGTTTTCTTCGCAGGGATGTTCATCGAGAATTTGGAAGCGAACAGGAAGGCAAGATTCCTGAAACTATCGATGGACCCGGCTGGCAAGTTGTAAAACCATTGTTGGGCAATGACCTTCAATGTAGCCGGGAAGCATCGACACCAATTGGCATCATCCAACCCCTGTAAGTACATGAGGTTGGTGTAAGCCATGATGTGATCTTCTCGGTTAGAGGTACCGTCATAGGTGCCTACCAACACATTTTTAACCTTGGCCGGCTAAGCCACCTCGGTTATCTCCCGGGTGAACGCAGAAGGTTGTTCACCCAGGCGGAACAGACAAAGCTGCCAGTCCAGTGGCTGGGCATTGTTGTATGCCGCCTGACCTCCGAAGAGGGACGTCTGCATGAAATGGGGAGAATACGGACCGTAGACCAGAGACGGTACATACGGTGCAGTCCCAATCATCTGAGGACCAAAATGGAAGGTATTACCGCCTGTATGGCTCTCATTCAAGGAAGGTACATTCCCTGCAGATGTGTTCTTGAAGTTGTCTGGAAAGCTCGATGTAGAAGCTGACCCAGACAGCTGCTGATTTCTCTTGCGGGTGATAATCTCCCGCGCGTCAAGAGTTGATTTTTTGTTTCCCTCCGGCTGTTGAGTCCGGCGGGGATTGTTGATATTCCTCTTCGGCAGAAGAATCTTAGACTAATCAATGGTCCCGGCTGCCTTCTCTTTGGGATGAGGAGTAGGCTGCCGATATCTGACTGACTTCCCCTTCTTTAGAGGAGTCTTTTTTGCCGACTGACCCTTGCTCGGGCCAGCCCGACTCTTTGTGATCAGATCTTTAATTTCACCCTTGAAACTTGTCATGAACTTCATGAGTTCGTCTCGGGTGACGGGAGCTGATCCGCTGGCCGTATGGGTTTCCCTTTTCGGCTGTCCAAGGGGTCGCTTTGTACCCGCCTAGCTGGCACCCCACTCCAGACTATCTCTGGGGCGGATGCGCTTGGTTATCAAGGAGCCATCACTGGCTATATAAGTTTCAACCTGAGGATCATCATCCTCTTGGTCAGTGAAGAATTCTGGTTTGTCGACCGGACGCTCAGGAGGTGGTACAGACTCTTGAACCATCCTCGGGAGAGTTACGTCACAAAGATTGGTCTAGCTGAGTTGTACGTGCAAAAACAACGGAGACCCCGAGTGGTGGAGCTCCGCCTCCGACGATCAAGTTAGTAACTTGAAGAAGAAAAAAGAGTGCGGAAATTTAGGTGGGGATCTGCTCGGATTCCAAGCTCAGGTGTTTCTCTGATGAGAGAGAAAGTAGGTGTAATAAATGATTCAATGTGTCCCCAAAATGGGGGAAAATCTCCCTATTTATAGGGTCGTTGGAAAGTGTGCCCCTTATCTAGGTCACTTGACCTAGATTTTAGCGGGATGCGCTGTTTTACGGCGCTTCTTGGGATTTGGGCCCTTGAAGGCCGCCATTTTAGAAGCTTATCTGAAGGGGCCACGTGTCAAGAGGGTATTTGGCCACTTGGGCCATCCTGAACTCGCCATGTGACCTCCTCTCATTGGTCCACATGTCTAGGGTATTTTTACCCTAGACATCAATCATTGCAATTAAGAATAAGAATGGAGAATGGTGTAATTCACTAAATCATATCTGTAGGGAATATTTCAAGCATTATCCCTAGCTTGAACCCCACTGTGATCATACACTAAAGTACGGTGGCGTCCAAAGGGAAAGAAGATAGAGCAAAAGAGTCGCCAACAAGTTTTAGAAACTTGTAAATCGTTCACGAGGTGAAGTTTACACCCCTTAACGATCCAGGAGATCGTCAACTCCAATAGGTCTGGAACCATGACTGGTAGTTCGGGGATGAAGGTACAAATCCAACCTAAAAGAGATTGAACCTGCCCTAATAATAGGCCTCTACTTTATTCTGATCGTATTCATGTGCGCTTTCTGACTAACATGCAATCAATAGGTTTAACCCTAAACCTGTTTAATCTATGTTGGTTGAATATTAATGCACAAATAAACTATTATTGGCGATCACTTGAATTATAATCAAATTAACCCTAAACAAGATTATTAATTATCTTATTAAGCGTGATTACAAGTACAAATTCCCTTTTAAACATGCATAAAAGGTGTGATCAAGCAATAATTATAAATATCAAGCAACATAATAATAATCATAACAATAATCATCATAATAATAATCATAATCATAAAAATAATCATAATAATGTTAAAACATAATAATAGCAAGATCCTAGGCATGATACTAACAAGATTAAATAACAAACCCTAGCATGTCACTAAGCAATAAAGATCAAATATTTATCCCTAACATGATACTAACATGAATATGAATATTAGGAAAGAATAAAAAAGGCATCATACTTTTAATCATACTTGATATTAAAGTTACCCTAGACATGATACTAGGAAGATCAAAATGCGCTAACATAACATTAGGAATCATAATAACAACCTAAGCATGATTCTAAATCATAGTAACAATAAATCAATTAAAGCACTTACTTGGATGCCTCGTACCTCTTTCTCATAACAAAATACACATGTTAGTAACTTCAGGGAAAATAATAAACAAACAATTAAATTAAATAATTGAAATAGAGATTTGGGACCAAACCCTCAGAAATTAAAACCTTTCACGTCTAGGGCAAAGGCAACTTCGAACTTGGCTAGGTGTTTCTAGGTCTTGTGAATGCGAAATTTTGTATAAAGGTTGGTTTAGAAAAGAGAGAGAGAAAGCTTTAGCTTCGAGAGATAAGAGAATTAGAGAATGGGTGATTAGAGATGATTGTAGATGATAGATGACTGAAAACGGAGTTTTAGGAGGCTATTTATAGAGAAAATCAGCCAAAAAGATAGAAAAACGAACCAGAGTTCTGACGTGAAAAACGAAGTTAGCGCCAGACGCTGACATTAGCGCCAGGCGCTAATGCTTAGGCGCTAATCAATCTTTTTACGCGTTTTCTAAATTCAGATAAAATTTTAACCGTACAGGAGGATAAAATCGTGTTTTCCTTTAAAACACTCTTTTATTCAGATTAAAATTCCAAAAAGTCAACAAAAGTCAATTTATTAATGCTAATTGAATTAGGAATGAAAAGAACCTTCTAGAAGAATCTAGAAGACTAAAGCCATTATTAATTTCATTAGGAATGGTAAATCCATAGTAGGCCCTCCTCTAGATCATTGGGCCGCATATAAGGCTCAAACCGGGCCCAGTTTAGTAATTTGGCCATAACTTCCTCAATATTTATCGGAATTGGGCTTATAATATATCGTTAGAAACCTCTTTTAAAGCCTCATCCAACTACACTATTATTGGACCCATATCATGGACCAACCAAACTGGATTGGCCGTTTTCTTTAAATAGGTTTTCAAAAACAAAGAGAAGAGAAATGAAATTAAAACTGTCCGCAACACTAGACTTTCCACACTTTCACTTCATTCGATTATGATTCGACGTGAAAAGTACTCATCACCGGGTTTGGTTTTAGGGAGACACAAATGGGTGTCTACAATATCTCTGCTTCTTTTCTGGAGTATTATAAAGAGCTGCTTGGTTCTGATCAGGGTACAAGAATTCCAATTAAGGAGGAAATTGTACAGCAGAATAATATGCTTAGAGAGGAGCAGATTCTAGAGCTGAATGCTCCTTTACTAGACAGGAAGTTAGGAAGGCTATGTTCTCTATCCCAGGAGAGAAAGCTCATGGCCTAGATGGTTACAATAGAACATTTTTTTAAGAAGACTAGGAGTGTGATTAGGGAAGACATTATTGATGCAGTGATGCAATTTATGGAGAATGGGATGCTGCTGAGGGAGATCAATAGTATTACTTTGACTTTGATCCCTAAGGTTGACCACCCAACTTCTATAACAGAGTTCTACCTATATCTTGTTGTAATATCATTTATAAATGCATTACGAAGCTTCTTTGTTTCAAATTGAAGCATTCTTCCTTATCTGATTTCACAGAACCAAATTGGTTCTGTTAAAGATAGACAGATTGTGTAAAATATCAGTATTGTTCAAGATCTGGTGGCTAAATATGGGAGAAAGAATACCCCAAGTGGTTTTTTTTTTACTGAAGATGGATATTAAGAAGGCCTATAATTTTGTCAAATGGGAATTTTTGTCAAAAATGTTAGCAGCTTTGAATTTCTCTACCAAGTTCATTCAGCTGATTATGGCTTGTGTCTCTTCTCCTTCTTTTTCCATCTATTATAATGGGAGTTTGATTGGATATTATCCAGGAAAGAGAGGTTTAAGGCAAGGAGACCCAATGTATGTTCTCTTTTTTTTCCTATGCATGGAATATCTTTCTAGAATTCTCTTTCATGTTGGGTCTCTTCCTCAGTTTAGGTTTCACCTTAAGTGCAAAAGTTTGAAACTTTTGCAGTAGCTTCTGGTTCGGTTGCAAATGAAGTAAAATCAAATATTTACTTCTGCAATGTTAGTCAGGAAGACAAAGAGGAAATTATCAGGAGTTCGGGTTTTGTGGAAGGTTCTCTCCCTTTTAGATATTTGGGTGTCAGTGCTAAAAAGCTAGGAAAGGATGATTACCAGAGTCTTATTGATAAAATTACTAGTAGGATTAAGACTTGGGGTTGTAAGAAATTGTCCTATGCTAGGAGAGTTGTTCTAGTCAACTCTGTTCTTATGTACATGCATGTTTTTTTGGGATTATATCTTCATTCTCCCTAAAGTTATGCTAGATGGAGTGGTGGCTATTTGCAGGAATAATCTTTGGGATGGTAAACCTGTCTATTCCAAGGCTCCTCCCATTTCTTGGGATTACACTACAAGAATATAACCTTTTTGTAGCGATTATTTTAACCTTTGGTATCAATTGTAATTGCAACAAAAAGCTTTCCCAACAAATGGTCATTCGATACAATATCCCCCGTTGCCGTAGCCTTTAGTAGTGGTTTTCAATATCGTTGGGGTTGGCCTCAATAATGGATACGAAAGACTACATCCAATCGTGGTGATTATTGTAGCAATTACAATTGCTATAAATGTTTAACTCATTTTCTTCAAAAAAAAAAAATAATAAAAAACATGCGTATGATCTTTACAAGATTTGAACATGCAACCTCAAACTCTTATATTAAAAGTTTCACCAATAAGCTATGACATATTTTATGTATTCTTTGTCAAGTAATATTTATATATATAGTGTTGAAAAGGCTTTTTGTATCGATTTTTAGGCTTTAGTGGCGATTGTAAATGATACGATTTCTCAAAATTATATAAATGTGTAACAATAGTGTGGATATGTATTATTATGTTTTCCGTATCGATTTTATATGGGAAAACCATGGTGATTGAAAAAATGATACAACATCCTTAATTATTTCACAAACATACTTGGTGTGCATAATATTCATGCCTGAAATATTGATGCAGTGGGCGAGCTCATCTGGAACATACCTCAAAAGAAAGATTCTTTGTGGTTTAGATGGGTTAATAGTCTGTATTTGAAGAATAAGAATTGAAAAGATACAAGTTCCCTCCTACTTGTAGCTAGAACTTGAAGCATATTTGGTGCGTAAAGGATAAGCTGAAAGTTGGTTACAGGAGTAATACTTGGGCTGCTGATCCTAAAGGTTATTCTGTGGCTAGTGGTTATAAATGGCTGACTTTGGATACTAATGATGTTGCTTGGAGTGATTGGGTTTGGAATAGACTCAATATTCCTAAGCATAGCAGGATCATATGCTGGTTAGTTATGTGGAGAAGAATTAAGAAAAAGGAGAAGTTAGCAAAGCTGGGAATAACTAATGATGATCTTTGTCCACTTTGCAATTTGATGCCTGAAAGTGTGGATCATATCTTCTTTGAGTGTCCGTATAGCAGAAGGTGATGCGATCACCTTCAAAATGCTATAAATATTCATCTTAATCCGACTAATATTGAATATTGTAATGCAAAATTGGAACAAATTCTAGGGAGATTTAGGAGAAAGATAATTCAGAGTTGTTTTGCTGGCCTTATATATTGTATTTGGCATCAAAGAAATAAGTTTTTTAGGAGAAATGCTTGAGAGGACCAAAAGATGTGATCAGTGATCTAAAGTTTGATATTCTTCAAAGAATTAGATTTATAATGCCTCTAAAGACTAGTTGAAACCAATATAACTGGTTTAGGAATGTAATGTGTAGTTAGGGGCCAGTGGCGGGCTGCCTAGCTTGTATTGGGAGTGGTTGTTTGTGTTCTGTTTTGTCTTGTAGAACTGTTTGGTGCTATAAATGTTAATAAAATTCTTTTTATTTTTTTTAAAAAAATTACTATTGGAAAAAAAATAATAATAATGAGTACCATTGAGAATTTCACAATATAAATCTATCTGCAACAATTTGTAAATTTCGCCAAATTTTCTGCCATTTTCTTCTTGGATGTAATATTGCTAATTTCATCAATATTTTAGAAATTTAATTCTCAATTATTTTATTGTGATTTATGGTTTAGAGAAATGATTTGGGTGATTTTAATTTAATTTTGGTGTCTAGTGTTATGTTTATTATGTAATTTGCTTCTACTACTTACCTTTTGACAAGAAACAAATCCAAACCCAAATCAGCCACAGTCCTCAAGGATCAAGCAATATGAGATCAAGGGGTTGTTTGGTTGACAAAATAAAATGGGGGAAGTGAAAATTCATGGGATTTTAAAATTTGGGGAGTTGTTTGGTTGACAAAAAAAAAACAAAAATGGGAGAAGTTGGAATTCATGGGAATTTCCGCTTCCCACAAAATGTAGGAAGTAAAATACTTAGTCCCTCCTTAGTCATTCAAAATTCATGGAAACTCCAACTTTCTATTGCACAACCAAACTACTCCCCAAATTTTAAAGGAAAAATGGAAAAGAAAAATCCAACCTTAGCACTTTTTCCTTACAAAAATCCAACATTCATTTTATTCCTCAAAAATTCAACCTTTATACCCTTCCTTCTCCAACAGGTCAATTACCTGTTGATGACCGATTTTTCTAAGTTATATGGCACTGTCAGCTATTAATAGGTTAATTATTTTTTTTAATTATTAAAAAACAAAAATAATTAAAAGAAAAAGTGTAAAAAAAAAAAAAAAAACAGAATCCGTTTTCCATCACCACCTTCCCCTGCCACCACTCCCTCTCCCCCTCCCTCCCCTACGCGCCCCACCGCCCACCGGAACCAATGCACAGCCCACCGAAACCCAACACATACCACCACCACCTTCCCATGCCACCAACACACACACACCAAGCCACCAACAAAAACGCATAGCCACCGACTCCACCGCCCATCTACCAACACACACGCCCAGCCACCAACTCCACCGCCCATCCACCACCTCCAAACCCAAACCTCACAAACCACCCAGCCAGAAAAAAAAAATCAGAATCCCCCCTTTTCCGTCACGTCAACCACCCAAATCACCCACCTTAGATTCCCTTAACCTCAAAACCCTCCCTACTTGAACCTAGCCCCTAAAAACCTCCCCGATCTTCCTGAAACACAGCCCGAAAAAACCTACCCCAAATTCCACGAGCCGAGGGTGAGGGTTGATCAATGGAGGAAGAGGTGAGAGAGACATAGAGAGGGAGAACGAGAGTGAGGGAGGGGAGGAGAGGTGAAACGACGGTGATGAGTGATGGTGGCGAAGGTGGGGTTGGTGGTTTCAATGTTTAAGGTGAGAGGAGAGAGAAAGAAGAGGAGTGAGATGGAAAAGTGAGAGAAAAAAAAAAAATTAACCTGCTTATCAGGTCACAGGTAAAATGGACTTGTTGGAGAAAGAGGGGTATAAAGGTTGGATTTTTGAGGAATAAAATGAAGGTTGGATTTTTGTAAGGAAAAAGTAAGGTTGGAATTTTCTTTTCCATTTTTCCAATTTTAAAAATCCCTTGAATGAGTTTAAAGAAAAAAATTGCTACAATGGAGGAGAGAGAAAATTGGGAACAAGCCCTAGGAGCACTTGTTTGATAGTACACAAGGGTGCACCATGCTCTTGGTGCACCTGCTGAGTTGGCAGGAGTAATTCCCTTAATTTTGAATTACGCGAATTAAAAAAAAAATTGAAGATAGTTTTATCACGTGGATTTTGCTGAATTGTTGCCTATTTTATAGCTTTCAGTTTTTGCTAATTTTTGTTAACTGATATCTTCAAAAAAGATTTAAAGAGAGAAAATCATAGAAATACCAAACTTTTTAGAGAGAGAAAATTACAGAGCAAAAATTACAGAGAGAAATTTGACAATCGATCAATTTAATTCGTTGTAGAAGAAATTAAAAATGGTTTATCAATCTGAATTTCGCCATGATTCTAATGCTAGATTTGTTGATGATGCAAATGATGATGATATCAACGATGAAGGTAAAGTCGAGGGTATCGTAAACCTCAATGAAGGTGAATTGTTTAATCGATTTTATTTTGCAGTTTTTAATCCTTAATTTTGATTATTAAATTTAGTTATTATTACTAATTTTAATTTTATTATCGATTTACATCATAATTTTTCAATATTTTTAAGTTTAAGTAATTTGTGTAAGGTTGAAGATGAAGTATTTTGATTATTTAGATATGTTCTTTTATATTTGTTATTATATGTCATTGTTGCTAAAATCAATGTTGATTTTATATAATAATGCATGTGCAATTTTTAATTATATATGTACTTTGTAGTACTCCGTATGTACTTTTCTTCAAATAGCATGTTCTTTTCTAAAAATGTCATGTACTTTTGTTGTACTCTGTTTTGTATTTTTTTGTAATCAATGTGCCGTTATCAATATGCATGTCATAAAGAATATTTCAAATATATAAAAGAACATACTCTACATAAAAAATAACATCATGTTATTATGTAAGAACATCATCTTAATATATATGTATTTTGATCTCATATTTCAGGTTTTACCAGGCAACTGAATCATAATTATTTGAAAGAAAAGTCAAGTCTGATGAAGAGGCTTATGATTTGTATAATAGTTATGCATTTAAACATGGTTTTGGCATACGTAAAGATAGGTTGAATCGTAGAGAAGACAAAGATAGGACACCTAGGCAACGCTTTTTGTTGTGTTCTTTTGCTGGCTTTAAGCAAGAGAAGAAGCATGGTGAACAACCAAAAGTTTACCAAAAGAGGAATTTCCACACAGGTTGCAAGGCTCATATACAATTTGATATTGATAAGGTTTCTGGTTTGTATGTCGTGGTCAATCACACTATGGTTCATAATCATAGTAGTGTTCCTGTTTCAAAGAGACATTTGATTAGGTCTTATAGGAAGATAATGGTACAATTTTAAAATTATTGGACATTACTATTAATTTTTTTTAAAACATGTTCTTTAATGCGCAATATATGTTCTTTACCAAATACATGATGTTCTCTTTTTGAAACAATGTGTTTTTTTTGGTATACAGGTTACTAATGAAAAAGTTGTGATGATGAGTAGCTTGATTGAGAGTAGTATACCTATTGCTGATGCAGTGCGTGTTTTAAAGCATCAAGCTGGTGGAGAGGTAAATCTTTCATTTCTTTGTAGGGATGCGTATGGTGCTTTATCTCAACATAAGAAAATGAAGTTTGATGGTTGTGATACAAAGCGGTTGCTTAGCTATTTTAAGGAGAGGAAATCCAGTGAGTATGACTTTTATTATGACTTTGATGTTGATGACAAAGGTCATTTGCAATATTTCTTCTTTCGTGATAATAGAATGAAGGTAGATTATGATGCTTTTGGAGATTTATTAGTCCATGATACAACGTACCGTACAAACAAATATGGTATGATTTGAGGACCTTTTGTTGGTATGAATCATCATAACAATAATGTTATGTTTGGTATTGACTTCTTGATCAATGAAAAATGGGAGTCGTTGGAGTGGCTGTTCAATACTTTTTTGAAATCCATGGGTGGCAAACATCATGTGACAATAATGACTGACCAAGCTCAAGCAATGGCCAAAGCAATTAAGGTTGTTTTCCCAAATTCCCGACATCAATTATGTACGTGGCATATTGGGGAGAATGCAAAGAAAAATATCAAATGACTTAGAGCAAAGGAAGGTTTTAATGATTTGTTTGATATTGTTTTGAAGTATACAGATACTATTCAAGAATTCGAGCACTATTGGTCAAGGTAACTCTATGAATTAATTATTTTAAATTTATTTTATTCAAATATTTTACTGCTTTAATATTCTTTAATTTGTTAGACGATGTTCTTTATTTTCATGTTTAATGTACCTTTGTAATTTATTTGATGTTCTTCTCAAGTGCACCCAATAATATAGACGTATTTTTTTTTATTATATATGATATTCTTTTTACTTAAAAGAATGTTCCTTGTTTTGTACGTTTAATGTTCTTTTATCATATATTTGATGTTCTTCTCAAGTGAACACAATGTGCTGGATTAAAGTAGACATATGTTCTTTTCCATTATATTTGTCATTCTTTTCAATTAGTTTGATATTCTTTTATTTTACAGCATGCAGAAAACATACAAATGCACAGATAATAAATGGCTGCAAAATCTATATAATATCATAGAGATGTGGTGTCCTGCATATTCCAAAGATTATTTTAGTGGTGGTGTTAGAGGAGTGAAACTACGAACAAATCAGTTTCCCGTCGACTACATGCCACTCATGGTCTATGTGATTTCTACACTACTTTTATTGAGGTTGTTGATGAGTGGAGGAGTAGAGAAGGCAGTAATGATTATGATAGTATGACTGGAAATCGTCATTTAGTTTGGGCAGATATTGGACTGTTGGAGCATGCTAGAAAGATTTATACTATTCAAATCTATTTACATTTTGAAGACAATTTTGTCAATGGTGTTCCTTGCACGGCCAAGGTAATAGGATTTCAACCTCCTCTTTATGAATATCATGTTGGGCATCCAAAAAAATTGCATTTGATGAATCAACAGTTACACTTGATTGTACATGCAAATATTTTGGTAAGGTAGGTTTGTTGTGCAGGCACTCACTTCGTGTCTTACACTTAAACAACATTACTTATATCCCGAAGAGATACATTTGCAAGAGATGGACAAAAGCTGCTATGTGCACTAGGGTTGATGACAATGATGTTGCTGAAATGGGTGTCACTCCTTGTAGTGTATGGAGATTGTATCATATTCGTACATTTATCACACTTGTAGATCGGGCACAGAATGACTTGAGTGCTCGAGCAGTCATTGAGGAAGCAATTGAAGAATGCACTACTAGGATTAAGCTCTTAATGGGAGAAGATAAAGATGTGCCACCTGAGTCGTAAAAAACGAATAAACAAGATGTTACTCAAAATAAAGGTGATGGCAGTCTATTAGAACCACCAGTAATATTTGCGGAATTGGCTGAAGAACATGGAGACCTTGAAAAAGAACATGGAGGCCTTGAAAGAGAACATGGAGGAATTGTTAAAGAACACGCAGTTCAGGTTAATGTTAAGGATCCTATCCAAAAAGGAAAAAGGGTCAAAAGAATACTAGGTGGAAAAGGACACAAGAAAAGGTTTCCAAAAAGCTAAAAGGTGAAAAGATAAAGTCATGGAAAAAGAAAAGCGCAAAGGGTGTTTCAAAGATGAAACAAAAAGCACAGACTACGATTAAGGTATATATTGTTCTTTATTATATTATATTACATTCTTTAATGGTTACAACTCGTTCATTTATTTAATACATATTGTTCTTTTACTTAAATAATTTTTTTTTTATTTTTTGGAAGGATTTCCTCCCTGTACCTAATGGAAATTTTCTAGCACATTCCAACGAATTTGGAGGGTCTTTGGAGTTTTTTGAGCCTGATGACTATTTTGGAGTGAATATTATATGCTCACCCATTAGAGAATAAATGATATGTACTATTTAGTCTACGTTAACATTTTTTTTTTCATATTTGTCCTTTTATTTTTTTTATAAGATCTTATAAATGAGAACACTCTATTTCAAATTAATTTTTTTAAAATAAGACATATTTTGCATATTAATGGTGATTACTGTGGCCTATAAAAAGACATATTTTGTGTTGGTTACAAGATATATGTTGCTAAATAATTAAAAAGAACATTGCACTAAAAAAAGAACATCAGACGTTATCAAAAGAACATCAGATGTAATCAAAAGAACACAATGTTATATATTAAGAACACATCAGATGTAATAAAAAGAACACAATGTTGTATAAAAAGAACATCAGATGTAATCAAAACAACATTACATAAAATCAGAAGAACACATGTTGTATAAAGAACATTGTATATGTACATTCTATTCTTCCTTCAAAATCAATATGCTTCCAAAGTTTATTAGACCCAACTATTCAAAAAATAAACAGTGCTAATTGGTCAACAACATCCAAATTTTCAGAAACAACCATGAGAAAAAAAAACATATAAAAAAATCTTCATGTTCAAAAACTAACACAAATGTGTCTAATCATTCCTAATTGCCTTGAAATATTTCTTGGTCTTCATGCAAAAATCTGCATGGCGCTTGTTCACTTGATCCACAAGAATCTCATATGTGTACTGCATTCTAAGTGCCTTCAATGCATCAAACTGTCCACCCATAAAAAAAAGAATGAAATTAATGTTTGTTATTTAAAAAAAAATAACAAAATATGATTATCTTACATTATCAGCCTTCAAGCCACAATTCCATTTACGATTCCCGAAGTATGTCTCCATGTGGCGCATTGCGTATATTCCGCAATCAACATTGTTGTCCAACGTTCTCCAGGGGCATGTCTATCAATTTTATTTGAGGACTTTTTCCCATAACTTCATCCCATGTTGCTTCAGGTAAATTGAGAAGGCATGCCTCTACCATACACAACGAAAGAATATAAAAGTTAGATAAAAAGAACACTATATATTGTAATTAAAAACATTCATTTTTTATAAAAGTTAAAGAACATCCTTACCAACTTCTCTGGAAAGTCATGGTATTTTTCTAGAAAAAGGAACACCCTCTACAAGTGGTCTATTATCCAGAATTTCCACAACCTTTGATTTTGTATTTATGACCATCACATAAAAGTGGTCATGCGCATACACAGGAAAAAAGAACTGAAACAGGCAGATAAAAGAACATGTACTTTAAAAAGAAAAACATTAAATATATTGAAAAGAACATGATATAATCGTGAAAGAACAACACATGTTTCTAAAAGAACATTTAACGAAATAAGAAGAACATAGTTAAGGAAGTTACAGAACATGTGTTACTAATCTATGAAAAGAACATTTAATAAAATCAGAAGAACATTACTTGAAAATTAAAGAACATTATATGACTTACCATCTGATATCCTTGTACTGATTCTATATTGCAATCAATTATCCAAAATCTGATAGTCTCTTCGAATTTAACATATTTAATATCATATGTAGCTTCTTGACTATCATCAAAATACGCCTCGCTCACGCATAACAAGTTCTATTTTTTAGAAAAAAAAAAGGATTAGAATCAAACTAATAATATATCTTAAAAAAAAAAAGGAAATAGAATCTATTGAACTACACTTACAATGGCTGCATTAGGGAAGAAAATCCTCTTTTTATCATCAGCAGAATTTTTTGCATTGAGGATGAGACAAAAAACATCAACTATATCGTTGTAGATGTATACATTGTTACCCATTGTTTTGACCAATTTTCTTGTCAACATTCCAAATCCATCGTCTTAAAATAGCTCACTACATAAAAAGAAAAAAAAATATAAAAAGAAAACAAAAAGGAAATATTAAATTAGGAAAATAAAGCTTGCTTTTCATCAAGCTCATATGAAAAAGCATAGTTTAGTACAAGGAATAAAATCATACTCTTCATCAAGTTCATCTGAAAAAGCATATTCCAGTAAAGCTTCTTTGAACTCATCTGTGCCTTTTATCAAATGAGAATATTGCACTAGGAAAGGAGACATGTAAACTTGTCCCAACTTCCTAGCTCTCTTTGTAGGTTCTGGACAAACACTGCAAAAATAATTTTATGTAAAAGAACATATATATCATATGAAAGAACAATCAGTACTTTAAAAAAGAACATATACCTTTGTTCTTCCACTTTCTCCTTTCCTTTCTGTCTTTTTTTGCAATCTACCTTTTCTGCAGTTGCATCACTAAAAACGCAC
Organism: Chenopodium album; assembly: GCF_948465745.1. NCBI lineage: Eukaryota > Viridiplantae > Streptophyta > Magnoliopsida > Caryophyllales > Amaranthaceae > Chenopodium > Chenopodium album. The sequence continues at coordinate 16,279,773 of NC_137839.1, read as the reverse complement.
ACATATATAATTAATCATACTATTCAGTATAATAATTATATAAAAAAAATTATAATCCATGCATTAAAAAGAACAAAAAACGAAATCATAAAGAACATACAGTTTTTTATAGAAGAACATATACCTTTTTTCCTTCTTTTCCTCCTTTCCTTTCTGTCCTTTTTCCTTACCCATCTCTTTTTCCCTTGCATCACTGTAAAAAACAATAATTATAAAAATTAAATATTTATGAAGTAACAACAATAACCCATAATAATTCTAAAGTCTATGTATATATGTATATACCTTTGATTTTCAACTACTTTATCTTCTACCACCTTCTCAAATTTACCTTCATCCTTTCTTTCATTTGGAACCCTTTTTACACTACATCATTATTAGTGAATAAAAAAAAAAAACCATACAGTACATCACATAAAATTAAAAATAAAATTAAATGAAACCATAAAACACATTAAATAAAATAACAAAGAGCATCACATTCAACCATGGAGAACATTAAATGAAAGCAAACATAACATTACACTATATATAATATTATAAGACATCATAAACAGCATCATTTCACATTACAAAGAACAACTTATGAAGTGATAAAAAACATTTCATCAATAGTGAATATAAAAAAGAACATTACAACATTAATCTCAATAATACATAAATATTACAGATTTGTATTCCAAATCATTCAAATCTAAGTAAATATACCACACAAATCAAAAATCACATTTTAGGATTATTAGTTACCCTGTCTTTTGACCACCTAAAATCTCACTGAAGATTGAATCAAATTCACAAATGTCAGAAAATTGTTGGCTTCCCAAATTCAGAGGACTTGATGTGCTCAATGTCAGCTTCAAGTCTAGATCACCTGTATATTGTGGTGGTGTAGTCAACGGGGTAACCACATTAAACACCAATGGCTCTAACTCAGTGGCTTAAGAATCCTCCTCTTCACCTCCTTTTTTTCTCTTTCTCCATGGTTGTTCCTTCCATACCAACGTTCTTTACAACATTGTCAATCATCTCACCAAACCAGTCAGCTGCAAAGAACTCTGTATCTTAGCTAAGGATGGAACTCCCCCCAACCCTTTGAGAAGGTACATTTGTTTTCACTTCTTCCGACAATTTAAGACCAAAAAGTTTGGACCACATTGTAGTTACATTATGCAATGTGGTATCTCCATCCAATGGTCTGCTATGGAACCTCTCTCCCATTTTCAGAATTTTGGAGAGGTTCACAAAGTCAAAAACAATTTTTTCTGTTGCTTGAAGCAACTGGGTATACTCTTGTAAAAGAACATACAACATAAATTAAAAGAACATGCAATAAAATGAAAAAGAACATAAGTGTAACTATTAAAGAACATGCTACATCCATATACATTTAATTAGATGTGAAAGAACATAAGTATAACTGATAAAGAACATGTAATATTTTGAAAAAATAGATAGGTCAATTTACACACTACATGCATTCTATTAGATGAAAAAATAAACATAAGTATACTTATTAAAGAACAAGAAATTATCTAAAAAAGAACATACACATGCTATTAGATGTAAAAAAGAACATAAATATACCTATTAATGAACATGTGATTATAAGAAAAAGAACATGCAATTATAAGTACAAGAACATGCATTTATATAAAAAAGAACAGTTAACTTTCTATTCATACCTGTAAATCAGAAGGTTCTTGGTGAGGTTGTTGTTCCTCTTGAAACTGTTGTTGTTGCTCTTGTTGTTGCTGTTGTTGTTGTTGTTTTTGCTGTTGCTGTTGATTTTCTTGTTCTTGGTCATGTTGTTGTTGTTATTCTTGCTGCAGTTGTTGACTTTGAAGCTCCTCTCCACCTTCAATAGCTAAAATCTGGGGAGCACCATCTTTGATTTGAATTCTATCCAATAGTGTGCCAAGCCCAAAGCTTAGCTTCCTCTCAATAGCAATTCTTTTTGCTATTTTATAGCTATTCCATTCCTTTATTAGAGAAATTTGCCTAGGCATAATTACATTTTGCCTTTGTAGTCTATCAAAGTAACAAACCTGTTAAGCAAAAAATCAGTATGATAAATATAAAATGAGCAACACATACACATATATTCAATGAACATTAAAAAATAATAAGAAGAAGTAATAAATACCATAAGGAATGGTAGTGGACCAGGAAAGTATCTCTTCAAATCTCCTTGATAGTAAATTGCATTTTCTATCAAGCTTTGTATAGTGTATGAACACCAATTTAAACTTGAAATTTGACTGGTGTCAACAGCTGTGTGCATGAATCTAGCCAAAAAAAAAAAAAAAAAAAAAAAAAAAAAAAAAAAAAAAAAAGAACATCATATATAATAATAAAGAACATAACAGACTTAATAATAAAGCACATATGAATTAAAATAAAGAACATATCATATAATAATAAAATAGGAGAATATATATTATTGTAAAGAACATTACATTTCAGGATAAAGAACATTACAATTAAGGATAAACAACATTATATTTAATTAAAAAGAACATATAGCACAATCAGACAAAAGAACAATATATTTAATGATACATAACATTATGTTTACTTAAAAAGAACATCACTTTTAACAATAAAGAACATTACTTGAATAAGGGTTGTGGGTTAGACATAGACTTGATGCAGCAATTCACCACCAACAGTAGGAAACTCCTCTTCCATTTATCATAGGGGGGTTAATTGGTTTTAATAACTCATCAACCAAAGCCACCAATTTTGGAAATTTTCCACCATGATATTCCTTCATCACCATCATCAAATCCTCATCCTCATTCGCAGGCTCCACTATTTCTTTACCTCCTAAAGGTAAACCATACACCAAATGGACATCAACAGGTTTGATGTCTATTGTTCTATTTCTAGCACACACTATACACACCTCATTAGCATCCACGTTCATCACCAATGTGGCATTAAAGTTAGGGGAGCTCCTAGACATATCAAGGTGTAGTATACCTCCAAATCCCATATCCCTTATAGCCTGCAACTTCTCTTCTTCATTCTCTAACCCCTTTATTAAATTTTGCAAAGGTTGTGCAGTGTGCCTTTGGGTGGTTGAAAATTCCTGATCTTTTCCTCCTTCAACCCCCACATTCACTTAAGCTTCAGTAGTTTTTTTCTATCTTACAACAAGTCCTTTATCCTTATTATTCTTCCTTGGAATGTCCTTTGACACTTGCACAATTGTACTTAGAGCCTTAGACTGGGAAGCTGATTGAGGAGCACCAGTTTCACTCTTCTCCCTAACAGGAAAGTAAGGGTCTCCCATTGGAGCCCTCTTCTTCTTCAATGTTATTTTTTTCCCTTAAGGAACATCTTGGCTGTCATCTTCAGCTATGTGCTTATCAACTTTCTTCATGTAATTTCAAAAATGAAAAAAAAAAAAAGAAAACATATATGTTTGATGTATATGCCATCACCAATCACAAAGAACATTATATGAAGAGATAAATAACATTTTAGGTAATCATAAAGAACATTTTAGGAAATCATAAAGAACAGTTCATAAAATGTTCTTATTTGATCATTACCTCAAAAAAAACATTTTATGTAATCAGAAAGAACATTTTCTATAATGAAAATAAACATGCAAACTTATAAAAAAGAACCTAAAATAGAAATAGAATCCACACACCTTTTTTTAGTAGCAATCTGCTTGAAACGGTAGTCTTTCTTATTATTTGAACCTTTCTCCTCTTTTTATTGTTCATTAATTTCTTCTTTCACTTCCAATGGTTGACAATTTTCTACCCTAATCATATTTATACAATATTAAAAAATGCATACAGATTATACATAAAAAGAACACACATAAGAAAAAAAGGGTATCATTTGTTTGAACAAGTTACACTTAGATGATCAATTTTTACTTAACAAAAAAGAATACATAAAAAAGAGAGCATAACATATATGATCAATTTTTACATATGCATTACATAAAAAAACTGAACACACATACCATATGTAAAAAAAAAAATTAAAAAAAAAATAAAAAAAAAAAAGAACAAACAAGTAATAAAAAATGGCCACACATATATTAAACCAAAAAAGGTGTATTTTTAAAATTCTTTGGTTGATTCCACAGATTTTGAATTTTGAAAGGTTAATTCTTGTGAATTTGATCGGTCTTGTAGCTTAGGGTTTAGAAATTTTGAGAATTCTAGAGAGAATATAGAGAGAGAATTTCTAGAGAGAGAAAGATTTTTTGGGAAATGATATTTACCAAATGATTTTTTGACAATTATTGTGGGCACGTGGGCAGTAACTCCCCAAAATTACCTCCTTATTTCACGCGCTCTTTGTTTCAGGCGTAATGTTCTTCAAATTTTACATGTTCTTTGCAGTGTTAGTGATGTTCTTTCCGCCTTTTTAACCACATATTAATATTTTGAGTTTAACTTGTTGAGGGGTGTCATTTTGGAACGTGTGTACGATGCGCATCGTACAACCGTGTGTATAAACCATGGATTACCCTAGGAGAGAGAAGTTGACATTGACAACATAAGACATAGAATGAGTTGGACTTTTTAGAATTTGAAATGACAAGTATAGGATTGAGATTTCAAAATATTAAAATATACTCATATCTTTAAAATCTTGGATTTAGGCCAATTTCAATTCCCAAATTCTAAGCATATCAAAACAGGATAATTGGCCCAATTCCGGAATTTAAAATGAAATCATGCAATTTAAACCGACCATAAAGAAATTTCTAGGAATTTTAGTTGGAAAATAATTTACCATAAAATACAACATTCTCTGGGAATTTATTTCCATTGTCAACCAAACGAGACCCTGGTGCAAAAGGGATTAATTCGATGGAAGTTCATAGGGAAAGAAGAAATCCACTTGACAGCTAGTCAGCTATGCAATACGCAGTGAGGTAACACCAACTAACTATGGTTAACACTATAAACTGAATGACATTCTAAGCAAATATTTTTTGTATACTTCAAATTACGTTGAACCCCTGTTTAAAGACGGGAAAAGACATCAATAACCCTATATAAATAAGCTCAGTTTATCTAATGGGCAGTTAGGCACTGCTTGTATAAAATTGAAACTTTTTTCCCTACTTTATAAAAAGTAGAATCTTGCTCTTATGAATAGTGTTGTGACAATTATAACCCCAAAAATGTGTATTTACGCATTTGCCCCTATTTAATATTACAAGATTTTTTTTAATATTGTATATCTTCTCTTTGTTATTCCGTACTTTTTCATCTTCCCATTCAATCGGTTGAATTATTGGTTTCAAGTTTCAACCACAAAGTCACTGACAATCTTTAAAGGTATTTTTCAATTTTAATTTCAATTGTTTTATAAGGTTTTGATTGATTTTAGATTTTAAGGTATTATCCTTTTTGAATTTTAGGGTCTGGGTATTCATCTATTTTTCCTAAATTTGATTGGATTTTGAAAGAAAAAAAATATAGTAGATAATTAAAGTGAATGGAGAACCAGAAACACTATAAGCAAGGGAAATATACCAACTTCCAAGCACTACCCCATGGAAGCCCCTCATGTCTCTTTCTATTCTTTCAATATGATCATTTCATGAATATTTGTCAGTGACTTTGTGGTTTGTCCAGTTAAGCGCTACCACAAATTCGATCAAAATGTACTTTAATTTTTTCCCTATACGATTTTTTAGGATTTTTATTTATGATCTTTAGATTGTACTTTGGTTTTGATTTTGGGGATTGTAGAATTTTACAAAGGCCGCTTTCAACATTGCTATTAGATTCGTTGTTATGAGATGCAAAGGACATCTAAATTTTGATTATAATTTTGGGATTACAAGCGTAAAATGAGAGTCCACAACTTTAAAAGATGCAATTTTCAAGGTACATGTTTTTTAAAGGGAGTAGAATGCCTTTGTGCTTAGGCTCTGGATGTATATTCTATATTTGAAGGAAAGGAGGTGTGAGTAGTTCTCTTATCAATCCTAACCTACCTTAAAGGTTTATTGTTACTTGTTAGAAGAGAAGATACCACTTTTCTGGTGAGATTCTGATGTGATGCATCCTAATAATGCTATATGCTCTGCATCTAATGAGTATCAGCTTATTAATGATTTACTGTATTTCTTTGTATTGTTGAGTTGAATTAAGCTGAGATCAAGCTTGTCTGCATTGGATAACTAAGCTCTTCTTACATTGAGTTTAATTACAAAGTATTAAAAAATAAAGGAAAATTTGTAATTATTAATCCCAACTTTGAGCCATTTACTTTCATTAATCCCAACTATCGATTAGTCTTGAATAATCCTAACTTTAAGGGGTGTTTTATTTTATTAGGTCCAAATTACCGGTTACCTGAAGAAAAGGTAAACTCTTTTTTTGTTTTTTTTATATTTCCACATGTAAGCTTTTAAATGGTCAAAATAATAAAAAATCTTTTAACAAAAAAAATCTGAAAACTCCTCCCTCCCTCCCAGCCCGCAAACACCGCCACCGGCACCACCTCTCTTAGTCGGCGACCTACCTCCTCATCCCGATGAACCACCCAACCCAAACCCTTGCCCAAGAACCCGAAACCCCTCCCAACCCACAACCACCAAGTTAACCCCTCCCAACCACCAACCCGCATACTTTCGCAACCGCCATTGTTGAACCTTCTTCTTCTTCTTCTTCAGCTTAATTTTTCAGTAGTTTTGAATTTCTAGGGTTAGAAATGATTGAATTGAAATGGGGTTGAAATGAATTGAATTGGGTTGGTTTAATTTGGGGGAGAATTGAAATGGGGTTGAACTAGTGGTTGGTGGTTGGTGATTGGTGCGGGCTGGTGGTGATTGGAGGTGAAATGCGGTAACAGGGGAATTAATTGGTGGGCTGCAGTTTGTTGTGGATTGGAGCTGGTTGGTTTGAGGTGTTGGCAGCAGTGCTGCAGATGGTGTTATCAGTGGTGATGGCTGCTGGTTTTTGTGGGGTGAAGATATGCGTGTGAGGTGGAGTGGTGGCAGGGAGTAGGGGAGTTGCTGTTTTTGTGTGGGCTGCTTTGGGTGAGTTGGTGGTGGGAAATTAGTGAACGCGGGGGGGGGGGGGGGGGGGGGAAGCAGCCTTCCAGCATCAAAGCTTGGGTGGCACTGTGGCAGTCTGGCAGATCGGTGGTTGGGGGGTGTTTGGCTGGGTTTGTTTAGATTTTTTTTCTTAATTTTTTTAACCTATAGAATGTTGACACGTGGCAAATGACTTGCTATTACAGGTTTGGTAACCTGTAAGGCCCGATAAAAGTCAATACCCCCTAAAGTTGGGATTATTCAGGAATAATCGATAGTTGGGATTAATGAAAGTAAATGGCGTAAAGTTGGGATTAATAATTACAATTTTTCCAAAAATAAATAATAAAGCCCCTGAACCAATATACAAAGAGAGGAAAAATAAAAGCTACTCCGTATTTTATATTTTTGATTTCTACATTGGATTCAAGATACCAAAACTTTATATTAGATGATCATATTAGACTTAACAACAATACTAAGTATAAATGTACGTTGCATTGGACTTAGGCAAAATCCAAATTCAAAACTTAAATTTAACACCTAAGAGTCCTAACTACTCATAGGGTACTCAAGAACAAATTGATGCAAAATTTCATTATTCCTCTGTTTGTTTTCTCTTTGTTTTTCAGCTTCTAATATGTATCAAAATTTTATTCTAGAGAATCATCTAGACTCTATAAGAAAATCATATAAATGCTATTCTTTACTCTTTAAAATACATAAGAAAAAGGTTAAGGATATATGATTTTGAACTTAATAGTCGATTATTACTCTTTCTAAAGGTTCATTGTATTAATCCTTACCAGTTTCAAGGTATTTAAAGATTGCATAAGACATTTTTCCGTGCAAAATGATTACTAATCATAACTATGTACAAGCTAAAATCTTAAGTACAAAGACAAGCCTTGATAACTTCTCCGCATTGGCTAGCCATGTCGCGCGCATTGCGTGCGTTGGCCACCCTAGTAATAAGAAAACTAAAAACATAGTGCTAAGTACAACCCTTCCCTACTTGACATACCCTCCCAAAAACCCAATTATACCCTTACGTTCTCATATTCTCATTATTTCGTTGCTTCCCTCTCTTAGTCTCTTTCACCCTATAACCCCAAAATCTTCGGTTAGTTCATACATCCAATTCATAAAATGCCTCAATTGAATTTGAGAAATTCTTTTGAAGCTAATTATCAGAAATCGTGATGTCATCATCTTCGCTACTAATTTTCATTGTTGTGGTAAAGGTAATCTTCACAATCTCCCTCATTTTATGGGTTTTTTTTTTGCGCTTAAGTTTGAGAATTTTGGTGCTTTAAGTGTTCAATTGCATAGTAATTGCATAGTAATTATTTTTGTGTTCAATTGTTGTGGTAAAAGTAATCTTTACAATCTCCCTCATTTTCGGTTGACATTAGCTTCTCTTGAATGAACAGTTGTAAAAGGCATTTTAAACTCGTGTGTTTTCATTCTGTTTTTCCAGAATTTTTGATATTTTGCTTATTAGTTGAAAATTAAGGGTTGCAATTTGCATATAAGATGTTGAAGAATATATAAATTTATGACAAATTTATCGAATTTTCATTACATTGAATGAATCGGATTGCTTGGGTAATGCAATCATATCTATTTCGTATAACTGCTATGAATTAGATTGTCTGTTGTCTATAGTTAGGCTAAAATAGATGAAGCTACTCCTGTCATTTGACTATACACAGTCTCTAAGACATGTATTAAAATGTTCATATCTTTATTTCAGCTAGATACAACAATTTCGAATAACTGGGCAATAATAGGGATACCTATTTCATGTAGCAGCTATAAAACAAGGGGTGTTTCTTCATATGGGCTATCCGAAATTTTTATACTAGCGCATTGAATCCCTTAAGATAATCTTATTACCTAAGTTACAGGTTATGTGCAACGATTTGACATAAAGCAGAGAAGGAAAATGTCTAATCGTTGCACATAATCTGTAACGGAGGTAGTATTATGAATGTAGGCCAATCCAATCTAGATAATGTACAAGAAAATTTAGATGTCACTCTAGGACATCAACAAAAACCTCCTTTGTCATCACCCCTTTTCTACTTGTTTTATCCTCCCTATTTTTCTAGTAGAGAAGTTAATGGACTCCTTTTTCTCAACAATTTTGTTTTGTAGGGTTAGTAGAGAAGTTTATTTGTTTTAGTGTACTAGTAGAGAAGTTTATGATTGTCCGTTTGAATGGAAAAATGCCACCAAGTCAACCACGTTTTTCTCCTGGTGTGACTAGCAATTCCAGCCAACATATTCCAGGCAGTCCAAGGAAGGAAGCACAGGGGTTGTCTGGTGTGATCAGTAATGTTGAAAAATACTACTACTTTGTTCAAGGAGTACAATCAAGTTCAGCAAATGTACAATGAATGATACAATGTACAATAAGTTCAGAGTTTATTAGCAAGTTCTTCAATTAAATATCCAAGTTTACATACAAATGTACATTACCTCATAGTTGGAACATTATAAATGGTGCTTCATGCATCGAAAAGTTCCAATGACATCAATCGCAATTGTTGGTTACTTTGGACTACCTGCAATTGAAGTATCACAAAAAAGGAGAGAAATATCTTAACATTGTTAAATATGGAAGAGAAATAAAGAGAGATGAGGGAAGATTGTTACGCTGTATTTCATATTTCATGTAGTACTGGATATATATAATGTACATTTCCTAGGGTTCCATCAATGGATAAGACCAAATACCCAACTCTAGAATATTCTAGATTGTACATGGGATAATAGTCATCCATATTTAGATATTATCATAACACTCCCCCTTGGATGACTATATATTGAATAAAACAATAACTAACATTTACTACAAAACCCGTACAAAATAATACACTATAATGCGCATAATATGCTGCCTCGTTAAAAACCTTACCAAGAAAACCACGTGGGAAAAAACCATGGTTAAGGAAAAAAGAGTGCAGCGCGCATTAACTCCCCCTCATGACTACATCACTTGAGATCTTTAAGACGACGCAATCCAATGCCGTAAGCTAACTTTTTGAATGTTGTTGTCGGAAGAGCCTTAGTAAATAAGTCTGCTAAATTCTCACTTGAACGAATCTGCAATACATTTATATCTCCATTCTTCTGAAGATCATGAGTGAAGAAAAATTTGGGTAAGATGTGCTTTGTTCTGTCGCCTTTGATGTATCCTTCCTTAAGTTGAGCAATATAAGCAGCGTTATCCTCATATAAAGTTGTTGGTGCCTCTTTCCCAGATGATAAACCACAAGCTTCTTTTATATGTTGAACTACCGACCTTAACCATACACATTCACGACTAGCCTCGTGAATTGCTAAAATCTCATAATGATTGAAAGAAGTAGCTGCAATGGTTTGTTTCATGGAATGCCAAGAAATGGCAGTACCACCATATGTGAACACATATCCAGTTTGTGACCGACCATTATGAGGATCAGATAAATAACCTGCATCTGCAAAACCAATCAAACTTTCTTTGGACAACTTTGGGAAAAATAAACCCATATCCTTCGTACCTTGAAGGTAACGAAGTAAATGTTTAATCCCATTCCAATGCCTTCGGGTTGGACATGAACTAAACCTTTCTAATAAATTAACTGAAAATGATATATCAGGTCGTGTATGACTTGCAAGGTACATTAGTGCTCCAATTGCACTAAGATACGGTACTTCAGGACCAAGAATTTCTTCATCATTTTCCCGAGGTCGGAATGGATCTTTCTCTACTTCAAGTGATCTTACAACCATAGGGCTGCTCAATGGATGTGCTGTATCCAAAGAAAATCTTTTAAGAACCTTTTCTATGTATGTTGATTGATGCACAAGGATTCCATTCTCTAGGTGCTCTATTTGTAACCCCAAGCAGAATTTTGTCTTTCCTAGATCTTTCATTTCAAACTCTTTCTTTAAATAATTGACAGTCACTGAAATCTCTTCAGGAGTTCCAATGATATTTAAATCATCAACATACACTGCAATTATAACAAATCCTGATCCAAATTTCTTTATAAAAATACATGGGCTGATAGGATCATTCTTATAACCTTCTTTCAACAAATACTCACTTAGACGGTTATACCACATACGCCCAGATTGTTTCAATCCATAAAGAGATTTTTTTAATTTAATACAGAAATGTTCTCGAGAACTAGATTTTGCTGCTTCCGGCAGCTTGAATCCTTCAGGGAGCTTCATGTAAATGTCATTATCCAGTGGGCCATATAAATAAGCTGTGACAACATCCATCAAACGTAAGTCAAGTCCTTCTCTTATTGCCAGACTAATCAAAAATCTAAAAGTAGTTGCATCCACCACAGGAGAATATGTCTCCTCATAATCAATACCAGGTCTTTTGTGAGAATCCTTGTGCAACTAAGCGTGCCTTATATCTTACAACTTCACCTTTTTCATTTCTCTTTCGCACAAAGACCCATTTATATCCCACTGGCTTTACACCTTCAGGTGTACAGACTACTGGTCCAAATACTTCTATTTTTCCAAGAGATTTTAATTCTGCTTCAATTGCTTCTTTCCATTTTGGCCAATCATTTCTTTATCTGCATTCTTCAATGGATTTTGGTTCATGATACTCATTATTATCCATAACATCTAATGCTACATTGCATGCAAAAACATCATCGACGTCGATTTGATTTCGGTTCCATGTAATTCCAGACATGATATAATTTATTGAAATTTCTTCATTATCAGGTACCTGAATTTCTTCTTGTATCATGTCTAAAGTCTCTTCTGGAGATCCTTCGGAAATTGTTTCTTCAATTTGACCATCATCAATCAGTGCTCCTTTTCTTTTCCGAGGATTCTTATCTTTGGAACCTATTGGTCTTCCACGTTTCTGGCGTGGTTTAGACTCATTAGCAATTTTATTTTGTTCTTCCGGGACATCTATTTTAAATGGAGCATTAACAGCTGGAATATGTGACTTGGTCACTCTTTTTGGGTCAGCAAACGAGTCTGGCAATTGATTCGCTAAACTTTGTAAATGAATTATCTTTTGAACTTCCAGTTCACATTTTTTAGTTCGAGGATCAAGATAGGATAATGATAATTCATTCCATTTAATTTCATTTTCCAGCTCTCTCTTTTCTCCCCCTAATGTTGGGAAAAGTGACTCGTTAAAATGACAATCTGCAAAACGAGCCGTAAATAAATCCCCTGTTGTAGGCTCAAGATATTTAATTATTGACGGGGACTCAAACCCAACATATATCCCCAACCTCCTTTGAGGACCCATCTTAGTGCGTTGTGGTGGAGCTATTGGAACGTAAACCGCACATCCAAAAATTCTTAGATGGGAAATATTTGGTTCCTGACCATAAACCAATTGTAATGGGGAGAACTTGTGATAACTTGTTGGCCTAATGCGAATTAGTGTTGTTGCATGTAATATAGCATGTCCCCAAGCAGAAATTGGGAGATTGGATTTCATAAGCAATGGTCTAGCGATTAACTGAATACGTTTTATTAATGACTCTGCTAGACCGTTTTGTGTATGAACATGTGCTACAGGATGTTCAACATTTATCCCAATGGACATGCAATAATCATTAAAAGATTGAGATGTAAATTCACCAGCATTGTCAAGCCGAATAGTCTTAATGGGAGTATCTGGAAAATGTGCTCGTAACTTAATCAATTGGGAAAGTAATCTCGCAAACGCCAGGTTACGAGTTGATAACAAAGACACATGTGACCATCTAGTAGATACATCAATTAAAACCATAAAATATCTAAATGGTCCACATGGGGGATGTATGGGCCCACAAATATCTCCTTGTATACGTTCCAGAAAACTAATTGATTCAAAATTAATTTTAGCTGGTGATGGGCGAATAATCAACTTGCCTTCCGAGCAAGCAACACATGAAAAATTATTATGAAGAATCTGTTGGCTCTTCAAAGAATGTCCACATGAATTCGTAATTATTTTTCGCATCATTATTGAACCGGGATGGCCTAACCGGTCATGCCAAACAACAAAATCATCAGTAAACTTCTGGTTTACTATAGCATGAGCTTCAATAGCATTGATTTTTGTGTAGTACAAACCACTAGAGAATGTAGGTAGTTTCTCTAAACATGTTTTGAGCCTTGAGTTATATTTGTGATTTGAAGGAATTCGTTATTTTCTTCATTGATTGTCTTAATATGATAACCATTGTTGCGAATATCCTTAAAACTTAATAAATTTCTTTGAGACAATGGGGAGTATAAAGCATCAATTATTTTAATTTTAGTTCCCCAAGGCAACTTTATAGTGGCTCTTCCGGAGCCCTCAATGATATTTGTACTACCCAATATGGTACTTACATTAATCCTTTTCATCATCAAATGAGAGAAATATTTTTTATTTTTAAGTATTGTATGTGTAGTTGCACTGTCAGCAAGACATAATTCTTCACCATTCATAGCAAATTGAACTTGAGTAATATCCATGTTCTTCATGAAATAAAATACATGTCAAAATATTAAGCATAAAAATAAAGATGATAAAACAAATAAATCAGTAAAAACACTCAAATAGTTTATAAATATATAAAGCAAAAATCCTTATTACAACGAAAGAAATAAACTTAAATAAATCACTAGAATAAGCAAACATAAGTCTAATACTTAAAACTAACATAAAACAATATAATTTTAATTATTCCCTTCTGGGGCAGTGAAGAAATCACCAACTTCTAAATGAGTTGTACTGCCAAAATCAAAATTATTCCCTTCCGGGGAAGTAAGGAAATCACCAACATTAAATTGATTGGCATTGCCAAAATCAAAATCACCTTCACCATCTTCAAGAACAAGGTTTGCCTCAACTTTCTTTCCTTTCTTCAATGATTCTTGGTAAAGTTCAATAAGATGCTTTGGAGTTCTACAAACCCGAGACCAATGACCTTTTCCTCCACAACGGTAACATATATTGTTATCACTTTTCTCTTTTTCATCCCTACGTTCCCACTTCTGGTGGGAATGTGAGTTTGTGAAATGACCTCCACGACCTCTACCATATCCACGTCCACGACCCCGACCGCGCCATTGGCCACGACCACGACCTCTACCTCTACCACTACTGCTGGAATGGTCTCTGTTTTTAGTTTCTTTCCCGTTATGGGTTGTCACATTCGCTTCAGGGAATGGAGTAGAGCCAGTAGGGCGTGATTCATGATTTTTCATTAATAGCTCGTTATTTTGCTCAGCCACAAGAAGACAAGATATTAATTCAGAATATTTTTTAAAACCTTTTTCTCTATATTGTGTCTGCAGGACAATATTATTAGCATGGAAAGTGGAGTATGTCTTTTCAAGCATTTCTGCATCAGTAATATTTTCTCCACATAATTTCAATTGAGAAGTTATTTTAAACATAGCTGAGTTATATTTACTAACAGATTTAAAATCTTGCAACCTCAAATTCAACCATTCATAACGAGCTCTAGGGAGTATCACTGTTTTTTGGTGGTCATACCTTTCCTTTAGATTACTCCAAAGGATTTGTGGGTCTTTCACAGTTAAATATTCATTTTTGAGCCCTTCATGGAGGTGATGGCGAAGAAAAATCATGGCTTTAGCCTTATCTTGAGGTGTTGCCTTATTAGCCTCTTTTATTGTTTCACCAAGCCCTTTAGCATCTAGGTGTATTTCAGCATCTAACACCCATGATAAATAATTCTTTCCGGTAATATCAAGGGCCACAAATTCGAGCTTGGCAAGGTTCGACATTTTTCACTATACAAAATAATATTAAAAGATAAGTATATATAAATAGTATCCAAAATATGTACTAAACGTTATAATCATGCATAAATAATCCTGATACAAGTCATGCATAAATAAGAACGAAATAGAAGATGAGAACGTTAGCATGGAGAAAAATAAGAATGGAACCTTAAATTATTTATCATGCTCTGTATTCGTTATATATGTTGATATTCCAATAAACAAGCATGCAAAATTAGATAAATGTTAAATTATAATTGTTATGGGCTACGATCATACTTACATGATAATAATAATATGGGATTATAGAAAAATGTTTGGTAATCCTACCAGTTGACTAGCAATGGTGCTGATAACGTGTTAAATATGGAAGAGAAATAAAGAGAGATGAGGGAAGATTGTTACGTTGTATTTCATATTCCATGTAGTACTGGATATATATAATGTACATTTCCTAGGGTTCCATCAATGGATAAGACCAAATACCCAACTCTAGAATATTCTAGATTGTACATGGGATAATAGTCATCCATATTTAGATATTATCATAACAAACATAAGGTTCAAAATACAAGTATAAAAATAAGGAAATTTTGCAAAAAAAAACCACCTTTTAAATCTTGTTTTTTGCATATAACCACCTTTCAAAAAAAATGTTGCAAATTAAAAGACCACCAAATTTAAATTTTTTGTTGCAAATTACCATCATTTCAATGTAAAATAATTGATAAATTTGGCTTAAAAAGTGGTATTTTGCAACTTTCTCAAATACCACCGGATGGAGGCCTACTGACTTTCTCAAAGACCAATAAGAGCTAAGAAAATGGCATCATCCCCAAGTTTAGCAGCAGCAACTAAATTTGGGAGTTCTGAAAATCTGCATCCCGTACATGAATTCTCTTTTGCTTTTAAGGATTTTTTTCTATGTACATGCTTTGGCTTAAATAATTAGGAGCTTTAACTGTTGTGTACTCTCACGGTGAGAGTACACAACAGTCCTGATACGAGATATATTATGTAGGAGGTTTTAGTCCTGATACAAGAATGGACTGAGAAAGACAAGGAAGAAGTAAACTTCGATTTAGCTGTTTTTGCAGCAGATTTAGTTGGTCTTTGTTGAAGCTTATAGGTTTTGATGATGACGAATTTAAACTAAAGCAAACTCAATTAAAGGTTTACAAGTGTTTAAGTACAGGAGAAATTGACCTTGGTGGTGGAAGAGTATCTTGTATTATGAAGACTTGAAGAAACCTTAGTTAAAAAGTTAATCAATAGAAGAAGAGTTCTCTAAAAAGAACTAAACTCCTTAACAGGAATGTTCCCTAACAGGGACTTGAAGGTTGTAAGCCGAAGACAGTAAGTTCCACAAGGAACTTAGGCTGCGAAGTTCCAGTTGAGAACTGGAGACCAAGTGACAGCAGGAACTTGTTCCTGGCCTGCGTGAAGCCCAAGATATTCAAAATTACAGAAGCGCGGCATTGAGATATTAATTTAGTTAAGATTTTATCTTCTAGATTTATTGTTAAATATGTTAATAAGATATGCATGAAATCTATTAAAGACGTGACAAGATAATTTGGCAAAAAGATAAAATTGGAAAAATATAAAAAGATAGATTTTTGAAAAAGATTTTGTTTTAATTTATTTTCCTAAAATCAGTAAAAACGATATTATTCTTTTTCATTATATCATCTTGTGTTTTTCGGAAAAGATTTTTCTTCAATAAAAAGATTTACCAAAATAATATTTTGAGATAAGGAAAGTTAACATCCTTTTCTTTTGAAAACCTACTTGCTATATGAGTTACACTTGTATAAATAGTATAGACAGAATTGCTTTAGGTTTTTGTAAGTTTATGCGTGAAGAAAATCTTGTGAGCTTTATCAAAGTGTAAGTTTGCCAAGCTTTATCTTGTCATATTAGTTTCGGGTTTTATGCATAGCTTGCCTAACATATTCTAGATACTACATTTTCTGTAATTGATTGGGCTGTTGGGTGTGAGTGTATGAGATTTATAATTGCATACAGGAGAAACTACCTTGCGATAAAAGGTTGTATTGGTACTGTGAGACTACGAGTGAATTCAAGTCAGGGGATTTGAATTGGGTAGGATTAAGTCTTACTGTGCTGCAAGTTCTAGTTGGAACTTGTATATAAAGGTCTGAATTATAATAGGTTTGTTATTTTATTATTGCCCTATTATAGTGGATTGGTTGTGTCTTGAAATCCCTTAGAAGGGTCGAGGTTTTACTTCCAGTTGGGCCCTGGAAGGTTTCCTCGTAAAATTGTGTGTGCACTGTCAAGTTCCTTTTATATTCTATTTTAAATTTGCAAAAGTAGTCACTAGGAACTTAACTACAATTCACCCACCCTCTTGTAGTGTTCGTTTCAACTAACAGTTATTTAGAAAATAATACAGAAAATCATCCTGGATGGCAAGAAACTATTGAGGACTTATTGATTTTAGCTCAGAGCCTCAAAGTTGTGCTAAGACATTACGATACGAGTTCTGGGACCAGTATGAAAGCATAGTTAAGGAATTGGATGACATGATTCTGGAGTTGCCTCCAGGTTCTCTGATACAGCCTCATATGCGGATGCTATTTATACTCATGCGATGTACCAGATTGTTGCAGTTTTACAAGGAAAGTGGATAAGCCGAGGATGGACATGCCCTTCAGTTGTGCCAATAAACTATCTTGCAATTTGCAGAAAAAAGGTTAGTTCTGTTTTCTGTTACTCTTGTTCCATTATTAGTTGGTGTTTAATTAGCCATCCCCTAATATTATTTATCTTTGTTTTAATTGTTTTTAGTTGGTGGTTGACACTTCCAACTCATTTTTGGCTCATATAACCTAATGTGTGGATGATTGTATTATTGATAATGAATAAATAAATAACTGACTGAACTGAGTGATTAATAGTAATTACTTCGTATAAGTCTGAGACTCTGAGAGGAAGAGTCTTTCTTAAATAATTACATTCATTTTATACATCAGAAAACATACAAGATGACAAACTAGATTAAAACATGGATCAACTTTATTCCATGATCAGTGGGGACAATTTACATTTAAATTGAAACATTTGTTAATACATATTTTTAATCAAGAAGCTTATTTCTGATTAGTGATAGATTTGCAACTACATCACTCATGTCCAACCTTTCTTGTGGAACTTCAGCTGAGCAAGAAAGGGCTACAACAAGTACAGAAGTTAAAGCCTCCAACATTACACTCTTGTTGGTGTCTTTCTCTTTGTCTATGTCTTCTATAAGAGTATGATCTACAATCGTGCTGATCTCTTTGGGTATAGCGTTTTTTACGAAGCTATGTAGGCTCAAGCCCCCTTTGAACATGTCATTAGTAGGCCTCATTCCTGTAAACATTTCGAGTAAAAGGATCCCAAAGCTATAGACATCACCAATGGTAGACACCTCATTTCCAAGACCATATTCTGCATTCAGATCAAGCCTCATATATTAGTACAATGAAAATGTAGAATTTATAACCAAAAAAATAAGAACAACAATTAAGTTGAGCTGTTACCTGGAGGAGTGTAACCAATTGTTCCTCTAACTCCAACAGAGCTGAACTGGTTTGCATGACTGCTATTGATGTCTTCAAGAAGGATCTTGGCTAGCCCAAAGTCACCGACATGAGCAACCAAGTCATCATCAAGAAGGATATTGCTCGGCTTCAAGTCACAATGAACTACAGGGGCACCACATTGATGGTGAAGATAATCCAAGGAAAATGCAACATCAACTGCAATATCAAGTCTTTGGCGAAAATTCAAGGTTCTTGATGGTTTATATGTGCTTTCAACCTTATATATTGCTTGTGATAGATGCAACCAGTTTTCCAAACTTCCATTCCCCATGTACTGATAGACTAATGCCTTAAAATCTCTACCTTGATGGTCAACACTTGAGCAAGCTGTTATCACCTTTAGAAGATTTCGATGTCTAATGTTTCGAAGGACCTCACATTCAGCAATGAAACTCTTTGAAGCACTGTGATACTCAAGGTTAAATATCTTGATGGCAACAGTTGATCCATGAGTCTCTAGGATTCCCTTGTACACAACCCCGAATGTACCACTACCAATCATATTTTCTGTGGAAAACCCATTTGTAGCTTGAAACAGAGTTTGGTATGATACATTTGGAAAATTTTCCATACTATTGAAAGGTGTAGGCTCCTGAATCCTCTTTTTCTTGCAGAATATGTACACCAACACAAGTGAAGCTAGCAGCAAACTGACTCCAAATAATGCAGAAAGAATTGCAACTGTCAATTTTTTCCTCTGCACTGAACTTCTTTTCTGACTGTTTTGGCTTACACTACAGCGGGGTAACTTCAGTTCAGGTATGCCTCCACAGATCCTACTATTGCTATCGACTAAAACATTAGTTGCATTGCTAAATACTCCGCCAATGGGTACTTTACCTTCAAGTTTATTGTGTGATATATTCAGCAATCGCAACTGCAGACTCTCTAGAAACTGTGGGATCGGACCTGAGAAATTGTTGTATGACAAATCGAGCTCAAGGAGACTTCTTAATGACTTCAACGCATCAGGAATAGCTCCATGGAGCTTATTTTTTGCTAGGTACAGGTACTCTAGCGCGACACAACTACTGATAGAGCTTGGTATCTCACCAGATAGCATGTTGCTCGAAAGTATAAGGGCCTGAAGATTAGTTAGTTGTCTAACTTCATCAGGGAGAGAACCAACTAGTTTGTTTTCGGATAAATCGACTTGGATTGACAAGGAGGGGAGGTTAAACAGCTCTAAGGGTATTCTGCCAGTAAGGCTGTTATTAGCAAGATATAATGATGTTAGTGATGTACAATTTCCTAGACTTGAAGGTATTTGGCCTTGAATTCGATTATTAGCTAGGGAAAAGGCTGACAACCTAGTTAAGTTTCCGATTGTAGGTGGAATGACCCCGGATAAATGGTTATTATTCAAATACAAGGTGTAGAGATTTTGGAGCTTGGTTATATTTTGGGGTATGACCCCAGAAAGATTGTTATCATTAGCCAAAAATATTTGTAATTTCGATAAGTTTTCGGTGCACGTTGGAATTTCTCCATATATGTGGTTATCATGTAAATACAAGTAAGTAAGCAATGTGAAATTGCAAATGACTCGAGGAAAAGCTCCATAAAAGTTGTTTTGATTAATCTCTAAATAGTCTAAGTTGGTGGAATTTGCCAAGGACAAAACAAAATTCAAATCTTCGGGTTGATTAAAACCTAAGTTGTTATTAGAAAGGACGAGGCGAGTTAGTCTTACTAACTTGTTTAGAGAAGGAACTTGTCCTCGAAGATTGTTGTCATTGAGTTGGAGAATTTCTAGATTTGAACAATTGGATAATGAAGCCGGTATATGACCGGTGAATCGATTATTGCCTAACGACAAGAATGTAAGACGAGGAAGAGTATTGCCTAAATTTGAAGGAAGATATCCTTCTAAGTCATTTTGTAGAAAAGATAATAGTGTCAATAATGGGAGTTTAAAAATTGAAGGTGGGACTATACCATGAAACTTATTGTTTTCTAAAGATAGGATGGTCATATTCTTTAATTTTCCTAGACTATCCGAGATCCTACCATAAAAAAAGTTGTTATCAAGGCGTAGCTCTGTAAGGAAACTTAAATTTCCTATATGAGAAGAGAGTGTACCTGTGAGATTTGCTGAATTCAAGTCTAGTTTCGTTACTTGCTCGTATTTACGACTACAAGTAATGCCGTACCACTCACAAAAGTGTTGGGTATTCCACGAGGTCATGACACCCAAGGGATCATCGCGTATTTGTGCCTTGATTTCAAGCAATGCCAACCTCTCTGTTTCGTTGTTCCCAGCTCTTGAGTGC
Organism: Chenopodium album; assembly: GCF_948465745.1. Lineage (NCBI taxonomy): Eukaryota > Viridiplantae > Streptophyta > Magnoliopsida > Caryophyllales > Amaranthaceae > Chenopodium > Chenopodium album. Next base: position 16,259,095 of record NC_137839.1, on the reverse strand, counting down.
TGAAAACAGAAGAGCATGGACGTGGCAAAAACGATCAAGTTAAATGCAAAGCTTGAGCAGGACATGCTTAATGATGTTCTAGTTGAAGATAAGTTTGCACCACATATTTATATAACAACTACTTAAAAAGAATAGAGAAAGATAAGTGTCGTAAGTCTTACAAATGATGGTTTAGTGTAAGTTCATAAATAATGGTCTTCTGTATACACTTTGTATACAAAAGCATACGTGATACTGTGATAGTCAAAAGGTGAAATTTGGGAGAAATTCTTCAGAGTAGGAACTAGGAAATGGGGACATGCATGCAACTTGTAGGGTGAGGAGACTAGACTTTGAACTTTGAACTTTGAATTGAATTTTAGCGAGAGATCAACGACTAATTGTGCAAACGTTTTACATGGGGACATGCATGCAACTTGTAGGGTGAGGAGACTAGACTCTAAACTTTGAACTTTGAACTTTGAATTGAATTTTAGCGAGAGATCAATGACTAATTGTGCAAACGTTTTACATTTTGCGTTTTGAAGAAAAAATATTGAAAATGTCTTATTTTGCATGCTAATGAAAAAACATTGAAAATGTCTTATTTTACATGCTAATAATAATCTCAACCTGTGTGACGTACCTAAGATGAGTTATCATATAACTTATAACTAATATATAAGGAAAATTTGCAAATTGCAGCCATTTAAAGTTCGTATTTTTCAAATTGCAGCCATTTAAATTTTTTTTTGCAAATTGCATCCCAAAAATTCGTATAAATTGTAAATTGCAGCCCGATTCAATTTTTTCATCGGTTTACATGTTGAAAAATCTTCGATTAAGGTTTTAGGAGTCATTTTAGCCCTTAGGGCCCCGAATTGAGCTCGGAATTAGCAAAAAAATAACGTAAGTATCTCGTTTTGCGTAACAAAAATGTATCGATTTGTGGAAAACTATAAATATGAGACACTTGCATTATTTTTTTTGCTAATTCCGAGCTCAAATCGGTCCCCTAAGAACTAAAATGACCCCCTAAAACCTTAACCGAAGTTTTTTCAACATGTAAACCGATGAAAAAATTGAATCGGACTGCAATTTACAATTTATACGAACTTTTAGGCTGCAATTTGCAAAAAAATATTTAAATGGCTGCAATTTGCAAATTTTCCAATATATAAAGCTAAACTTTTAACCAGGTTATGAGACAGCAACACTTAGCGTTCTAATTTTTCGCCAAGTGTCGCGCTACGTTGGATAGATTTAAATAGACCTCATAAGAAAAAAAAGTTAATTTAGAATTCTATTTGGAATATAATTTTAGGATAAAATTAGTTTTATTTTCGATAAAATACCAATATTTCAAATGTACAAATTCAATCATAATTTTATTAAAAAAACTATTAGATTATAATTCTAAAATTATCAAATAAATTATTATTTATATCATAATATTTTTTGGACAAAGAAAGTAATTCAAAGCGTAAAACATACATTTATAATATATACTTTAAAATAGTATACTTCACAATCTAACAAATCTTATAAAGATTAAAATTAAAAATTTATTCTAAATTTTAATAAACAACCCGGACATTGCATGGGGCACAAAACTAGTTTTAAATAACTTTTTTCAATTCTGACCTCAAATTGATATTAGATAACCGAAATGAACACCTAAACCTTAACTTTAATTAAGCCTATTAAGACACAAAAATCATTTTTTTTTTTTTTTGAGAGGTGATAAAAGTTAAAACTTTTTTATTTTTATTATTTTGTTTTAAAGAAATGGTGTCTAAAATTATTGAAAAAGGGTAGTTACTTCCAAAAAGGGTGTTTGAATGTGGTTATCAATAACATAATACTAAAACAGACGTCAAAAATGACACATGTCGCTTCTTGGTGCTGTTTTTTTCGTCCAAAATTTTTAATCTTTATTTATTTTTATTCATTTCCTAAAAAAAGTTCACTCTTTTATATAATTGTAATTCACTTTCTTAAAAAAAACATTCACCAATTTATCTATTTGTGATTCACTTCATATAAATATATGCACATATATTTTTATATTTTTCACCTGGTTCACTTGTTGGTCTAATCCGAATTCGGGGTTCAATTCTGAATAAACATTAAGATTAAAACTTTTTCAATTTCATTTAAAAATATGAGGATTTTTTTGGTAGAGTTTGAATTAACATTATAAATTGTAATAAAATTTTGTTAAAACCGTGTGTGACAAGGGACTTAATCTAGTTTATAAAATTCAACACTTTTCGTTAAGAAAATCATTAAATATAATGCTTCTTAAGATTTTTTTATTTTTCAACAAACTCTATTTCCATCAAATTTTATTTACCTTTCACTATTCCTCTTCAACTACACGTATAAAAAAAAAGTTAAAACAAGTAATAGAGTACGGAGAGATCGAGTATTCAATATCCAAAAAATAAATTATATACTCAAAATTGAATCAAGGTGATTTAAAAATGTTTGTTTCTGTGTGCAAGAGAGGAGCAAAGTCCCAAAGAGAATAACGCAAAGAAAACTAAAAAGAGCAAAAGATAGTAAAAACGCGTATTTGTTAGTGTACTGTTACCGAATAACGCAAAGAAAACTAAAAAGAGCAAAAGATAGTAAAAACGCGTATTTGTTAGTGTACTGTTACCGAATAACGCAAAGAAAACTAAAAGAGCAAAAGATAATAAAAACGCGTATTTGTTAGTGTACTGTTACCGGGTCTACCCGTTGATCAGTTGATCATTCATGTTGCCAATTTGTCATTTTTTTCAACTGCCTATCTTATAAATACATGTTCCAAACTTGGACTTTTTTCACATAGACATAATTAAGATGACTTTTTCAAAGACATTTGTCATCCTTTTCTCTCTCATTCTTCTCGTCTCTTCTGTGTTCTCAGCTAGATTGCTGGTTGAGCCTGACTCATCATCTCCACTAACCGGTGAGTTTTTTTAATCAACTCTTGAACTTCTTTTAAAGTTTTAAACTTTCTTATTCTTACTTTTATTTATTTACCTCTTGCCTTACCTATTATTTGTAACTTTAGTACTGTATTATACTATTATTTATTTATTTGTGACTTTGTGAGATATTCCCTCCGTTTTTAAATATTTGCTCCATTTCTCTTAGACATGTATGTCGATATTAATCTTTGATTACTAATATCTTTAATTATCAATAAGTATAAATTCTAACAATTGAAAATTAATAATCTATTCATTGGGATGATTTCAACAAGTACCTATAAAACTATAATTTTTCTTATATATAAATCACAAACATTAGTTAAAGTAGGACAAATGAATAGTGCAAAAAATAGAAACGGAGCAAGTATTTAAAAACGGATGAAGTATAAAAAAAGAAATTTTGATTATAATAATTCAAACTTGCACAGTTTTATTTATCAATCCGACCTTTTGGGATGTTCTATATTATTAGGCCAAGGTAACCTGCATTAAGAAAAAATTTAAATTTAAAAAAAAAATAATAAAAACTTACGTCAAACCAGTATATAAGAGCATGAACATTAATAAGGATTGATATCAAGGGCGAAGCCGGGGGGCTGGTGGAGGCCTGGCCCAACAACCGATCCATTAATCTAAAAGACTGGCTCCTATAGTTTTTAGGATAAAATGATTATTGTTTGTTTAAATCTAGTATTCTAAATTGTAGCTTAGTGGTTGAGTACTTAAGCATACCCTTTTTGGTCAGGGTTCGATTCTCGTGGGCTTACATGCATACTATTTTAATTTTTTTTTTTTTTAAATTATTCACTATCTATTTCTTTTACAAGTATTAGTTTTTTCCCCCTTGAAGCTTATTAGTATTAGCATTATTCTTTAATTTAATCTATTTTTCTTTTACCCCTTCAATCAATCTTTTAATTAATTTGCCAATTCTTTTGATTTTAATTTATATTATTTTTCCTATATTTCTAATTGACTACATTAGTAAATTACATACCTTACATATTTTTTTTAAAGTTATTTTATATTTATTTTTGTGCAAATGAACTACAAGAGCAATACCAAATATATGGTACACAAACCTTTGCTTGGCTATAATTCAAAAGGCAAGCTAAGTCCTCATTGGTTGAATGGTTGTATATTGAATATTCTAATGAAACAATATTTTGTATTGCTTTATAAAATATAGTCAAATCTAATCTATAATATTGCAAATACTACAACAGAAAATACTGTGTAATGAGAAAATCATATGAAATACAATACTATTAACTGAATAAGTCTCGGCCCCCCTATGTTTAAATTCTTGGCTTCGCCCTGATTGATATCCTCTTAGCTCTCTTTTTTGTAATTAACACAATTCTTGTTCATGTTAAGATTATTAAAAGTATCCTTTTAGCAAAAAGAGAATACTCGTTCCTTTTTCCTTTCGGTGGAGAGGATTGAGAATTTTAGCTTGTGTGCCAATAGTGGGGTTTAAATATTTTTTTTTTTATAATCAAAGATAAATTGTATTTGGGTGGGAAGTTGTCATTTGTTTTCAACTTTTTAATTCATTCGTGTAGTTAGTCTTAGATAAATGGATTTGATATTTGTCGATGCTTTTGTCTGGGAAGATAAGGGTTCGTAATGAGTTGATTTTCAATGGTGGGTTGTAACTAGATTAATAATTATGTTAGTGTCACATGAATATTTTAAGTATCAATCTGATTAATGTGGGTATAATTGTAAGAAATTTGGTATCATTAAGATTTATGTTTATATGAGTGGCATAAGCTTTCAAGTGTTTTGTGATAATTGCAAAGCATTTTTATCTTAATAGAAAATCTTTTCAAAGCCAATTTGTATCGAAAAGGACCGTACATTATTATTATACTAGTTTAAGTCCCGTGCAATGCACGGTTTTTACTTAACCTAATTTTGAATTACAATATTAATTTAACAAAAACTTGAAATACATATTTGAATTTCTTTAAAAAAATAATAATAAAAAAAAAAAAAAAAAAAAAGCAAAACAAAACTTGAGTTTAATATTATATTGATGTCAAAAGTTATTGATCATTAAACCTTTTTTTTTTTTAAAAAAAAGTCACAAATTTAATGATTATAGGATTTTACATAAGAATTAAATTTTATGTTAATTATAACCCGTGCAATGTACTTTTTTTTAGAGGAACATGTGTAATGTACATACCTCAACGTCCCAATTTTGTTGGCATGTTTTGACTGGCACAATGTTTTATAGCTTACTTTGACCGATATAATGTTTTATACAAATTTAATTGACTTTTTTTTTATAATTAATAATCAAGGTTTTTATTTTTATTTTATATTTTTATATCTATTGAATTGTAGTGTTATTATTATAAATAAATCAACAAATATATACTTCGTAATAAAAGTTAAAGTGTCAATCCAGATTGGAGCAAAAAAAAAAAAAAAAACCTCCAAAGAAAAAATATGATACAAAATGATAAGGAGTAGTACATTATTTTTGTAATATGTTATATGTTTATGTTTGTTTATTTTAGAAAATAAAATACCTATTATAAAATAATGAAAGGTAGGTTAAAATATTATTATCATTGAATGCATATAGAATATACTTTGTATACAATATAGTTGCCAAATTGAAGGTTAAATATTCTAATATATATAAATTAAAATTCAGGACTCGAAGATTTGTAAAAAAAAAAAAAAAAAAGGAAAGGAAGAAATGGTGGGAAAAATATTATTAGAACATGACAAGTGTCATGTCAGATTCACCTTTAGTATTATGTTATTGATTGATCTAAATGAAGTTGTAATGGAGAGATAGGAGGGAAAGGAAGAGGAAGATCTTCAAATAGCATGTGCCTCATAAGTTGTAATGCAGTGTACGAGGAGGAGATGGAGAGGGGTCGGTTGTTGATGGAGATGGGTCACTAGGGGTGAGGCGTATTGAGTGGCGGCTCAGGTGGGGGAAAAGGGATGTCGCATGAAGAGGATATTTGAATTGGTCGGTGGAGGTGGTGGTGGTGGTGGTGGCTTTTTATTACAATTTATTTATTTACAAATAAATTTAATTGTTAAATAACTAATTGAGTTAGAGGGTAATTAGAAGAAATGGGGTAAATTATATGGTAATTAAGTGAATTAATAAAGGTTCTTGGCTTCAACAAAAAAAAAATTACAATCAAGTTTTAACTTGCCAAAAAAAATTATAAGGTTTATTTGACAAAAACGTTGCTATAAAAGGTTTTTTTAGACAAATTTTCCTAATAAAAAAAAATAATATAATTATAAAATAAACTAATGATATCAATATCATATTAGACTTGAGTAGAACTTTTTATACATGACTAAAACTTTAATGAAATATTACTACATATTATTTGATTGGACTAAAATTTATTAGAACTTATTAAACTCAATAAATAAGATAAAATCCTATCTGAATTTATTAGACTTTAAATTTATTTAATAAAGGTGTACAAAAACGCAAAGTAAATTGATCAATTACTTTAATAAATCATATTTGTCCAATAATCAATTCTACTTTACATTGTAACTATTGCCTCGATTTTCGTGCTCAAAATATTCTCAATTTGTGTGCCAAGGAAATTGCTTAGATTTTTTGGGTCATTTTAGGTCTTAAGATTTAAAGTTAGAAAAATAACTAGCTTAAATCCCGTGCAATGCATTGTTTTACAAAAGTTTATACTTCTTCCATTTTTAAGTGATATCTCTATATAATTTATCTTTCATTTCCTAATCTAATTTGATAAGAACTTAATTTTTTAGATCTAATCAGATCTAATTGTCTGGTTTGATCGAACATGGCCTAATCTAGGCAAGTTCATTATCTTTAATATAGTAAGATTTAATTGGGGGGTATACACCCTTCATTTTTTCAAAATATTACACTTTGACCGGCACATACATTTAGATAAATTAATTGAATTTATTTTAATTTTAAAATATGTAAGTAGAATAGGGAGTATTAAATAATTATAAGATAGGTATCATGGGATAAAATTTACTCCCTCCATCCCTTAATTACATTCCTATTTCTAAATTTACACGGGAATTAAGAAACTTGGAGTAACCTTAATACCCATGATTAGAAAGTACAATGGGAATTACAAGACATTTATTGTTGTCTTTGAATAAAACAAAGATAGAATGATATTAAAAAAAGCACATGTCATCAATCCTTTGAAAAGAAAAAAGGACCAATCACATTTATTTATGAAAAATTAAAGGACCAATCATATTTAATTATAGTGTTGCATATGGATTCAGAATGTTCAAAAGGGTAAATATAAATTATGCTTTTTGTGCAACTATTAATTGCAAAAAAGAAAAATAATTAAAGTAATGTCACATCGATCACAACTATTTAGGGATAATTGGTAAAAATTCACTTACTAAAAAAAGAAAGTAGGAATGTAAATTTGAAACACTTAAAAAGGATAGCAGGAATGCAATTAAGGGACAGAGGGAGTATATAATAGGAATCATAAGATAAAATTTATAAAGTATAGTTAGTGAAGATATATTTATTAATTGTTATGAGGAAAGAGAAAAATAATAAATAAAAAGTAAAAGTGAGAAAAAACTTGTGTGGATCTAGCTAGTTCACAATAAAATTATTGTGGACCAAACTCCATACATGCGCAACTGATGTATTGTTGAACATAGTAACCTTAATTTTAACAAGGTAACCTTTATTAAAACTTATGTGATTTTATATTATTGTGAACCAAAAATATGCATGTGTTAGCTCACGTTATGTTGGACAGTACATAGTTTTCCTATTTTGACATGGTGGCCTTTATATATATATATATATATATATATATATATATATATATATATATATATATATATATATATATATATATATATAAACCACTTATGACCTTTATAATAACACAATGAAATTAAATTTATTCTAATAAAATAACTTTTTATTATAATATAGTGACCTTTCTTTTTATTTGTAAAATGGTCATAACTTCTTTAATATTAGCGGTCCATAATAAACTAATGTGAACCAGATGCTATTAATAAGAAAAATATGAATTTTATTACCTCGAAAATGGACCCTGTTGAATTTTGGTACCCGTTTAAAACTTATTTTTACTTTAGTACTTTGATGTAAAAATATAGGTTTTGGTAGCTCCGATCCATCCATGTTTCGTTAACTTTTCCGTTAGTGAGGCCCTATTACTTTCCAGCCACCCCTTAGCCACCTTCTAGCGACCCCTTAGCCACCTTCAAGCCGCTAACAACTAGGCACGCAGCCACCTTACCTCGCCACCATGACTGCAACCATCGTTAGCCGCCAAATTAACCACCACCACCACCTCCAATTTGCACCACCACAACCACCAATTTGGGCACCATCACCTCCAATTTGCACCATCAACACCTCTCATTCGCACAACCGCACCTCCAATTTGCATCACCAGCACCTCCAATTTTCCAGTCCATCACACCACCACCACCACCAAATTTACCCCCAGCAACATGCACCAACAAAACCACCTGAAACATCCCCACAATGGCCGCAAACCCACCTGAAATAACCTAGAAAACCACCTGTTTTCTGGGTTGTTTGAAAACGCTAAAGGGGTTTTGTTTTTTGGTTGTTTCAGGTGGGTTTTAGGGTTTCAGGGGGCGGCGAAAGGGGGATGGTGGTTGTTTCAGGGAAGGAGGAGGCCGGTGAAAAGTGGAGGGGGTTGTTTTTGGCGAACAATGGTTTTTTTTGGAGGGTAGCTAATGTTGTGCGGTGGTTTTGCAGTAATTACAGTGAGATCGGAGGTGGGAAAAGGAGGAGGTGGGCTCATCGGTGCCAAGGGAGAGTTGGGGCACTAGCAGCCGGCACGGGAGGGGGAAGGGTGGCTGACGGGGACGGGGGTAAGGGTGATAGTGGCTGGTTGGTTTTTTTTATTATTATTTTATTTTTTAAGTTTTTTCTTTTTTCAATAAATTAAATTATTAAATAGTTAGAAAATGGGCCCCCACTAATGGAAAAGTTAATTGAACATGGACGAAAGTACCAAAACCTATAATTTTACACCTTTATGGGTACCAAAGTAGAAAAAAAGTTTTAAATGGCTACCAAAATTGAACAAGGCCCATTTTCAAGGTTCTACAATATAAAATTTCCTTTTAATAATTTGTAGTATAAGAGAAGATAGTAAGCTAAGGGACAAAAATTATAAAATATTTATTTACTTGGAGATAGTGCGAAAGTAAAACGATAAAATAATAGTGATCTAAGTCTTTATCTTTACTAAAATAGGAATTGTTGCAATTATTATAAAACAAATGTAAAAGGAAAGTGTTGCGATTATTACTATGAAATGGAAGGAATATTTCTAGTAAGATCATTTTTTAGTTCAATTCAGTTCAGTTCAGCTCCACTCCAATCAGTTCAGTTCTGTTTAGTAAATGTGAATAGGCCCTTAATTGAGCAATATTATCGACGCGCAAATTCAGACATTAATTATTTTTTTTTTAATTTTTGAATTTTTGCAAATAATATTTAACTTTTATTTCTCCATTAAAGTTTAAGACAATACCTAAAAAAGTTAACTAATCAGTTTTCCCTACTAGATGATAAAGTCATGCGAAATTGATATTTTTTCATAACAATGTGCAACGAACTGCAGTCTAATTTTGGAAATAATTTCAGCAATAAGCTAAATTTTGAAAATACTTTTATTCGAATAAATCAAATGACTTACAGAACACTTTTTTTTTTTTTAAAAAAAAACCCCACTTATAATACACTTAATTGTACTTATTATTAATTAGTTAACTTTAAATATTATTATAAACTTAAAATAACCATCCACCCCCACTACATAGAAGCCCTCAACCTCATCCACCGCTAACCACCAAACAGACCACCTCCCTCACCCTTGACCCTTTTATATTCCTCCTTGCTGGCGGCCGACCATCTTTTTGCCCACAACCCCTTTATCAACCCCTCCAAAAACGCCACTCGAGAGCCACCCAAACCGACCTCAACAACCCATTATTATTATTTACTTTATAATATTCATATTTTCTTACTAATTTTGCTATCCAACATCAATAATACAAGTTTTGAAACCATCTTAACGGTAACACTTTTTCCATTTATATGTTTTACAATCAACTCATCACTTCATCAATTCACTAGCAATAACATACCCGCTATTTCTTCTCAAATGTTTTCAATTACTTTAGTTATAGAGAACTTATCTTCTAAAAGATCTACAACACCTTATCTAAATTCACAAACTCTTTTCAAGTTGAAAATCACATATTATGCAACCACAACTAAGAATTTCAGGGAAAATATTCATGAAAATACATCTTTCTCATATTTATAATATTTTGTGATATTTATGTCCATACTATACCACAACTAAAAATTTGATATAAATTTTGTTAATAAAACATTCATTTTTAATACAAATAATACTAAAACAATCATTTTTTTAATACTAAAATAATACCGATGATGAATTACAAAATATTTTCATAACAATTTCAATACTAAAACTAGGGGTACGGTGTGCAGAAATAGACCTGGACTGGAAAACCGACCGGGACCGGACCGGTTGATTCCGGTCCGATCTTCGGTCCTCACAAATTGGGTTGATTCCGGTCCGGTCCGGGTAATAACCGGAATATTCTGGTCCGGACCGGAATGTACCGAAAAGTGTATTTTTATAATTTTTTGGGTGAAAATTTTAAATTTTATTTTTAAATTTCTAAAAAATTTAGGTACAAAACTTGTAATTTATAAATGTATGTATATATAAACGTGTAACAAAAACAAGACGCTAAAAATGTATGTATATATAAAGATACTAAAATGAAAAAAAAAATGTAACCGGTCCATTTCGGTCCAAAATTGATCGGACCGAAATAAACAAGTCTGGACCGGAACCCGGACCGGTTGATTACAGTCAACCGGTCCACAATAAAATACGATTCCGGATTCCGGTCCGATTCGGTTTTGCACCGGTGTACAGCCCTAACTACAACAATATATCTGGCCTCCGTCGTCTCTTTCACTCGCTCACCTGTCGTAGTTTGCCTTTGATTTCAGCCTTCATTGTTTTCGACCATCGTATGGACCGCATCACTCTCTGATTTTGCCAACCGTTGTTTCATACTCTAAATCACATCACTCTCTGAATACGCCGATCATCGGCCCTTCCTTTCCTCTCAACCACCTTACTTACCTTAAAGCCACCGTCATCGGCCCTCACCTTAAAGCCACCGTCTTCGGTCCTCCATGATATCCTTTCGCAAATCTTCCAACATCATTTAGCCCAAAAGTACAATTAAATTCAAATTTACAATTCAAAATTCAAAATTTTCATTCACAAAAGTTTCAAAGGAAATTTCAAAATTATTTACGCGGGATCAAGTAGGCGAACTTCTTTCAGCCAATAAAAATCTTTGTTTATGTGGGATTACATAGTCATATCTTTTTCGAAAGGATTGAGATAGTGGATAGATAATAATATGAAGGAAAGAGAGTGTGATGTGTCAAATGAAGGAGATGAGAGATAATATGGGAAAGGAAAAAAGGAAACAAGTTTCATTTAACAATATTCATGCTCCACTAATACTCCTAGAATGTTCAAAATGAAGTTAAACAGATGTCTCGAACTACGTTAATAAATTATCTCTTTTGTTTACCAGAGTCCAAGGAGAAGTCTCCACCTCAATATTATAGTCCTCCGCCGTATTATGCACCACAAAATAAATTCGCTCCTGGTGTGACAAAGGCTCCTCCAAGTGGACCATGAGACGGTCACTACTCTGTACGAGTGAGTTAATAAACAATAATTGAATTTTATTCAAGATTTAGCTTAGAAAATTTGGATGACTTGACAAAGAGTATTATTTGTGAAATACAAAATATTTCTTTATTTCAATTAATATTTAACACAGGCACAAAAAAAAAAATTGGTTCCGATGCAATGTATTGAATTTCATTTTTCAACAACTGTCTTGTAAGTTGTATACGTGAATAAATGATTTGTATGATTAATGAATTGATATATATATATATATATATATGGAGAGGCTCATGTGAGAACACCTCTCTTATGTGAGAAAACTTTATATGTGAGAAAACATCTATATTCTAATTGGTTAAGGTATATGTTTTGAAAATAAATTAAACCCATTATCTTCAACCTCAACATTCTTTCTCTTCTCCTCACCAACACTATCCAATCTCTAGTTGCTCTATCACCACTACAGCCTGTTCCATAGCCTTTATGCCATCACCTCCACCACCATCACTCTTTCTCTTCTCCTTGACATCAAGGCCAACATTTTCTCTCCTCTCCACGACGACCACCATGACCACATGCTCAAGAATTTCATGTGTTTTGTATCTACTTTTGAACCATTGTAGTTAAGAATTCAAGTTGTAAAGCTTAATCAAAGGTCAACCAAGCTTAATTGACAGTTTAATATGTGAAATCAAAATTTTTTCATCCAAATCAATCAAATTAGGAACATTATAGAGTTTGAAATTACAAGGAATATTAATTGAATATAAGAAACTAAACAACAATTCATATGCTTTTGTTACCTTGGAAATCAAGAAAAAACTAAATTCGAATTAATTCGTTGTAAAAATCGAATTTCAATTCGTGTTCTATACACTAGTGGAAAAAGAGTTATTCATAACAGGCAAAAACGGGCTTTCTGTAACGAGCAACGACCATTACGATTAAAGGTGTTATTTGTAACGGGCACTTGCCCATTTCTGTAACGGGCAACGACCATTACGATTAAAGGTGTTATTTGTAACGAGCAACGACCATTACGATGAAATGCCCGTTACGAATACATTTTGTCGAAATTAAAAAAAAAATCCCAGCATGTTTAGCTGGGCTGTCAACCTTCTAGCTTCTACTGTATCTTTCATTCTTTTTTTTTTGTAGGAATCTTTAATTCAATGTAACCTTTTAATTTATTCCAAAAATTTTATTACTCCACAGTACATTAGGCCAAAAAGACGGAGAAAAAAAAATTCCTACAAAACTGGAAACAAATTATTTTCCTGAAAATCTAAAATTTACAAAATAGGAAATATTTCGTAGTCTTAAAGCTTAGTATGAGTCTTGTATTCCATAATAGTATCAACAAACCATATCAACTGTAGGGAATATTTCAAGCATTACCCCAAGCTTGAACCATACTGTGATCATACACTTAAGTACGGTGGCGTCCAAAGGGAAAGAAGCTAGAGCAAAAGATTCGCCAACAAGTTTTAGGAACTTGTAAACCGTTCACAGGGTGAAGGTAACACCCCTTAACGATCCATGAGATCGTTAACTCCAATAGGTCTGGAACCAAGACTGGAAGTTCGGGGATGAAGGTACAAATCCAACTTAAAAGAGATTGAACCTGCCCTAATAATAGGCCTCTACTTTATTCTTCTCGTATTCATGTGCGCTTTCTAACTAACATGCAATCAATAAATTAACCCTAAACCTGTTTATCTATGTTGGTTGAATATTAATGCACAAATAAAACTATTATTGGCGATCATCTGAATTATAATCATATTAACCCTAACAAGATTTTTAATTATCTTATTAAGCGTGATTACAAGTACAAATTCCCTTTAAACATGCATAAAAGGCGTGATCAAGCAATAACAATAAATATAATCAAGCAACATAATAACAATAATCATAATAATAATAATAATCATAATAATAATCATGATCATAAATCATAATAAAAATAATCATGTTAAAGCATAAAAATAGCAAGATCCTAGGCATGATACTAACAAGATTAATAACAAACCCTAGCATGTTACTAAACAATAAAAATCAAAGCTTTAGCCCTAACAAAATACTAACATGAATATTAGGAAAGACAATTGTTGATGTTTAAAGGTTTTGATGATGAAGAACTTGAGTTACAGCAAACTCGTCTCATAAAGATCTTTCTAGTGTTTGTGCAGCCTAGGTGAAATTGATCTTGGAGATGGAAGAAGTAACTAAAGCTGAGAAGACTTGAAGGAGTTCTTTATCAAGAAAGTTATTCAATATAAAAGAAGAGTTCCCTAACAGGAACTGAGTTCCCTCACAGGAACGTTCCTTTACAGGAACTTGGAGATTGTTGGCTAAGGTCTTTGGAGGAACTTAGTAAACGTGGAGCCCAAGTAAACCTACCAGAACAAGAGTGCAGCGCAGCAATGTTTTAGTTAAGATTTTATCTCCTAGATTCATTGTTAAATATGTTAAGTAGGATATGCATGAAATTTATTAGAAGCGTGACAATTAGCTTGGCAAATAAATTAAAATCGGAAAAGATAAAAGATAGAAATAGAAAAAGATTTTCTTTAAATATTTATCTTTTAAAATCAGTTTGTTAAAAAGATATTATGCTTTTTAATTCAATATTTCTATCTTATTTTCTGAAAAGATTTTCTTCAACAAGATTTATTCAAAAACCGTGTTTTAAGATAAGTTAAGTTTTACTTATTTATCTTTATGAAAACCTACTTTCTATACAAGTAATACTTGTATAAATAGTAGAGAATAATAGGAGTCTAGGTTTTTGTGAGTTTTATGCGTGAAGAATTTACAGAGCTACAATCGTGTAAGTTTGCCAAGCTTTTCACATTGTCATATTAGTTTCGGGTTTCATGCATAGCTTGACTATCATATACTAGGTGTTTGTATTTGTAATTGGTTGGGGTTATTTGGGTGAGAGAGTATTTTTATTATTGCATACTGTGAGAGAGCTTCTAGTGAGAAGGTGAAGATTTGTACTTTGGGAGTACGAGTGAGTTTGAGTGTGGGACTCAAACTGGGTAGAACAAGGTGTTGTTCTGTAGCAAGTTTATTCAGGAACTTGTGAGTAGAGGCTTAATTATAATAGGTTGTAACTTGGTGTTTGCCCTATTATAGTGGAGATATTTGTGTTTGAAATCCCTAAAGTAGGGTCGAGGTTTTACTTCTAGTTGGGCACTAGAAGGTTTCCTCGTAAAATCCTGTGTGCCTTGCAAGTTCCTATTCTGTCATGTTTTATATTTGCAAAATTAGTAATTAGGAACTTAACTACAATTCACCCCCCCCCCCCTCTTGTAGTGTTCATCTCAATTAACAATTGGTATCAGAGCACGGTTCTCACGTGCAAGCAGATAATTTTTTTGAGTAAGTTCCTGGAGAGATGAATTACAAGGAGAAACTTGAAGAAGGGTACTCTACCCAACGTCCACCTATGTTCAACGGTAAGTTTTATGCCTACTGGAAGAACAGGATGGAGATATTCATTAAGGCCGAAAATTACCAAGTTTGGCGTGTAATTGAAACTGGTGATTTTGAAATAACTCAAACCAATGACAAGCATGAGGTAGTTCCTAAATCTATTTCTGATTATGATAAAGAAGATTATCAGAAACTTGAAATGAATGCCTTAGCTATAAAGTATCTACACTGTGGACTTGGACCCCATGAACATAATCGTATCATGGGATGCAAGTCTTCCAAACAGATTTGGGATTTGCTACAGGTAACTCATGAAGGTACAAACGAGGTAAAACGTTCTAAAATAGATTTATTGATGTCTAGATATGAAAGGTTTGAAATGCAATCTAAAGAAACTATAGAAGAGATGTTTACTAGATTCAATGATATTATTAATGAATTGAACTCCCTTGGCAGGCAAATTCCTATTGATGAACAGGCAAGGAAGATCCTAAGAAGCCTACCACAAGATGAACGCTTGAGATTCAAGGTTACTGCCATGCAGGAAGCTAAAGACTTTACTAAGTTCAATATGGAGCAACTAGCTGGATCATTGATGACTCATGAACTTCATCTGAGTTCCAATACTGAAAGTTCCAGAAATAAAGGTTTGGCACTCAAGGCTGAAGACTCAGAAGGATCAGAAGTTGATGAGGAAGAGATGGCTATGCTAGTGAGGAAATTTAAGAAGATGATGAACAATAGGAAGTTTGACAGGAACAAGAAGTATACAAGTTCCAGAAACACAACGTGTTTCAAGTGCGGATCAAAGGATCACTTTATCAAAGATTGTCCTGTTCAGGATGGAGAGAAAGGAAGGACTAAAGGCAAGGAGCAATCCAAAGAGTCAAGAGTCTATAAGCCTTACTTCACCAAGGACAATGTTAAGAAAGCCATGCTGGCTGCTTGGGGAGATACAGATTCAGAAGAAGAAGAGGAGGACCAACCATCAGAAGAAACCGCTCATTTATGTCTAATGGCAAAAACTGATGAAGCTGCCAAACTGAAGGAACTTGAGGCTGAGGTATGGTTCTCTTACAACCAATTAAAACATCTGTCTAAAGAGAATCTAATAAATACCGTTTTGGAAATTCAAGAAGATTTAAAGGAATTGCATAGATCCAAACAACAAAGTGATAAAGCTTTAGTAACTTTCAAAGAGAACAATGAATGGGTTGATAACATGAAGTTTGATATTCAATACAAGTTCTTCAGTCTGTTTAATGATAATAAAATTTTAAAAGAGACTATTGAGAACTTAAAACAAGATAACATACTCTTGAATGTGGAATTGTCTTTGTTAAAACTTAGTGTTGATACTCCTAACTCTGAAGTTCCTCCACCGACTGATTATCCGAATTTTGAAAACTTGAAACATGATTTGGAAGAGTTAAAAATGGATAAGGCACGTCTTGAGGGGGAACTTGAGAGGGCTAGGAAAGGTAAACAACCAATAGAGTATAGAGTTCCTGAGTGGATCACTAAGGCTCAAACTAAGAATACTGAAGGTTTAGGTTTTAAAAAGAAGTTCCAGAAAGAAAAAAAGTATGTCAACTTGCCCAGTAGCATTGTTTGTTATTTCTGTGGCAATACAGGGCATAAGCAAGCTAAGTGCCCCAAGAAAGAACAAAGCACTCAGAAGAATATCAAACATGTAAAACAAATCTGGGTAAAGAAAAATGAATCAACCCATGTTACACAGGAACCCAAGGAAACCTTGGTTCCTGACTCTAACGCTTAATTCTTCTTGCAGGTTCCAGTGAGGGGGAACAACACTTGGTACCTCGACAGTGGTTGTTGTAAGCACATGACTGGAGATAAATCTAGATTTCTCTCACTGGATGCCTACTATGGTGGAACTGTGACCTTTGGTGATAATATGAAAGGTGATATAATTGCTATTGGCAAGATAGGAAGGTCACGTTCCCATGCTATTGATAATGTATTTTTGGTCGAGGGCCTCAAGCACAATTTGTTAAGTATTTCACAGTTTTGTGACAAAGGTAACTCTGTTAGCTTTACTTCAAACAAGTGTAGAATCATCCACAATGACAATGGGAACATAATTTTAGAAGGAACTCGTAAAGGGAACACATATGTTGTGGATCTTAGCGAGGTTCCTAACAGCAGTTTAACATGTCTTAGTGTTATTAAGGATGATCCTTTGTTGTGGCACAAAAGATTTGGCCATGCAAGCTTTTCTTTACTTGATAAACTAAGATCTAAGAACTTAGTGGAAGGACTTCCTTGCATTAAGTTCCTGTATGATAAAGTGTGTGAAGCTTGTGCTAAAGGTAAACAGACCCGAATTTCTTTCAAGTCCAAAAAGATGGTATGTACCAAAAGACCTTTGGAACTCATTCATATGGATCTTTGTGGTCCAATGAGAATCCAAAGCAAAAGTGGTAAGAAATATGTAATGGTTATTGTTGATGATTTTTCAAGGTTCACTTGGGTTTTCTTTCTTGTAAGCAAGGATGAAACGTTTGATGAGTTTGTTGCTTTTGTTAAGAAAGAACAGAGAAGAACAGGTAATCAGTTGATACATCTTAGATTTGACCATGGAACAGAATTTGAGAATTCAAAATTTGATGAATTTTGTGCTGAGTATGGTATGGATCACAATTTCTCTGCCCCAAGAACTCCACAACAAAATGGAGTAGTGGAACGCAAGAATAGGAGTCTTGAAGACATGGCAAGGACAATGCTGATATCAAGCAGGCTGCCTAGGAACTTCTGGGCTAAGGTAGTAAACACAGCATGTTATATACTCAACAGAGTATCTGTTAGGGCCATCACTAACAAAACTCCTTATGAACTTATGAAAGGGAGAAAACCTAATATTTCTTACTTTAGATCTTTTGGTTGCAAATGTTTTGTTCACAATAATGGTAAAAGGAACTTGGGAAAGTTTGATGAACGCAGTGATGAGGAATTTTTTCTAGGATATGCCTCAAATAGTAAAGCTTATAGAGTTTATAATAAAAGAACAATGTGTGTTGAGGAGTCTGTACATATTATATTTGATGAGACTGAAAATTTGGTTGATGTACAGGATTGTGATGATGATTTCGAAATTGGACTTGTGCGTATGCAAAATCCAGATGAGGAACTAGCATCACTGCAGAAGCAGCATGGTGAAATTGCAGAAGTCACAAATAATGAAACAAATGCTGAACCAGAGTTGGAGAATGCACCAAGAACTCCACTTGAAGAACAGGCTGAAAATCTTAATGAAGGCCAAAATGTGGAAACTCCTGAAGAAGTTCAACCTGAGATCCAGAATCAAGTTCCTACTGAAGAACCAGTCAACAATAATGAAAAGAGATTGTATCCAATCAAAGATTTCACCCCAAGGCCTTGGAAACACCAGAAATCTCATCTAGTTGATGCAATCATGAGTGATATAACAAAATGAACTCAAACCAGATCTCAGCTTAGGAACTTCTGTGCATTCAATGCATTTCTTTCTTCTATGGAACCTAAAAATTATGTTGAGGCTTTGACTGACGCTGACTGGATTAATGCTATGTAAGCTGAACTAAATGAATTTGAAAGAAACAAAGTTTGGCATCTGGAACCTAGACCTAAAGACAAGAAGTCCATTGGACTAAAATGGGTATTTAGAAATAAACTAGATGAACATGGTATTATTGTCAGGAACAAACCAAGACTAGTTGTACAAGGTTTTAACCAGCAAGAAGGAATAGACTATGAAGAAACATTTGCACCTGTAGCCAGGTTAGAAGCTATTCGTTTACTTATTGCTTTTGTTGCTTATATGGGTTTTAGGCTGTACCAGATGGATGTCAAATGTGCATTCTTAAATGGATACTTAAATGAGGAAGTCTATGTGGAACAACCTCCTGGATTTGAAAATCCAGAGTTCCCAAACCATGTCTATAAGCTTGACAAGGCTCTTTATGGGTTAAAGCAAGCTCCTAGAGCATGGTATGAAAGATTATCTAAGTTCCTTTTGGCTAATGGTTTTAAACGTGGTAAAATTGATAAAACATTGTTTTTAAAGTCTAATGGAACTGATATCTTAGTTGTACAAATTTATGTTGATTATATTTTATTTGGTGCAACTAACGAATCTCTATGCAAGTATTTTGCTAACCTTATGAGTGGAGAATTTGAAATGAGCATGACTGGAGAATTAAATTTCTTTCTTGGTTTGCAAATTAAGCAAACTGAAGAGGGAATTATGATTCATCAGCAAAAATATATTAAGGAACTGATCAAGAAATACAAGATGGAAAATGCCAAAACCAACAATACTCATATAGGAATTGCTACTAGATTGGATGAAGATCCATCTGGAACTTGCATTGATCAATCTATGTATCGAAGTATGATAGGCTCACTACTTTATCTAACAGCTAGTAGACCTGACATATCGTTTAGTGTAGGTCTGTGTGCCAGGTTCCAAGCAAATCCAAAGGAGTCTCACTTGTCAGCAGTAAAAAGAATCCTTAGATACCTGAAAGGAACTGATGATTTGAGTCTCTTCTATCCTAGAAGTGATTCTTTTGATTTGAACAGTTTTACAGATGCTGACTATGCAGGTGACTTGGTAAACAGGAAAAGAACTTCAAGTATGGTACAATTTTTAGGGCCTTGTTTAGTTTCTTGGGGTTCCAAGAAGAAAAACACAGTTGCTTTATCTACAGCAGAAGCTGAGTATGTGGCTGCAGCAGCATGTTGCTCACAAGTCTTATGTATAAAACAACAGGTCAGAGATTTTGGTATTATTTTTGAATGTATGCCTATTTATTGTGATAATACAAGTGCTATTTGTACCTCTAAAGATCCAGTTCAACACTCAAAGGTAAAACATATCCACATTAGGCATCACTTTCTTAAAGATAATGTGGAGCAAGGGAATATTAAGTTAGAATTTTGTCAAACTGAAAATCAAATTGCAGATATTCTAACCAAGCCCTTGAACAGAGAAAGATTTGAGAAATTGAGACTGGAACTTGGAATGATCAAGCTGAAGTACTAGCCTCTGAAGTTCCAAGATATGGCAAAGTAAAAAATATTGTATATAGAGCTAAAAGGAACTTCTACCACAAAGTTGGTGTGATAAACATAGCTAAAGTGTCACCGTTGTTAACTACCAAAGGTAAGTTCATTAAATTGCTCAACGGTTTAAGTTATTAAATTTGTACATTGCATATATGTAGAAAGCGTGTTCCAATTGTGCTTTATAGAAACTTCATTCAAGATTAACTGAATTTGGAAATTTAAAATTTTTGAAAGATTCATCTAGTGTTTAAATTTTGAAAAACTAATTGAATTTGTTCAATTAATGACTAAATAGTGAAAACTTCCTAAATTCCCTCACACCACTTCATTTATTATAAAAGCAAATTTTCACCCACTTCTTTCACCTCACTATCACATCGAATTTACTCCCTCTCAGTAAAACTTTGAAAACCCCTTTAAAACCCTTCCTTAAGCTTCAATGGTGATCATTGCTGAGTTTGTTTCCTCTGAAGAATCCCAAAGTCTTGAAAACTCAATTCAAGAAGAATCATATCCTTTAGCCATGGTAAACTACAAAGCATCTTCTACCTCACAAAAACCTTCTGAAAACCCTAGGAAATCTCCTCCAAAACCAAAAGAAGTAGAAAGTAAAATCGATCAAGGGGATTCCTCTGTCTCGAATATTCTTCAAAAATTAAAGGAATGGAAGGAAAGAAAACAAAGTGTAAAGTCTCTGGAAGAACAAATTGAGGAAGTTGATGAATTTGAAAAAGAAAAAAACCCAGAAGAGACAACAGAGGAGAACAAAGAAGAAGAAGAGATGAGCGAGGAAGAAGAAGAAGATAAAGAAGAGGGAAATGACTCAGAAAGGGAAGAGTCTGTAAAGGAAAAGGAAGAAGAAGAAGTGACTGATCAAGCGGAACTTGAATCACTGGCTGGAAGGTATGTTGTTGGTCATCGCATTGATGTTGTTTAATGTAGAAAAGCAAGATTTCTGGAATTTCTTGATTTGATTAAGTTTTAGGGTTGGGAGTTTATGTTGTCTAGAGTTTCAGCAAACCTTATGTATCCTGGTGCTATGACTGAATTTTGCCAAAATTTTCAAGCGAAATTAGGAACAATTACAAGTTTGGTTAATGGGGTTAAAATCGAATTGAATGTTGAAACCCTAGGTAAAATTTTGAAAACTCCTACCGAAGGGTTTGACTCCTATATTAAGGGAAAGGGAAATGTGAATGTAGGCAGTTATCTGACTAGTGATATTGTTGAAGCCCTAGGTGGCCAGAGAGGGAAGAAGGTTATGAGTCACAATAATCTTAGTCCCTTAAATAAGCTTTTGTTCAATTTGGTGAAAAAGACAATTCTGCCCAGAACTGCTAAAAAGGGGGAAGCATGTCTGTTGGATATGGCAGTGATTTTCTGTATATCTAAGAAAATCAAAAATCAAGGTCAATTTTCCGTCCTTAATGTACCAGCATTTAGCTCATTGTGTTCCTAGTAAGACAAAGGTAGGGTATGGTGCTATTTTGTCTACTATATTTGAAAACGCTGGAGTTGTTCTGAAAGGCAGATTTGGGGCTTTGAATAAGAAGCCAGAAAATGTGATCAATGAGGAAACCCTTGCTGGGTTAAGTCTGGAAGTAGTACAGGGAAAAATTCAGAAATTAGAGAAAGGAGAGAAAAAGAAAGAGAAAGTTACAGGGAAGAGGAAGGAAAAGGCTATGTCAGAACAGCCTGTAAGGAAGAGTGGGAGGATTTCTGCCAGTGGTGTTCCTCAAACTAGCATGGAACAACCACTGGAATTGGATGTCGAGGAGAATATCCTTGAAGGGCAAGTTACTGAGCTGGCTGACAGAATGGAGAGGGTAGAGAGTCAAATGAAGGACTCTGCTAGAAAACTTCATGTGCTAACACTTGAAAAATTGGTCCAGGAGCAAGGGAAGGAGTTGAAGGAACTCAAGAGAATGATGCTCAAACAGACCAAGGACCTTCAAGAACAGAAGGAGTTCCAAGAGGAAGAGCTTCACAAGGTTCTACAGGAACAGAAGGAGGAGTTCCTGGAGAAAGTCAAGGGAATAGAAGAAAAATTGGAGGCTTCTGCAAAACAGACAAAGGAAGACTTCAACAAGATTATGGAGTTCCTTGAAACCTAGCCTACCCCATCTCAATATCAGCCTAGCTTTCTCTTTCACCGTCTTAGTTATGAACATATTTAATTTTCGTTTTTAAGTATTTGAACAATTGATTTTGATTGTAAATTTTTAAATTGTTCATCTGGATGCTAAGTATTTTGGTTTTTAATGAAAAGTTGGAACTTTTGCTTATACTTGTGTGTTTTGTATATTTTGAACGCTTATGTTGTAGAGTAGATCTTACTTGAGGGTGTTTAGCAGCGCTGCCTTTAGTTTCCCACACTCGATGAATTGCTTGTGGGGCTGTTGGTGGATGTTTAATAAACTTGAAAATACAGGACTTTTTTATAATGCCAAAAGGGGGAAAAGAAGAAGAAAACATGGAGGCTGAAGTTTTTCTAGGTTCCAGTTGAAAAAGTATCATAACTTTCTTAGTTTAGTTTACTTAGCTTATTCTTAGTTTAGTTTACTTAGCTTATTTTTGTTTTTCGTTTTTGTTTTATTCTGTTGTGTGTTTATTTTCTGTCAATAAATTTAAAATACAAAAATACGACCTTTTAGTTTGTTTTAACTTTCTCAAGAGTTTGCTTAAGTTTGTCATCATCAAAAAGGGGGAAATTGTTGATGTTTAAAGGTTTTGATGATGAGGAACTTGAGTTACAGCAAACTCGTCTCATAAAGATCTTTCAAGTGTTTGTGCAGCCTAGGTGAAATTGATCTTGGAGATGGAAGAAGTAACTTAAGCTGAGAAGACTTGAAGGAGTTCTTTATCAAGAAAGTTATTCAATATAAAAGAAGAGTTCCCTAACAGGAACCGAGTTCCCTCATAGGAACGTTCCTTTACAGGAACTTAGTAAACGTGGAGCCCAAGTAAACCTACCAGAACAAGAGTGCAGCGCAACAATGTTTTAGTTAAGATTTTATCTCCTAGATTCATTGTTAAATATGTTAAGTAGGATATGCATGAAATTTATTAGAAGCGTGACAATTAGCTTGGCAAATAAATTAAAATCGGAAAAGATAAAAGATAGAAATAGAAAAAGATTTTCTTTAAATATTTATCTTTTAAAATCAGTTTGTTAAAAAGATATTATGCTTTTTAATTCAATATTTCTTTCTTATTTTCTGAAAAGATTTTCTTCAAAAAGATTTATTCAAAAACCGTGTTTTAAGATAAGTTAAGTTTTACTTATTTATCTTTATGAAAACCTACTTTCTATACAAGTAATACTTGTATAAATAGTAGAGAATAATAGGAGTCTAGGTTTTTGTGAGTTTTATGCGTGAAGAATTTACAGAGCTACAATCGTGTAAGTTTGCCAAGCTTTTCACATTGTCATATTAGTTTCGGGTTTCATGCATAGCTTGCCTATCATATACTAGGTGTTTGTATTTGTAATTGGTTGGGGTTATTTGGGTGAGAGAGTATTTTTATTTTTGCATACTGTGAGAGAGCTTCTAGTGAGAAGGTGAAGATTTGTACTTTGGGAGTACGAGTGAGTTTGAGTGTGGGACTCAAACTGGGTAGAACAAGGTGTTGTTCTGTAGCAAGTTTATTCAGGAACTTGTGAGTAGAGGCTTAATTATAATAGGTTGTAACTTGGTGTTTGCCCTATTATAGTGGAGATATTTGTGTTTGAAATCCCTAAGGTAGGGTCGAGGTTTTACTTCTAGTTGGGCACTAGAAGGTTTCCTCGTAAAATCCTGTGTGCCTTGCAAGTTCCTATTCTGTCATGTTTTATATTTGCAAAATTAGTAATTAGGAACTTAACTACAATTCACCCCCCCTCTTGTAGTGTTCATCTCAATTAACAACAATAAAAGGCATCATAGAAATCATAATAAGCACATTTGATATTATAACCTTTTCCCTAAAAATGATATTAGGAAGATCAAAACACCCTAACATGACATTAGAAATCATAATAACAACCTAAGCATGATTTCTATATCATAATAACAATGAAAACAATTAAAGCACTTAATTGGATGCCCCGTACCTCTTTCTAATAACAAAATACACACGTTAATAACTTCAAGGAAAATATAAAATCAAAACAATTAAATTAAATAATTGAAATAGAGATTTGGGACCAAACCCTCAGAAATTAAAACCTTTCACATCTTGGCTAGGTGTGTCTAGATCTTGTGAATGCGGAACTTTGTTTGTAAAATGCTAGGCTAGAAAGAGGGAGAGAAAATCAAGAAATTCTTGATGAGAGTTGATGATTGAAAACGGAGGTTTTAGGAGGCTATTTATAAAGAAAATTAGCCGGATATGATAAAAAACGAATCAGAGTTTCGAAAAGAATAAAAATACGACCGCAGCGCCAAACACGAACCTATCGCCAGACGACACATCTGTCACCAGACGCCGGCTCTGTCGCCAGGCGA
Organism: Chenopodium album; assembly: GCF_948465745.1. Classification (NCBI taxonomy): domain Eukaryota; kingdom Viridiplantae; phylum Streptophyta; class Magnoliopsida; order Caryophyllales; family Amaranthaceae; genus Chenopodium; species Chenopodium album. The sequence continues at coordinate 16,234,333 of NC_137839.1, read as the reverse complement.
CAGGTCTTTCGCGTGGCGCTAGAAACAATTTTCCACACGTTTTCTTATTTTGATAAAATTTAAGCGTACGAGAGGGTACAACCGTATTTTCCTTAAAAACACTTCTTTTATTCTAATTAAAACTCTTAAAAGTCAACTAAAGTCAATTTATCAATGCTAATTACATTAGGATTCAAAAGAACCTTCTAGAAGATTCTAGAAAACTATAATCAATCCTAATCACATTAGGAATGATAAATCAATATTAGGCCCTCCTCTAGATCATTGTGCCGCACATAAATATCAAACCGGGCCCAGTTTAGTAATTTGGCCATAACTTCCTCATTATTCATCGGAATTGGGCTAATAATATATCGTTGGAAAGTTCTTTCTGAACCCAATCCAACTACACTATTATCTAACCCTTGCCATGGACCAAACGAAATTGGATTGACTGTTTTCTCAAAATAGGTTTTCAAAAACAGAGAGAAAGAAAAGAATTAAAAAATAACCGCAACACTAGACTTTCCACATTTTCACTTCATTCAATTATGATTCGACGTGAAAGGTACTCATCACTGGGTTTGGTTTTGGGGAGACACAAATGGGTGTCTACATCAACTACATCACCATACTTTCTATGTGTATCAGCATAATCTCCAACTGAAAACCTGTAATTATCATTAATAAATGCAACAATTACCAGCAGTTAAGATGACCCAGAATATACAGATTAAATGGTGTAATTATTAATCAAACAACCATCTACATTTCTATAAAAATTAATCTTTTTTAATCACTTCCACGATTTTGATCAGATGAACCCAATTCATCAAACTTGTAAATTAAAATAGCATCATTAAAATTAGGAAAATGATAATATTCATCAAAAACCCAATTCATAAATAGCAAGAAGAATAAAATGCAACATAGATATTGTTGATCAAACAAAGATTAAGAAAAGAGAGTATATCGAAGCAGCAGATCAAGACCCAGCTGAATCCCAACGCTATATTAATAAGACCAACTGAAATTCAAATTTTTCATCAACAATAATCAATATTCAAGAAATGGGGATCTAAAAAAATTATAAAAAATAAAGAATATTCAAAATTTTGAAATACGATCCTAGAAAAATGCTAAAATTTTTTTAAAAGAAAAGCAAGAACCAAGCTCAAAATTGATCAGCAAAAAACTTATCAAATATAAACAAAATCTGCTCATCAAATTTGGGTCAGATTATCTTGAAAATACAGAAAAATTATCAACAAACATTAATTTGAAATCTCGAACTCAAAAATCATGAAATAATTTAAAGTATTGATATTAGAGCTTCGACATAATCTGAACTTTATCAACCATATAATTCATGTCAAGAACTCATGGAATAATAAGGAGAAAAAAGAAAAAACAAGCCTTTGTAATACATAGTTTCATAGTTCTTCTGTTAGAAGGGGTTGCGATGAACAATGGGAGTGAAAGGTTTAATAGGAAAGCTTAAAGTCTTTTAATATAGCACAGTCTAGCGCATCAGTGGATGAGATGACCATCAAGAAACGAGCCATTATACATAGGAAATTTTGTATTAAACCACCTTTTATAACCACTTTTTTTGCAGGAAACCACCTTATAAATTTTTTTTTGCAAAAACACACCTTAATCTATATTTTTTTTTTGCAAGGCCACACCTTTCCCCGGAAAATAGAGTTTGACCTTGTTTTCCAGGTTGAACTGACCACGTGCTTTGCACATGAGCCCTAAAACCACAAAAGCTCCTTTTTTACCCCGCCCCAGCCCCCTCCCCCTTCCAGTGGCCGGCAACCACCTCCCTCCTTCGTCGCCGGCGACCGCATCCCCTCCCTTTCCCCATTCCCGTCCTTAAACCCAACCCATTCTATACCTTCGTGAAGCGTAACATTCATGGCGGTTGACGAATGGCAGAGTGTGGGTCTAGGTCAATAAATCGAGCAGCGGTGCTTTAGGTGGAAGAGGAGAGAGAATTCGTGAGCAGCGCTTTAGGAAAGTGGGTGGTGGTGGATCTCGGGGTTCGGGCGGTGAGAGTGAAGGAAGTGATGGTTGGCTGCCGGAAAATTGGTTAGTGCCTGGTTTTAGGGTGTCACGTGCGAGACACGTGGTGGGTCAACCCCAAAATACAAGGTCAAAGTCTGTTTTCCGGCCAAACGTGTAGTCTTGCAAAAAAAATTTAGATTAAGGTGTGTTTTTGCGAAAAAAATTTTATAAGGTGATTTCCTGCAAAAATATGGTTATAAAAGGTGGTTTAATGCAAAATTTCCTTATACATAATTCATCACATCTCAAAGACTCATACTTCCGTAAATTCATCCAATTCAACATTTCATCTATAGAACAACACTGCCAATTTAGTCAAACCCCAAATTGAAAAAAATATGCAGAAGGATTATTGTACAGGAGAAATACAACTTTACTTGAAGATCCCTGATTCCCTTTATATCAAATCAAAGCAAAAGATAACGTTTTCGGCAACAAATTAACCTTCAAGATTTAACATAATCAACTAAAACCAACCATTTCTTCATACAAAACTATGTAAATCTCATCACATAAAATAAATCATGCCATATACATCACCAAAATTAGAAATTATTTAATTATAAATAAAAATCAATTAAATGAAAATTAAACAGGAAATTACCTTGCGAAGAATCATGTCAATATGATCAGCACCATCTTTTTAATCACAAACATCGTTCTATTGGCTGTAATCAAAATCAAACCAACCAAAACTCAGCAAAAAAAAATCCAAAAAAAAAAAAAAAATTAACACAAACTTTTGCAGAAAATCCAAACAAAAATTTCATTTCATTTCTCCAACTATTTCAGATTAACAGTAAACGCAAACCAAATTCGATAAACAAAGTAAAAAAAACACACAAAAACTCAACCAAATAACAATTAAACTACTGACAATCTAAGAAGATTATCTGAAACGACCTTAAGCTGCTTGCGTTGCTTAGATTCAACAATCTTCTTAAGAGTTTTCCTCTTCGCAATCGAATGTTGCCGAATCTCTTCCTTCAACTCATTCTCCCTCTCTTTGCACGCCTTCTTCAACTCTATATCTCTTAAAAAACTGGTAAGATTCGTTGCTAAAAAATTAATGCCTGAAAAAAAGGAATTCAATTTAGCAAATTTGTCTTAAAGATCATCAACCCAGCTCATAGATAGAATAAATGCCAGATTTTTCATTGGTTAATTTTGAAAATTCCAGCTAGATCTAACCCATAATAATTACTGGTTAATTTATAAAAATTCCAGTTAGATCTAACAAAATTTTGAAATTAAAAAAAATAGGGTTTTTTTTTTGTTAAATTATAGATGAATTAGCTAGATCTGAGCTAAAGTTAGATTATATGAAAATTGGGAAATTAAAATGGGGAAATTAAAGAAAAAATACGTGGAAAAATCTCCGAGGAAAGAGAAAATGATGAAAGGTAGCACCGCCCTAAACAACCCTAGAAAAATACTCTTCATCGTCTCAATCCCAGCCACAACAACTGCCCTAACAGCTCCGCGCAAGAATCTTGTAATACCCTGCCGTTACGAACAAAAACTTCTTCGAACGATTCAACAACGCAATTGAAACGTTTTGTTCTGAAACCTCAGCTCCCACGCAGTTCTCGCTCTCGCAATGTTAAGATCGAGCAACAATTTTCTTTACTGGCGCCGTTGATAGAGGAAAGCGAGAAAGGAGTAAAGAGAGAGAAAGAGCTTGAGGGAAAATATAAATGTAAGAGAAATGAGGAGAGAGAGCTCGTTTGAGGAAGAAAAGCAGTTGGAAAAAAAAACAGGTTTTAAACCTTAGTGCTTGATTTAGGTGTAACGGGCTTTTTATTTGCCCGATACAAATATTAATTACTCGTAACGAGCAATTGATTGCCCGTTACAAATGAGTTTTTTCCGTAACGGTCATATATTTTGCCCGTTACAATTACTCTTTTTGTAACGAATTTTGTTATGCTTGTTACAAATAGGGTGTTACAAATGACAATTTTTCTACTAGTGATATTAACGAATTATGTTATAAAAAATTTAAGTATGTTCTAAAATCTGTTACATATGTTCTAAAATATGTTGCATATGTTCTAAAAAATATTGCATATATGTTCATATTTGTTTTTGAGTTCAAGGTCTTAAAATTTGAGTATTATGTTCCAATTAAAACTATATTTTGAAAAACTAAATTTATTCTTCAAAGAACTATTACATATGTTAAGAATCATTGAGTGTAGGTTCTAAATTTTTAGGCTTTTGTTCTAAACGCTATGCTACAGAAGTTAAGTATGATGTTCTACATTTTTACTCACATGTTCTAATTCTTAAATTAGATGTTCTAAATTATTAGTCATATGTTCTAAATTTTAATTTGAGACATGTTCTAAATGTTTACTCGTATGTTCAAAATTTTTACTCACATGTTCTAAATTTAAAATCAGGTCTCATATAAGTATGAATTCTCACATATGGGACTATTCTCACTATATATACATATATATATGTATATACATATATATATGTATATATATATATATGTATATATATACCCGCTTCACCCTTTGGGCTAATCTAGATTCGGGAATCAGTTTTGAGTGATTAGGTTCCAATCCCCTCCCAATTGTTGTTGAATTGATATATATTGAAAAGGTTTACTCAAGCTTTACTATCTCAATCTCATAATATAGTCATTCTTATGCTGTCAAATTTGGAAAACCAATAATCTCATTGATATGGTTTATATTCCATCCATTTGGCTATAAATGTTTCATTGACGTGGGTACATTATTAGAGCTAGAGCTGTCAATTTGAGTATTCAAATCGTGGGTTCGGGTCGGTTCAAATTAGGTCTCAGGTTACGACATAAATTATGGTCACGTTTTGTCTAGTCAATCTAGTCTTCATAATTGGTCCAGGTTCGTGTCGGGTCAATTTCAACTCAGGTTATTTTGGATCATTCACCCTTTCGGGTGTAGGTTGGGTTCAATTTGAGTCAAATTCAGGCCGAGTTCAATTTTAGGTTCAGGTTGTGTTGAGTAGGATTTGGATATGTTAATAGTTGATAAATTCAGGTTCGGGTTTGGGTGGGTCATAGCTAGGAAATTCAAGGGTTGGGTAAGATAACTATCTTGTCGGATAATCTTAAAGTTGGATCATTCTTGGGTTTAGTTCAAGTTCAAGTCAAATTAATATCGGTGTGGTCAAGTTGAGCTTTTATAATTATGCCTTTCTTGATTTGCTTCATTATTATGAAGATTTTATTAAGCCTATATATAGAGTCTCGTCAAAAAAAAAAAAAAAAAAAAAAAAAAAAAAAAAAAAAAAAACCTATATGTAGAGTAATAGAGAACAAAAGGTATAATACTATAATCTTACAAATTGTACCATATGATGTATATTAAGCCAACATATTGGTAGATTTGAACAAAAGTTATGTGATTCGAAGAAACTATACTGTTCTACCCTCTTTTTTTTTTTTTTTTTTTTTTTTTTTTTTTTTTGTAAACAATTTAAACTCAAAAACTAAGCTAGGTCCATTGATATCTAGTTTTACATTAGTTTTAGGTCAGGTAAATGGCAAGTTGGGTTAACAATGATGACTAATTAAGTCTGGTTACGGTTCATCATGACTCTTGCCAATAACAGATTGTGTCAGGTTCTAATGGTTTTCGGGTTCTAATTGGGTTGAGTATTAGTTCGGATTCAGATTGTTGTCGAGTCGGATTAAATCAGTTGATGTTCATTATCAGGTTGGATGTAGGTTCGTATTTAGGTCATAAATTATTGGATCAAATCAATTGCCGGTTAATATCACGTCGGGTTACATTGCACTAGTTTCACCCCATTGTTCGGGTACATGCCAATTGTCAGTTTAGGTCGGGTTATTGGGTTAGTTCAATTTTTATAGCTCCAATTAGAGAACTGCAAGGATCTCCGAATATACTAGAATATTATTTATACTATAATATATAGTAGAGCCTACCAAACGTCACACTTAAGGCGTTGGGCAAATAGGTGGTAGAATTCAAGGTTTAGAAATAATGTTGGTGATAAAGTTTTAAAAAAAATATGGAATTTACGGTAATTACTAAAAAGCAAACAATAATAATAGTATGTGGTAATTATAATACTTTTCTAATTTTATTGAGTTGGGTTGACATATGTAAAGTTGGAATCGTAATGTGACATATTAACCAAGCTAGGACCTAGGTCCTGTTCAATTCACTTTAAAAAAAATATCCGGTAAAAATAATTTCAGTTTATTAAAAATAAGTTTATTTCTGTAAAAATAATTATAGTTCAATAAAATTAATTTCAGTTCAATAAAAATAATTTCACATTTGTGAAAAATCAGTAACTTTAAAAAAGAAATATAACATAAATTTAGTAAAAATAATTTCAGTTCAGCAAATATTTCAGTTTAGTAAATTAATTTCAGTTCAGTAAAAATAATTTAAGTCTAAGAAAAATAATTTCATATTAGTAAAATTAATTTCAGTTTTGCAAAAATAAGGTAAAGTGAACGGGTCCTTGTTTTCAATCTAGGTCTTAATCTAGTGTTATTCTTGCATAATTAAGACTTCCAATTAAGATTACATAATCTAGCTTAGTTTGATTAATATGAGTTGATTGATTCCGATCCCCAATCCTCATCATCACCTTATCACCCAAGGTAGGTACAAAATTCAACTTCATCCCTGCCCTATCAGCCATCTGGTACAAAACTAAATCGATCTCGTCCCATCATGCACCAATTTAAGTATTTACTCTCCTACGGAGTTTAGTAAATTAATTTTACTTCTGTAAAAATAATTTAAGATTAACAAAATTATTTCATTTCAGTAAAAATAATTTTAGTACAGCAAAAATAAAGTGAAGTGAATGGAGCCTAAGTAGGTTAAACCCCGTGCAATGCACAGATGTTGATAATTATAATAATAAAAATAATAATAAATATAAATATTGAATCGATTAATCATGTATTAAAACGCATGAAATAAATTAAAACAGTAGAAACACGTGAGAGAATACATTAAAATGTGTAATAGTTATAATGTGCAAGTTGATATTTTAGGATGTTTACTTTAGATTTTATAAAATAAAAGCCATAATCTAAATGCAATCTAATATAATACGGAGTAACAAGTATCTCTTTTTTTATAAAGTTATTTTGGCGGGAAATTTTTTAATAGTATATTACCAAGTGTCTTTTTAGATTTGATTTTAGTAGTATGTAATTGATTAATTGATTGATTGATTGATGATGAGGTGTAAGAAGATCATGTCTAATAAGGCCTTGTTCATTTCACCTTATTTTTGCTGAACTGAAATTATTTTTATTGAATTGAAATTATTTTTGCTTAACTTAAATTATGTTTACTGAACTGAAATTAATTTTACTGAATTGAAATTATTTTTGCTGAACTGAAATTAGTTTTACTAATATTCTACTATATTTCTTCTTTATAGTTACTGAATTTTACTGAACTGATCTTATTTTTACTGAATTGAAATTATTTTTAGTGAACTGAACTTATTTTTAATGAATTGAAATTATTTTTACTTAATATTATTTTTTTAAGGTGAAGTAGAAAGGGCCTAAGTTATGTTAAAAATAAGTTTAGGTAAGGACCTTAACTGATTTAGAACTGAACTGAACTGAACTGAATAGAGGTGAAATGAATATTTTACGAGAGAAGGAAATTAGGAAATAAACGAACTGATTGGAGCTGAATTGAAATTAAACTGAACAGAAGAGACCATAAATTCTAATAAAATTCTCTCTTTCGTTGTAGTTAATTTTTTATCACAACAAACATTTCCTCCTGTGTGAAAATGGCTCCATATGAAAATTTTATTTTGCAGGTTAATAGAGAAGTTTATAAATGTCCGTTTACTTAAAGAATTACCACCAAGTCAACCACGTTTATCTCCCGGTGTAACTAGCAGTGTTCCAATCGACATTACCCTGGAAGCCCAAGGAAGGAAACACAAGGCTAATGTGTAACTAATTATATTAAGAAGTATACCCATTTTTTTTTTTCAATCAGTGATGTTAATGGTGTACAATAAAGTTCAGCAGTGTACAATTATACGATGTAACATAAAGTTCGATCAGCAATGTAGCGAGTTCTTCAATTAAATATCCAAGTTTACCTACAAATATTACATAATTGTTGGAACATTTATATATGAATGGTGCTTCATGCATCGAAAATTTCCAATGACTCACCAATCGCAATTGTTGGGTTACTCAATTCTGTCATACCTACAATTGAAGTATCACAAATAACAAGTGAATTATATTAACATAAGGTTAAAAAATACAAGTATAAAAGTAAAGATCTTGCTAACGAACGCTCTCTAGGCATTGAATAAGCATTTAAAATATCACCCAAAGCGGTATTAATTTGGAAAATCATGACAAAATCATGCGTTGACTGGTGTAATTAATGTTAATTTTTAATTTAATTTTTTTACTTTTAGCTAGCTTATCCAATGCTCCGAGGGCATTCGTTAGCTTTTAAAAGTAATCTATATATCTAGATTAAAAATTATGGCAAGAGTTGTAATCATGCCACGTGTCATCATGACTTGATAAATAATGTAGGATCATGTTATATTAAAAACGATCATCAATGTTTCTCACAAAAATTTTATGTTCATAAATTCAAAATTTTTTATTGAAATATATATATATATATATATATATATATATATATATATATATATATATATATACTTCATCTGTTCTTTTTTACTTGACCTGTTTCTTTTATCACGCTTGCCAATGCAAAACTTCAACCATTAATAACTTTAATTCTCCATAAGTAAAAATTATAAAAGTCATATATTATGATAGTACTTCTTGAGACGAATTCAAAATATCCAACATGAACATATTTTTTCCTTACAAATTATTCACAAAAGACGATCAACGGAGGAGTGGTGAATAGTGTAAAAGTCAAAGCGGGTCAAGTAAAAAAGAACGGAGGAAGTATATATATAAAATCTCATTTTTTTTATTAACCCATTCATAATTCATATAGGTTTTATGTATTTAAAATATATAGTAACACAAAAATACATAGCAATTTCAAAACCACAACATGTGTTTACCTTGAAGAATTTTTTAATCATATATAAAAATTCCTTTAACAAATAAAACAAACTAATATGAAGTATAAAAGTTAGGTTACTGCATATTTCTTAATGAATTTTGATAATGTTTAAAAATATTTACGAAAAAATATATTTTTTAAAAATTATTAAAACCAACAATAAATTTCACTTTAATTTATTATAATTTTTTTATACTTCCTTCGTTTTTTAATTATTGCACCATAGAGGTTGGGTGCAAATATTTTGGTAGTGGAAAAAAGTAAGAGAGAGAAAGGTAAAAATACAAAATTGCCATGTGACATATTGATAAACTAAAAAGTAAGTGTGAAAAAGCAAGGGTATGTTGGGTATTTGTAGTGTGAACACAAATAATTTTTTTCCTAAAGTGGAAATGGTGCAATATTTGTGAAGTTTCCTAAAAAGGCAAGTTGTGCAATAATAAAAGAACGGAGGAAGTATAAGAGCATTGCCATTGGTTGCGCTCTTTGGGTGGTCATGAAGAGAGAGAAAATTCAAAAAAGATTAAAATAATAAAAGGGAGTAGTTTTTGAGGGAAATGGTGCATGACCAGGTCATGGCCATGCCCATTTGTGAAGAGTGTGCAATGCTTGTGTATGGTGACACTTGTCCAAGTGCTATTGGTTGGTGAGAATGTTTTTTATTCAATATATATATAGCTTCACATGGGAAATTGGAGAAGGGAATAAAGTTGGGTTAATTTGTTTGGGAGTTGACACTTGACATCATCTTGTTTGTTTTGCCATTTTGAATATTGCAATTTTAGCTATCTTTATTTAATTATATCATGCTAATTTTTTTAAGAAATGTTCTATATATTGTTGTATGTTTAAGATTTATTATCGTATTGTCAAATAATATGTTATCGCATCATCTTATCATTTTCTTACTTAAATAACGATTATTAGATCACAATTTACATTAATAATGAATAATTATTAATTACGTTTAATTAATGTTGATTAAATAATGTAATCATTTATTATTAATTATTTAATTCATATAGCTATGGTGGGGTAGATAAAAGTAAAAAAAGAGAAAATCAATAACCACAAAATTAAAGGGCAACCAATGGAAGGGCACGAGCATAAGTGGGTATGAGAGTTGGGCATGAATGAGGTGGAAGAGAGAGAAATTGATAAAAAATGTGATGACCACTAATGCCTTGGGCAATGGATGGCTATGTTTTAAAAAAAATGACCCGGTGCATCGTCCGAGCCTAAAACTAGTTCTAATTTAAAACTTTAATTGAGAAGATCTTAGCATCCTCCATATTCTTTAATTCAAGCAAGTTTTCATGAGTTATGAGGATCGTAAGAAGTGAAACCAATATTGACCACAAAGTAGCGCTTCCACCATATGCGGTTGAAGAATGTTTTAAGGTTGTTTCTGCAAGCAGAAGTGAGGAAGCACTCATTTTTTTCAAACAGGACAGCAAGAACACTACATGCAATTCTTCAGCTGAAGAAGTTGATACATACTAGTGTCCAAACCAAACGAGTGTTACATAAACACATACACCTATGTTTGATTTTCCACATCAAACCAAAGCTCTACAAATTTCAAACTGCGGAAGATTAAACAAACTCTAAAACTTATTTTAAATGGTTTAGTGGACTATTTTTCAATCTGATCTTAAACTTCTTTGAGCCAAATGAGAGACCTAAAATATTACTTCCTTTGTTTTTTTTAGTTGCTACAGTTTTATTTTCACGGTCCCCTAGACATTTTTAAGAGGAAAGAGATAGAGAGAAAAATAAAATGGACCCACGTGGGTATGAGAGAGAGAAAAGAATATCATAAATGAAAAGTGTTGCAACTAATTAAAGATTTCCAAAATAGAAAAGTGTAGTAATTAAAAAGAAACAAGGATGTAATAAACTTCATTTAAAACACATTACTTAGTAGGAGCTCCTCAAAAACTTACCTAATATTGAAGTCTTTCCAGTTAAGTTGCTGTATAGCAAGCAATGGATATGGTGCATTGGTTTCTCAAGAGTGGGTGCGTATCTTCCATTATTATACGTAGGTGATTCAAGGCCCCTCTGAACACTTTCACACAGCATGATATCTTCTATATGCAGTTTTTTACCGATACAATCTCAATGGGTCATTTCTAAATCCCTTCTTTTTTTTTTCAAGGTTAAGGGGGTCGGGGTAAGGGAGGATCAAAAATATACTCACAACAAAACTAGTACAGTTCTCACATACCTGTGCTTCTTCACTGTCTTTTAGGCTTTTTTCAATAAAAACATTATCATCCTACAATAAACAACAAATATATGAGCATACCCTGCACTCCACAAGTACATTTTAAGCAGATGTACCCTCTGATATACTGAAAGAATGAATTTTTTAGAGAAAATTGTGACAAATAACCTAGTCGATTTTTTGAAAAGGACCTTTTAAGTGAAAACTTGTAAAAAGGACATTTTAAGTTGTATTTTGTTTGTATGGGGTAGTTGAATGAGCTTGCGTGGTGGTGTTCCGGCGTTGACTATCACGTGTTAGTCACGTGACCGTATTTAAATATTAAAAAAATTTAAAAAATTCCCCAAATTTCCCTCATTTCTCGACCTAACCATTTTATAGTATTCTCACGGAGGTCGCGAAATTTGGGGATTATTTTTTTTTTAATAAGTCACGTGACTAACACGTGATAGTTAATGCTAGAGCTCCGGCGTTGACCACCACGCAAGCTCACCTAAGTACCCCATATAAACAAAATGCAACTTAAAAGGTCCTTTTTCACAAGTTTTCACTTAAAAGGTCCTTTTTCAAAAAATCGACCACTTAAAAGGTCATTTTTCACATAATCTATTTTGCTTGTGATTTGCTATACTATCATTTGTCAGTGAGAAGGTTAAACACATAGAAGCCCCTTTTTTATCCACAATTGGAGACTTATAAACACAAGTGTTAGAAATTATAATTACAGAAAATATGAAAATTAATTACAATAGAAATACAAACTGAATAGAACGAGATTAATCTATGTCCTTAGGATAATTTTAGCACCCACTACGATGCTGATGGGAATTCCTATGCTAATTTACCCCCAGGATTATCCTATTTCTAAGAATGAAAACACATCATAATTTTCACTCTCCATGGACATGTTATTTTTGAGGAAAACGTTTATCAGAAAGAATATGAAAAAACTGATCAAATTTCACTGCCAATCAAACCATTATATAAAGATAAGTATGGCAGTTATTTTTTGAGAAAAAATAACTGCCTCCTATATTATCCGAAAATTAGAAAAAAATATTAATTAAATAATTGGCACGTGTTAGTCATAATTAATTAACCGTCGCGCGCGTGCCACGTGCCTAAGTGCTAAGTGCTAGTCTATGATTAGTAAATATTCTGATAAATATACTACTAATCATATAGTAAGCCCATGATCAAGCCCACACAAGAAGGGCTCACAACTCATAATACACATAGCACACACTAGTTAATAAACAAGACTAACTTTTCATATTCTTTCTATGTGGGACAATATTCCCACAATAACTCACTAATTTAAGACTACATACAACAATCCCCCACTTAGTCTTCAATCAAGCAAAAGTGCATAATGAAAGTATCTTTCGATTTGAACTTCCACTTAGTGAAAACAGCTCAAAACCCTAACAAAATTAATGGCAGCAAAAAGCTTTTGACCCACAATTTCTAGTGTTAAAGTCGGAGTTACCTCACACACAATTGTTTTAACACAACATGTCCAAAAACAAAGGTAGCACTATTATGGCCATGTTCTCTCCTGGATTCATAGATATTTCCAAAAGATTAGACATATACTTCTGGTAGAAGCTGCACCACTTCATATATCTATATAGGTGAATTCTATTACCATAGAATCCATTAAGAGTATATTACTCACCCTAAATCATGCACTTAATAAATAAACATCTTAGTGCGAACCAATCAGTTATCAACAATTTATTAGTACCACATTGAACCTTTTAATCACGGGTACTCGCAAAAATAAGGTTGGGTTTCCATTGTTGCTGATTTAATTTTATGGTCTCAAGCCCATTTCTTGGCTTGTTCCATGAAACATATCCCTTGGAAGACCCTTTGTGAAAGGATCTGCCAAATTGTTACAAGACCTTACATAAACTACAGTTATAATCCCGTCGGATATTAACTGTCTCACATATGCATGTCTCAAACTGATATGTCTAGACTTCCCATTATAAACCTTATTATAGGCTCTAGACAATGTTGCCTTATTGTCACAATGCAAAGAAATGGCTGGCATAGGTTGTGGCCACAACTTTATATCCAATAGCATATTTCTCAGCCATTCTGCTTCTTTACCTGCTGCTACTAAGGCTAAAAATTCAGCTTCCATGGTGGAATGAGTAATACAAGTTTGTTTCTTTGAGGCCCAAGAAACAGCACCACTTGTGGATTTTTTATCTTCATCATTTGACATCCAACTAGCATCAGTGTATCCCTCAAGTACAGCTGGAAAATTTCCATAATGCAAAGCAAAATTTTTAGTTATTTTCAAGTTACCAAATACTCTACCAATTGCTTGCCAATGATCAGTACTAGGATTGCTAGTAAATCTTGAGAGTTTGCAAACAGCAAATGCAATATCCGGTCTAGTACAATGAGTAGCATGCATCAAGCTACCTATTGCACTAGCATACTCCAATTGCGCAACAGCTCTCCCATCATTCTTACTAAGTTTACATGATGTATCATATGGAGTATTAAATTCTCTAAAACTTAGATGCTCAAATTTCTTAAGCATGTTATCAACATAATGAGACTGAGTAAGAGAATAACCCCCACTATTTCTTTTAACTTTGATACCCAAAATTGTATCAACTTCATTCAAGTCTTTCATCTTAAAGCATGAACTCAAATAATCCTTGGTTTCATTTATGCCTTTCATGTTTGTTCCAAAAATCAGCATATCATCAACATAAAGACATAAAATGATACCATAATCCTTTGTAAACTTAGAATATATACATCTATTTGCAGAATTATGCACAAAACCATGAGATAAAACTACAGAATCAAAATTTTCATGCCATTGCTTTGGGGCCTGTTTTAAACCATATAATGATTTAAGTAATTTGCAAAGTTTGTTCTCATTTCCAGGAAGTACAAACCCTTCAGGTTGTTTCATATACACCTCCTCATCTAAATCTCCATTTAAAAATGCTGTTTTAACATCCATTTGGTGAACATGCAAACCAAACAAAGAAGCTAAAGCTAATAGCACTCTAATAGATGAAATTCTAGCCACGGGTGCATATGTATCAAAATAGTCTATCCCTTCTCTTTGTGAAAATCCTTGTCCAACAAGTCTAGCTTTGAAAATCTGTATTGACTCATCATCAGCATTCTTCTTTACCTTAAAAACCCATTTGCAACCAATAGGTTTGGAACCAGGAGGCAAATTTGACAAGACCCAAGTTTTATTAGGCATTAAAGACTCCATCTCATCATTAATTGCCTCCTTCCAAAATGCTGCATTTCTAGAAGTCATTGCTTCTTGAAATGTTTTTGGTTCATCATTCTCAATTTCCACATTAAGAATCAAAGGAATTTTATTGGTAACAACATCTCTATTTCCTTCCACTAGAAAAGAAATTGCTTGAGAGTTAATGAAATCCGGTCCCAAATTCTTCTCTTTTCTAACTCTAACACTTCTTCTTGGTTCATTTGAATTACTAGGATTTACTCTTGTATTCCCACTAGAAGGAGTAGAATTTGTTTGTGGCAATTGCAATGACTCATTAACACTTTTGGAATCACCTTTAAAATTTATTTTCAAAAAATTCAACATCTCTTGATTCCACTATAACATTTGAGTCTAAATCCAAAAGCCTATATACTTTTGAATTTTTAGCATATCCCACAAATACACTTTTCAAAGATCTTGGACCTAATTTAGTTTTCTTAGGGTCCGGGACTTTGTAATAAGCCAAACATCCCCATACTCTAAAATAACTAATATTAGGCTTTCTTCCTCTCCAAATTTCGTATGTGTAGATACCTAAAAATGTCTCCCTAAAACCAAATCCTCAAACAGTTCTACCTTTTCACGACTTGGCTTAAGGACAAAACCACGAGTAAAGTATGGACTCCTAGGAGCGCTTGAAGAAGGAATTTTGAAAGAATAAGGGTAGGCTAGTGTTTAGGCTAGAGAATAGAAGAGAGAAAAAATAGAGAATAAATTGATGCCCCGTACATCAGAAATGAGGGGGTATTTATAGAAAAAATGTGCTGAGGGAACACACGAAACCCTAAAATGATAAAAATCCTAAAAAAGTATACCGTGACACGGGAATTCCCACCGTCAGACGGGAAACATTCCCGTGACACGGTGTACTATTATGTGACGCGGTAAATATATGCTGAACGGGAAAGAAAACACGTTAAGGGTTTACGCGGAAAGGACACGGAAACCCACGTGTCACGGCAGGTGTCCCGTGTCACTGGGAACCCCACCGTCAGACGGTAAAGTTTCCCGTGACACGGTGGACTGTTGCCGTGACGCGGGAGTTTTCAGTTCGCTTTTCCGTCTAAATTCATTTTTAACCCTAATTTCGTTCAGCATTTTAAATGCCGATTGATAATTTCGGGCCATTTTCTGAATTTATTACTATTTGGGCTAAAATAAATAAAAGTTTGGGCCAAAATAAATAATAAAACAATAAAATAAAAAAGGTTTGGGCTAAAATTAAATTATAATTTTGGGCTGAAATTAAAACTATGCTTTGACCAAACATCAAGACTGATCCATGGACTATTTAAAAATTAAATTTAATTAAATACGATTTTTTAAGCACTCTCGGGATTAAATACTGAACCCGACCAATAGTGGCGGTGAAAGGTTGTTCATCATCGGATTTGGTTTTGGGGAGACATTTTTAGGTGTCTACTGAAGCCCCCACTTTGACTGAGTTTGCAGAAACGTTAGTTTCGAAAACGATAGTCAAAGTAGTCAATAGGGACGGAGAATGATTTAAGACGTTATGCGATCCTAAATCACTCTGTATACGCCGATACCTGCAGAAAAATGTTAGTTCCACAGATAAAAGAGTAAAGGAATAGAATGCTTATTTGACACCAGTGTATCGGTGACAAATAAGTTTGGTATTTCCTATGCTTGAAGGAATCCACCGGATGACGTTTGTTAAAATGCTTTCCATGCTGAGGAAAGCCGTCAGATGAGTTTGGTAGCTTTCTAAGCCTGAAGAAACCTACCGGATGTCACTTTCCATGCTTGAGGAAAGTCGACATATGATTTTGGCGTTTTTCTATGCTTAAAGAAATCCACCGATAATGCTTTCCATGCTTGAGGAAAACCGACAAAGGAATTTGGCGATTTTCTATGCTTGAAGAAACCCACCAATAATACTTTCCATGCTTGAGGAAAGTCGACAGATGATTTTGGCAGGTTTCTATGCTTGAAGAAATCCACCAAATGACACTTTCCATGCTTGAGGAAAGACTTGTCTGATTTTGGCAGGTTCGATTGTCCCCGAACGTGGGCTGTAGTTGGTTCGCTTGTCCCCAAACGTGGGATGTAAATGGTCCGCTTGTCCCCGGACGTGGGCTGTAGATGGTCCGTTTGTCCCCGGACGTGAGCTGTAGTTGGTTCGCTTGTCCCCGAACGTGGGCTGTAAATGGTTCTCTTGTCCCCGAACCTAGGCTGTAGATGGTCCCTTGTCCCCGGACGTGGGCTATAGATGGTCCGTTTGTCCCCGGACGTGGGCTGTAGATGGTCCGCTTGTCCCCGGACGTGGGCTGTAGATGGTTCGCTTGTCCCCGGACGTGGGCTGTAGATGGTCCGCTTGTCCCCGGACGTGGGTTGTAGTTGATCCGCTTGTCCCCTGACGTGGGCTGTAGATGGTCCGCTTGTCCCCGGACGTGGGCTGTAGATGGTCCGCTTGTCCCTGGACGTGGGTTGTAATTGAGACCTGCAAAATAAAATTTGCCAAAGGACTTGTATAGACTATGATTGACTTGACCAACTGACTTGACCAAGCTTTGACTTGACACGACATGACATGTGTAATACTCGTGATTGTGTGTGTATATGTATGGTGTGAGTGTGTGCAGACACAAGCAACCGAAAATGCAAAAGCAAAAATTTTTCCGTCATTTTTTGTCATGAGACGAGTGGAGGGTACCGACTTTCTCCCGAAAAGGAAAGATGTGAAAACTGAAGTTTTGTTTTCGAACTTCTCTCGATGAGAAAATTTTAAATTTATTTTTGAACTTCCTTAAAAGAAAAGACATGAAAAAGGGAAGAATTTTTTAACTTCCTTGTTGAGCAAGACGAAATGAATCGTACGGATTTAATTTCTTGTCTTGAAAATAATGTATGCATGATGCATGTCCTTAGGTCAGGAGGCTAAGGACAATCACATCATGTGACACGATAGATAGATGAATGAACTTAGGTCATGGAGCTAAGCATCATATATGGTGTAAAGAAACGATCTTGAACGTGACTTAGGTCTGGAAGCTAAGCACGTATATAGATGAAGTGATTATGAACGTTGCGTAGGTCAAGGAAGCTAAGCAAGTATACAATGTTTCTTTTAATGAATGTTGTCCTGAAAGACGACGAAACATGCACAGTGTTGAAACAAGATTTCATGATAAATGGCTCTTAAAGGGAAGGATGATTGATATGGATATGGATGTGTGAGTGAAGTGTGTGAATGTGATACTAAGGCTGGCTGTAAGGGTTATGGTGATGGAAATATATGTGAGAAGAGTCAAAGATGATGACTCTTTAGGCTGGGTAAGCTAATGTGATAAGGGTTCAAGCCCCCAAGTCTAGCTCTAAATGGGTAGGGTCATAGGATTAAGCATTGAATATTCTTCGACTCGATCATGCATATGAATGTGGCTGCACCTCAATGTGAGGTTGCCTACGTATCTGTTAGGAATCAGGCCAAACGTAGTTCTAACCGAACTTTGCACAAGTGTATGTACACCTCAAAGAGGTCTTTCAAGGTTTGTAATATGGTTAAGTTGATGGTTTAAAGAAGAAAAGGGTACAAGGCTCAAGACCCGAGAGAATCCCCAAGATGTGTAATTATGAATTTGAAAATTTTGAATTTTGCAAGTTTATTTTTCATATATATTTTTTTTTGTTTTGAATTTCTTTTTTCCATTCTTGTCAATGTAGGCAATCTCAGATCATGCGGTCCATCACTCACTTAGCATTCATGTTTCTCAGGCACGGTACCAAGCACTCGATGAGAGACGCAATTTGAGACATGTTCATATCGGAGACATTGGAACACTTGCCTTTAGACATTGGGCTTCTTTCTTTCTTTCTTTTTTTTTTTTTTTTTTTTTTTTTTTTTGTTTTATAAATTTGAAATTGCTTTCTGACTGTTACACAAATTGCACACCTTCCCATCCCAGGGTTAAGTGAATGTGGGTTGAATAAATAAGGTCAATTGTTTGATGAGGCTCAAAGTGTTTAAGGAAGAAATGGATATGTGATTGAATGGTTAATAGGGAATGACAGGGTTCCAAAGGTGACTCAAGTCATTGGTGTACCTTGTGTTTAGTTCGGCAATTTTTTTTTTATTTTTTTCTAAGAAAGAGATGCTCATTTATGAAGAAGGTAAGAAATGTGACACATAGACACATGGATAAGGAGAACCTATGCTAGACTTTTAGGGGGAAGGGTTTGAAACAAAATAAGAAGAAAACATGAAATCTTGGTGAGAAGCTTGCATTGTGCATTATCTTCATGGCTGTTTATGAGTAACTTCTTGCTGCCTGGTGAGGAAAAAAGTTTCTTGTTGTTGATGCTTTGATTGGAAGGAAAGATGGAAGGAGTGATGTTCCCTTTATTCTTCCAACTATTGCCTAGTGATTTTAGACTCAAGTACTGTGTAAGGATGAACTCACTTAATTCATTCACTCAATACTCGAATTGGAAAGGAAGAGTGTATGAAATAATTTTGAAAACTGATGGGAAATACTCCACTCATTCCTATTACGACGGAAAGCGATGCATGCATGGTCCTAGTATACGATCATAAACAATATAGTGCATTACTCAAAGACAAAGTGTGTGCAATTACTCAACATGTGTGATTAAGTGAGTTTATTAAGACTCGTGGTATGATCGCATGGCTAGACATGAGGATGTTGTGAAAAACAAAAGACCCAATGACTAAATAGCACGGAAGACTAAAACAGAAATTAACTTGATCAATTTTGTCCAATTTTAATATTTATGCTATTTACTAGGTGAAAACGGTCCATTGGCAATCGTTAGTCATAAATAAGATCAACCACAATCAAAGACAAAGAACTTATGTTAAGGTTAGCACAAAAATCGATCACAAGAAACTAGGAAAAGGACTAGAATTCTAGAAGAGTTAGGACTCATGGATATAAAAAAATTAGTTAAATAAAAATAAAAATCTATAATCCTATGTTATACGAGTTGACATGGATTAAAGGACTAAGCTAAGACTAGCTTGACACGAAAAGATATAAAAAAAAATTAAAAAGAAAAAAAAAGTTGACGCTAAAAAGACACCTAAACTGGACAGGCTGTAATATATCGGTTATAACTTTTCATCTGTGACTCTGATTGGGACGAAACCAATTCCAAATGAAAGATAAAACTCGGGGCTACAGATCCATAGGCAGCAGGACACGTACTTCTTTCTAGAACTTCAGATATGACTAAAACAAGTTGACTCTTGTGCAGTATACGGGAATAAAAATCCGGGTGACTCAAAAATTTTAAAAAAAAAAAATCTATGGCTCGACTCTAATAATAATAATAATAAAAAAAAGGTTTGATAAGAGAAAAAAAAAATAGTCAAAAAAATGCACATATAAGCACATTGTCACGAAAGATGCAATGAAGTTCGCAAACTAAAGTCAAGTTCTATGTTCGACTATGGTCAAACTTAAAAGGGTGTCAAAGGGTACCATGGTTAAGAGTTTGGACGTGTTAGCAAGATAGCCTCCCTTGAGGGTGTATGCCAACGGGCGACTCCGCGAGTTCGTGATGAAATCGAACTCGACTCCATGATTTGGGTGGATTTAAAAACTCGGATGAACCCTTATTGCCATGAGCGTTTTTGGGTTGATAGAGCTTAAATCCCCCAAGCTAGCCACATACGTAGAACACGTACTATTGTGGAAAAAAAAGGTAACCTAAAAAGCATATGCATATGTGACAATGCCAATTAAATCGCAGGAATACAATTCAAGAATCTTTCAAGTCTCATCCACTCATCTTAATTAAATACCGATCACTCAAATCGATAAATAACCAAGAATCCTCCCCAGTGAAGTCGCCAAATTGTAGGCGTCGCCAAATCGATAAATAACCAGTTATGTGTTTACTCTTTTTTGTTTAACCCATGACCGAGGGTTTTTATTTCCACATAGTAATTAGTACGGACCTAAAATTGACTAAAATCTGGAAAAACTCACAAAAAAGACCTGGAACTGAGCACCGTGTCACGGCAAGTCCTGCCGCGCCACGGTGAACAGTGCCGTGACACGGCGTTTTCTACCGTCTGACGGTAGACTGCACTGTGTCATGACAGTCAGTACCGGGACACGGTGCCCAGGGGAACTGTCCTGTCAGCTTTTTATGCGTACGTATGTGGTTTATGTCTCCAGTTTGGTGTCATTTCTAGCTGTACGGTCATAACACGCGTCCATAACCTCACTTAATCACTCACATGTTGTGTTCACACACTTTATTCCGTTAGTCGTGCACCATTTCATGACCGTATTTTAGGGTAGTCTTTTGCGTCTTTTTTTTTCGGAGTAAGTCGGATAGTATCATCCCATTTTTTTAAAAAAACAAAAAATAAATATAATTTCAAATTTCAATTTTTTTTTTTACTTTTCCGGATGGGTTAAGGTTAAGTTTGGTCATTAAAGGTGTGTTTGTTTCGCTGTCACAACACTTGGTCAAGGAGTAGGGGGAGATTGTTACGGTTCGAGTCAATACCTCAACAACCTCTTATACCAAAGAGGCGTACAAGGAAACCACAACAATCATCTCCACGAGATCCATCTCCAGTCTACTTTCAACCAATGGCTACTAAGGAAGATATCGAGAACATCAACAGGACAATTGAAATGTTATCTAACATGATGCAAACACTCACCACTAGAGTCAACACGGTAGAGCAAGACAATCAAAACAATGTCACTGACGCTGCAATGGACAAGATTAAGGAACAGATGAGTAAGATTTATGAAGAATTCACTTATGTGGAACAACCTGTCGCCTCTTCGTCCATAAGGGACAAGCTTCCTGAGAAGTTTTCCACTACTGACATTCCCAAGTTCAAGCCTACTGATAATCCGCTTTTCCATTTGAAAGCTTTTTCTGCAACCATGGCTCTTCAGGGAGTAGATGTGACACTCTTCCCTACAATGTTCCCTCTTTCCTTGGAGCATGCCTGTCAAAAGTGGTTCTACTCTTTGGAATCCAAACATGTTGCGACCTGGGAGGATGTTGCCGAAAGCTTTATGAATCGGTACAAGTGTAACATTCATTCAGGCTAAGACTTCTGAATATGAACTCTCCATTCTCAAACAGAAAGAGAATGAAGGCTTCACCACTTACTTAAGCTGGTGGAGGGAAACAGCCGCGCTCTTAGTGGATCCCCCCAAGGAAAAAGAGATGGTTCGCTTGTTCATTTCCAATCTGACTCATAAGTACAAGCAACACTTGAAGTTTCTGCCTCTAAGTACCTTTGAAGTTGTATACGATATTAGGATCAATATCGAGGACGAACTGATGAAGACTGCTGGTAGCAACAATAATGACAACACTTGGAAAAACAAGAAGAACGACACTCCTTCTTCTTCGTCTTCCAAGCCCAATAATGTTACCAACAATATCAATATCAATGATGTGCTGGCCCTTAATGGTCATCCTCAAAGATTCCAAAGGCAAAGGAGGGTTTACACACCTTTGGGAATGACTTATGATATGATGCTGCTTTTGACCGTTTGCATGGTCAAGGACTGATTATGCCAATTGGACCATTTCCAGAACCTCGACCAGAGAATAGAACCGCTAGCTATGACCCCAATGCTTATTGCAAATTTCATCAAGGCAAGGGTCATAATACTGAGAAGTGTTGGAGGTTGAAGGATGCGATCCAAGACCTAATTGATGCTAATCAACTTCCTGTCCCTCCAGGGGGCAAGAAGCCTAACATTCAAACAGGTCCTCTTTCTGATGCTTTGGCTATCATGGGAGATGAAGTTTCCTTTGATCCGTCAATACTCATTCAACCTGTGAATGAACCTCTGCCGGAAGTTGTATTTGTCTCGAGTTATGAAGAAGTGAATGGAATTTGGGATAGTGATGATGAAGATGTCTATCTCAAGGATATAGCCTGTTCATATCTTGGCACAAGTGAAGATGTTTGGGGAGACCTTGAGGTCAAGGTTCTCACCAGAAGTGGACGGTTGCAACAACCTAGTCCACCTCCACCTCCACCGCAATCACAACCAATAGTTGATCCCATCGATCCTGTGAACAACGATGTGGTCAAACAACTACAAAAGACCAAGGTGGAAATGAATGTATGGAAGATTTTGGCCACCTCTCACGAGCATCGAAAGGTTGTGATGAATGCTCTGGTGAAAATAGGAGTTGATGATGATATGACTCCTCAAGGACTGGTCAACTTTCTCACTACTGAATTGCCAAGTACTAGCAATTTTGATTTCTTTTTCTTACAAGGATCTGCCCCCGGAAGGGGACCAACATAACAAGGCCTTACACCTCACTATGGTGTGTAGGCAGATGAATGTTCCTATGAGCCTGGTTGATAATGGCTCTGCAATCAATGTATGCCCACTCCGCACTGCAAAAAAGTTGGGCATAAAGAATGAAGAACTGACTCCCTCTACTCAAGGGATTTGCGCTTATGATAATACTCGCCGTCAAGCCGTGGGTACTATCAAACTAAACATAACTACTAGGGCCATTGAACGTCGCACCAAGTTTCAGGTGGTGGACATTAAGGCCTCTTTCAACCTGTTGTTAGGACGTCCTTGGCTTCATGAGCTAAAGGCAATTCCATCGTCGTTGCACCAGAAAGTGAAGGCCATAGTAAGAGGGGTTCCAATTACCATTGATGTCTCTCTCATGCGCATTCAAGTTATCGACACTCCTATCGTCCATGTCGAACATGACGAAGAAGATGAAGATCTTTGGGGGTTTTCACTCGATGATGTTCTGATGATCGAAGAAGAGGAGAAATGTCATCTCGACTTCGATCCCTATTCGAACACAACCATTAATGCCATTATGAAGTAGCAAGGGCATTTCCCTGGAATGACCCTCGGGCTCAAAAGGAAAATGGCTGAACTTTGGGGCCATCCTGGTGCACTCAAGAAAGATACCTTTGGCTTGGGATTCAAGCCAAAAAAAGAAGATGTTAAACAAGCCCTCTTGAAAATGAAGGCTCGCAATAACGCTCGAATCATGAAGACGGAAATGGCCATGGATCCATATCCATTCACTCTCAATGGCCTATACATCAAAGAAGGGGAAGACTTCCCATGCTATGAATTCCCTGAGCCTTTCGTCCACGATGGGAAGCGTGAACCAGGATTCGAGATGTTCCTCGATTGTGACTTTATCGATAAAGGCGAAGAACCCTTCACAACTGAGAAACCAGCTAGTCCAAGATCTGATGATCTAAACATTAACCTTCTTTTCGGACTAGAAAAGAATGAATCCAAGTCTACCTGCAATAATGATTTCAAGCTCATTCAAGCTGTCATATCAAACAAGGATTTTGACCCCTCCGAGTTAATCGTCCAGGCTGATGATATTTCAAAGGGATGGCGCAAGACATTGAGGATCACTACACAAAGCGGAGAGAAGTTGGAAATAACCGCTGGCGAAGGTCCTATCTTTGATGAGTCTGAGTCGTCTGGGTCCGAGTCCGAGTCTGAGTCTAAGTCTGTGGACGAGTCCTAGAGTCTGAGGCCGACCCTCTTTCTGCGATAGAGTCCAATCCTGAGTCTCTTGTTGAGTCTTCTCTTTCTAGCCCAAATAATTCCGGTGAGGTCGCAGCTGACCTTGCCCCTCTTCATGTATTCACCGATGAACTCAATAAATGAGTACCTTTGCTTACGATGCGTGTCATTCCCCTAACCCTGATCAATATTGCTTTGCTAATGATAAAA
The DNA here is from genome assembly GCF_948465745.1 of Chenopodium album. Taxonomy (NCBI): domain Eukaryota; kingdom Viridiplantae; phylum Streptophyta; class Magnoliopsida; order Caryophyllales; family Amaranthaceae; genus Chenopodium; species Chenopodium album. Next base: position 16,209,970 of record NC_137839.1, on the reverse strand, counting down.
ATGACAAAGAAATAAGAAAAGCAATGGAAGAACATGAAAATAAAATGGCGGTTATCGAAGATACAGAAACAGTTAATATTTCCAATGATACGACTATTAAAGAAGTAAAAGTTGGATTAACACTAAGTCAAGATGAACGCCAAGAGCTAATTAACTTGCTTAGTGAATTTGTTGATGTATTTGCTTGGTCATACCAAGATATGCCAGGAATTGACAAGGATATAACTCAACATACAATACCACTCATTCCAGGTATGAAGCCTGTCAAACAAAAGCTGTGCCGTATGAAACCGGATGTGGCTCTCAAAATCAAAGAAGAAATCAGAAAGCAGTTGGCCGCAGGTTTCATCAAAGTATCCAAGTATCCAGAATGGATAGCAAATGTGGTTCCAGTTCCAAAGAAGGATGGAAGAGTCAGAATGTGTGTTGATTACAGGGACCTCAATAAAGCAAGCCTAAAAGATGGGTTCCCTCTACCTCACATTGACATTCTGGTCGATAACACAACAAACCATGCACTCCTATCGTTCATGGACGGCTACGCCGGATATAATCTAGTATTAATGGCTGAAGAAGATATGGAGAAAACCACATTCATCACACAATGGGGTACATATTGCTATGCGGTAATGCCATTCGGGTTGAAAAACGCGGGTGCCACCTACCAAAGAGCAACCACAGCATTGTTACATGATATGATGCACAAAGAGGTGGAGGTCTATGTCGATGATATGATCGTTAAATCTAAAGATCGCCCAGGACACATTATTGCACTTTGCAAGTTCTTTGAAAGACTCCGCAAGTACAACATGAGATTAAATCCAGCAAAGTGTGCATTCGGAGTCACGTCAGGCAAATTACTTGGATATGTGATCAGTTCTCAAGGGATTGAAATAGATCCCACAAAAGTCAAAGCGATCATGGCCATGCCACCGCCCAAGAATGAGATGGAAATTCGAGGTTTCATTGGAAGGTTGCAATATATAAGTCGGTTCATATCAAAACTCACAGCGATATGTGAACCTATATTCAAGAAGCTTAAGAAAAATGTCCCAGTCACATGGGATGACGATTTCCAAAAAGCTTTCGACAAAATCAAAGAGTACCTGGCAAACCCACCCGTGCTAGCGCCAGCAATACCTAACTTTCCTCTTCGACTCTACCTTACGGTCACAAGAGAAATGATGGGGGCAATGCTAGCACAAGAGATTGAAAGCAAGGAGAATGCAATTTACTACTTGAGTAAGAAGCTTCAAGGATACGAGACACGATACACACCACTTGAAAAGTTGTGTCTCGCACTTGTGTGGGCCGCACAGAAACTAAGACATTAAATGCTCACTCATACAGTGCATATCGTGTCCAAGATGGATCCTCTCAAATACTTGTTCGAAAAAGCAACACTCAATGGCAGATTATCAAGGTGGATAGTCAATCTTGCTCAGTTCGACTTGAAATTTGTACCACAAAAAGCCATCAAAGGTTCTGCGGTTTCTGACTTCTTAGCAGACTTTCCGCTAGAAGAAGTTGAGAAAGAAGAAAATGAGTATGATTTCCCTGACGAAGATTTACTCATGACCGAAGATGATAGCTGGACGCTCTATTTCGATGGAGCTTCAAACCAAAAAGGTTGTGGTGTAGGAGTCTTGCTTGTATCACCCAATGAAGAGCATATCCCAATTTCCATGAAGCTCGACTTTGATGTCACCAACAATGCCGCAGAATATGAAGCATGTATTTTGGGGTTAGAAACAGCTGTCGCCTTGGGAATTAAGAAGCTCATAATCTACGGTGATTCTTCACTAAGAATTAACCAAATCTCCAAGAGATGGAAGGTGAGAAGTGAAAGTCTCACTGCGTATCAAGCTCATTTAGAAACTCTCACGGAGCAACTAGATGAAGTGGAATATACGTATTTGCCGAGAGAAGAAATCCAGTTCGCCGACGCATTAGCTAAATTAGCATCAATGGTGCGAATTCCAATGGATACAATCAGAATGTCGTTGACCATAGAAAGAAGATATGAACCGTCTTACGTTCACGCACTGGATGATGAACAAGAATCGAAAGAAGAAGATGAAGAGCCATGTTATACAGATATCCTTAATTATGTGACAAGAGGAGAATACCCTCCTAACACTGATAAAAGGGCACGCCGTGCTTTGAGGCTCCAGGCCTCACAGTATGTGCTCATCAGGGGAGAACTCCACAAGAGGACTGCAATAGGGAGAAATCTCTTATGCATAGCCAAGAATGAAGCACGCAGAACCATGGAAAACCTTCATGCCGGTATATGTGGAACGCACATGAATGCGAAGATATTAGTCCAAAAGATTCAACGACAAGGTTTCTATTAGACTACTATGGAGAGAGATTGTCACGAATACGTCAAGAAATGTATGAAGTGTCAAGTCTACGCAAATTTACAGTACGTTCCACCTTCGCTTCTCTACACATATACTTCTCCATGGCCTTACTCTACTTGGGGCATCGACATCATTGGAAAGATAACTCCACCAGGACAAGGGGGGCATGAATTCATCCTCGTAGCAATCGACTATTTCGCCAAATGGGTCGAAGCTGCCTCATATGCTAAGCTAACGGCAAAACACGTAGCTTAATTCATTGAGAAAAATATCATATGCCGCTATGGGGTATCTCATGAGATGATCAGTGATAATGGAACACATTTCCAAGCCGAATGCACGAAATTATTACAGAAATATCATATCAAGCATCACAAATCATCACCTTACAGACCACAAACAAATGGTGCGGTCGAATTGGCCAACAAAAATGTGAAAACTATCATAAAAAAAAAGACAAAAAATTACAAACATTGGCCAAGTAAGCTACATTTCTCCCTTTGGGGTTATCGAACCTCAGTTCGTACATCATCAACGGGGGCTACCCTTTTCTCTTTGGTCTATGGAGTTGAAGCTGTACAACCAATAGAGCTTGAAGTCCCTTATCTCCGAATCGCGTTGGAAAGCCAACTAGATGAAGTCGACCGGATTAGAGCGAGATATGGTGAACTAGTCTTACTTGATGAAAAACGCTTGGCAGCTTTGCATCATGTCCAAACCTACCGACAGCATATGGCGCGACTTTCAATAAAAAAGTCAAGACTAGGAACATCAAAGAAGGTGACTTGGTGCTTAAGGCACTTCGCAAAAATGTGTTGGATCCAAGAGGAAAATTCAGACCAAACTGGTCAGGCCCGTACATTGTTAAAACCATCTTGTCTGGCGAAGCGGCACAATTGGTAGACATGGACGGTAACGGTTTCCACAATTTAACAAACTTGGATCAACTCAAGAAATTCTATGCCTAGTTGCATGGGTTCATGACCCAATAGAGCTACGTTTGGCCTGATTCCTTTTTAAGGATACGTAGGCAACCCCTCAAGGGGGCCCGACCACTTTAAAAAATAAAATCCTTTCTCCGTCGATCAAGTATACGCGCAAGTTCAACATTGTGTCACAACAACACATAGCTAAAAAAAAAGGGGGAAGGGTTGCCGCGTCAAGGGACTATCCACCGTGTCACGGTACAGTGCACCGTGGCACGGTGGAATTGCAGCATAAAAAAAAAGAGTTTTCCGCGCCACGGGAAACTGTACCGTATCACGGCAAATTTCCACCGTGGCGCGGTAGACCTGCAACAAAAAAAAATATTGCCGTGCCGCGGGAATTTCCAACGTGCACGGCTTTTTTCACTGTGGCACGGTGGAATTTCAGACTTTTCGATTTTTTTAGTGACGCAGTTTGTACGAATTCAGTTATTTGTTCGATGTTTTTTTCATTCTTCCATTGCGTCCGACTCCTTGACTCGGATATTAAAAAAAAAAAGTCATTGTAATTTTTATTTAAGGCGAAAATAAATATGCTATTATTATTGAAATAAATGTGACTACAATTATTGGCATCATGCGCCTTATTTTAAAAATTATAAATCATAAAAGCAAAGCAATACTGATCTAATCCCCCTTCACTTTAGGAACCTCCTTCTCTTTTTCAAATAGGTCGGCCTTCACCATTAATGTGTCTTTGGTTGTATCTCTCTATAAACCATCTTCTCTTTACCCTTCCCTTTCACATAGTTCTTCCTTTTAGGCATTATAGGAGTCTTAAACTCAATCCCTTGTGTTCTTGGACCTAGACGATCTTTAGGAGGCGCTTTCTTATTTCCAAGACGGCTCTTCACATCAAATTTGCGCGATCCAAATCGATCCCTTCTACTTCTATGACTCAACCATGCCTTGTATGCACTAGATAAGGGAGGAGGAGCTTGGTTACTTGCAGAAACGGTCCACAAAGGTCTTTCAATCCAATAAGCCTCGTACTTGTGAACGTTACTTTCATGCAGCGTGGAACTACTTGTTCAAGTCCATACTGTCGCATCAGTCGAGAAGGACAGTAAAAAGTCAGTCTTGAGATACTAGGAACACGACAATATGGAGTATCATTCGTACCAACCATCCTAGTAAGCCTCCACCAAGGCACCACCCAACGAATGGAAAATTCTCTCTTTGCAAAGAATTCTTCCAATCTTCATACGACATGTTCACAGAATAATTTTTCTTCCCGCGGACCAGATCGTTAGGACCATATTTTTCAATATCGTCGGGGGCTTCAAAAAATTCTAAACGCTCCATCAACCAAATCTGCAAAAAAAAAAAAAAAAAAAAAAAATCAGTCGAAATTTTTTTTTGCAAATTCCACCGTGACACGGTACCTGTTTTGTGTCATGGGGGCTATTCGGAGCATGTTTTTACCTGCAGCAGTACCATAGAGCCCTTCCTGACGGCTTTTCGGTCAGCTTTTTCTTCGTCAAGGCCGTGTAAAGTTTCTCCAAGGCACGTAGGCATAGAAGACCTCCCAGATTCAACATGTTCAAGCACGGATGCTAGACAAGCATGTCCTACCCTACCAATTGCAAATAAAAGCTTGCTAAACATGCAAAAAATATATGCCCTTCTACGGTATACATGATAAGACTCAGAGACAGGGCGATTGAAATATAAATTTGCAAGTTTTTCTAAGTCTACCTCATTACCACACACAATTTTATTTAAATCTAGATCTGTTAGACTCAGATGGCGTTCAAAGTCTTGGTAATAATACTCACGTAGGGTAGGCATGGCAATAATATTTCTAGAAGGAAATCCAAAGATGGCACCGAATTCCTCCAGCAGGGGACATATTTCATCGTAATCAAATTTAAAACAATGTATTTCTGGACTCCAATAGTCTAATGCTGCCCTAAGAAAATCATGTTCAATCGCTACATGTCTCAGGGCTAGTAAACCCCTAACATGAAACAATTCCAATTCTCTTTTGTCAGCATTGGTCAAAGAATAAGACCAGTCGCGCAATGTATTATCAAAATTCTGAGACATTATTATTGAAATATGAAATTCTAATTATTTTGTGTTTCGTAATTATGCAGATCACGAATATACTGGTCCTATTTTATAGCAAAAACGCTCGGGACTACTCAGAAATTATCTTTCTATACGCGTAAACCACACCGTTGTAGAATACGCGCACCGTGACCGTGACACGGGAATTCCCACCGTGTCACGGGAATTTATGCCGCAACACGACAGATTTTGTCGTGACACGGTGTACGGTGCCATGTCGCGGAGCCCACGCGTTTTCTTTTTTTTTTTTTTTTTTATCCTTTTCCTGTATCTATCCGGATGTATTGAGTGTTTTATCTTAACCGTTTATTTTTTATTCTGTTTTTCGAGAGTTTCATTCCTAATAAAATTCTCAACTTTTTTATTAACATTTTTATTTTTTATTTTTTATATTTTATTTTTATTTTTTACTTTATTTTTATTTATTTTTTTATTTTATTATGTACTCTTATTTTTATAATTATTATTTTATTTTTCTCTTTCTTTGGAGAAGTTATAAATCTTGTCCCATTTCCATACATATTTATTTTTAAGTAGTTGTAAAACTTATTCATATTTTTCTTTTCTTTTGGGGAAGGTCGGTACCCTCCACTATCTCCACTTACGTTTTTTGTCGCGTCATTAATAAATACACAACCACACACGACGTGTCTCAAGCACACACTAACACACAATAATAAATACATAAACTGTGAATAATGTACAAAATGAGTCATAATAAATAAGCAGCGTCAAGTGTCATCACAGTATGTACAAATAAAGACCCTCGGTAAAAAATATGCAGAACTAGAAGAGTTAGGATCAGTGTCATCTCCAGCCTGTGAATATGGAAACGGTGAGCCAAAGAGTCCCGCCATCATCCGAGTACGAGGAGTAGCATTTCCACTAGTCCCTGTAACCCCAGTAGCAGTCAAACTCAAAGCAGGACCCGTCCTACTGGCAAACGGTGTATACTGACTCAAAGAAATAGGAATCATCGATGAAGGCATTGTCCCATACACTGGAACTGAAAACAAGCCCGACACCGGTGGAGGAACCCCAGACGATGGAGCTGAATATAAGCCAGGATCCACGGGAGTGATAACTGGCCTGAACTCAGGCTGTGAAGGCTGTGAAAACGTCTGCCGCTGCCACTGACCCTGACCATGAAGGCGCTGGGAAGACTGAGGCTGCTGCCACTGAGCCTCCTGAAACGGTTGTGAAACCTGAGGCTCCCGTTGAAATTGAGAATGCCGATGAACCTTAAGAGATCGTCTACCACGACTAGGCTCTCCTCGTCTAATCCTCTATGCCTCGAGCGCGAGCGGGACCTCCGTTGCTCCTGAAGGATACAAAATCAAAAGACGTCAACAATGCAAAATAAAATAAATGGTAGAAATGGGAAAAAGTGAACATACCTCAAGAACATCGCCATAACTGCTCCGACAACTCGCACCACGCCGAAGCTTGATGATGCAGTACTTCAGAGCGTCAACCAGCTTCATGAATCCCATTATTTCCGGGCGGGTAGGCTGACAACAAAACAAAGAAAAATCAGTACCAAGCGGTGTTAAAAGGGATGAATAATGCATCAAAAGCTTACCGGCTCAAAAACATCAGGCAAAGACTCCTGCGCCTGTCTGAAACCCTCTGGCGCGTCAGAAATATGGTCCTCGGTAATACCAATCGGCCCTGGGTAGCAAACAGATTGAGGGAGAATCTCAATCCTCCCCACACGGCGAACAGTCGTCTGAAAATACGATCGAATAATCAAGTTATTCGACTATTTAAACAGAGACTAGCGACAAAACTCCTCAAAAGAAATCATACCTCAGGAAGACGGGGTGGAGGAGCCATAGAGGGAAGCAAGTCCTGTGCATAATCACCCTCCATGCGCACAAGCTCCTGCCAAGGAAAAGTGTAGCGCTCTCCCCTGTTTATCAACTCCCTAAGCAAGCGCGAGTCCAACATCGACTCCGGTGGAGACAAGGGCACCACAAAGCGATCACCACTGTGCTGACAAACGACATGCTCCCCAGATACCAGACAAAGTCTCCGGTACCAACAAAAACAGTGCGATACGCTAAAAGCTGCAAGGCCTCGGGAAGATTATTCATCCCAGCCCAAGGACGATACTGGACGTCAATAGCAACCTGAAAACCATAAAAAGTTACAATGAAGCACCGGAAATAACATCAAGATAGAAAATAACAGGCTACAAAAGTAATTCTTACGCCAACAGAAGAGGTGCCTCGGCGTAGCAGCCCACGCAGCGCAGAGACAGACTCCACCCGTGATTCTCCTCGGTCACGCCAGCTAGCCCCGATTGGGAAGTCATGAACCGCTCCACGACGCCGTCGAGGGGCCAATCCTAAAAAGTACTCGTAGAACCATAGCTGTAATGAAAAGTAATCTTTGAGCACATGAGTCGAACAAAATAAAATAAAACAAGAAGAGGAAAGGAATTTCACCTCTACGACTCTCCATAAACAGTAGACAGTGATAGGGGACTCGTCGTTCATCTGCCTACATCCATGACGTAACGACAAGAGAAGGTCGGCATATCCGAGGCTGGCCCAGCTAAAGGATCCTATCTCACTAATCCTGACTAAAGAAGGAAGGTAGTAAAGGAGTGCACGCGAACTCCTATCAGGAGAAAGAGTCATGGAAATGAGAATCAAAATGAAGATCCGCACTCGCTGCTCAGATGATGTCTCCTCCATGTCAAAACCACGGGGTAGAACCGAAGCCAGCTCAAATCGCCTGCTCCTAGGACCACCTCGAGACACTGGCTGGGTCCTGATATGCTGAACGGTCGGACCTAACAAATTGGCTGCCTCAGCCGCTCCCCAAGAAAGATCAGACATCTGTGCTACGGCCCGGTCAGTGAAGCGTAGACCACTGATCATGCTAAAATCCAGAGGGGTCACTGTCATCTCCCCCCAAGCAAAGTGAAAGGTGTTGGTAGTATCCGAAAAATACTCCAACAACGCACGAACGACTGTCGCACCACAACCCCGGGGGTTGTAAAACCCTACGATCGCTAAATAAAAGTCTATTGGACCAGCTGATTCCCATAAGGTGTTCGTAGCAGGATCCCTCGTGATAATCCGATGAAGTCGAGGAATCAAATCTCCGGCTCTAGAACCGTGATGGAGAAACGTGTCGTCAACTATGCCGGCAAGTGGACGATGAGAAACGTGGTTCTCACGACAGAAAACCAACTGGTCTGATGTCCATAGAGGTGGAGCCCACCTACCTCTACCCGTAGAGGCCCGAGGTTCAGACTCTAAGACGTCATCATCCGTACCCTCGAGAATCGTGGGAGTATCCTCCCGAAAAGCCTGACGCCGGCCATGAGTGGAAAGATCGTGATCCCGTCGTCTAGGCATGCTATTTAGTTATTTATATCGAGTTGCATTTTAGTAAAAAAACCTAAATGCTTAGCATCATTTCCTAAGTTATTTAGTTATTTATCGCATTTTCTATTATACGCTAAATTTTTACCTCAAGGCTAAAAATTAGCAAAATAATGGAATTATTTATTGTATTTAGTTTCTCCATGACGAACTAATACTATGTTTTCCTAATTGCATGATGCTATGTTCTCCATGACAATGTAGTACATACACAACACAAAACATGTTTCAAAATTGCACAAAAACAGTAGATCGACGCATCATGGCATATTTTACAAGATCTACAACCAATATGTCATCATTTCAAGTGCAAAAGAACAACATGAACAACAAGAACACCATTTCCACAAGTAGTACCAAAAATGGTGATTTGCTCAATTCTTCACCAAATCATGCAATTTTTGTCTCAAATCGCTTACAAACACACATACATACATTTACAAGTAAATTCATGGCAAGAATTTCAACATAAACCTCAAAATCAAAAAATCCCCAAATTGATTTTTAAGGGTTTTTACATGAAATTATTTGAAGCAAATTCGAGACAAAAATCAAAGGAAACTTATATAGATCCTTGTGAAGAACCAAACATGAAGAAAGTAGCAAAAATTTAGAGCAAAATTGATGAAAATTTGAGCTCCAAAATTCGCAAAAAAAGCAAAGCAGCCACCGCGACACGGTCAGCCTACGCCACGACACGGTGATCAGGTACCGTGTCACGGTGATTCCAGGAGTCGACGAAGCTCCGATCAACAGCAACGAGTGCTGAACAGCAGCGAAGCAACGAGTAGCAGCGAAATTTCAGCGAAAAAAAGAAAAAAAAAGAGAAGAAACAAGAACCCAGCAGCGCCGCCGTGTCACGGTGAACGAATTCGTGACACGGTATAAACGGTCGTTCGCCGGTGACGAGCCGTCGTGGCATGGGAATCTGAGCAGCTTAAATTGAAAAATGGAGATGAGAAGTGCGAGTAGGAGAAGAAAGAGAAATGGTGAATGAAAAAAATGGGAGCAATGTCTGATATTTAAAGGCAAAAAATGACCGTTACATGACCCTGTTACCGTTCCACGTTTCCCGTTACTGAGTAACGATTTTCAGGCGCGTGGGATTTTTGTGCCAAAAGGAATCCCGCGACACGAGAATTCCTCCCGTCCGACGGCAACTGAGCACCGTGTCGTGGGATTGGTCAACGTGGCACGGAGTTCAGGCTTCTGTCCTGCACACTTTTCGAAGTTGGCAGCGAATATTTCTGGCATTTTGACCAAAGTTGCACGATTTTCCGCGCAAATTGGACATTTAATTTTTCAGTAAAATTACGCTGAAAATTCTAACTGACGGTTAGAGGGTATCAAAATTACTATTTTGCCCCTAGGAAGCGTCAAAGTCAATTTTCTCGATGTTTTAAACACCTAATATGATCGGATAGTCGACTTGAAGGTGTGAATCATCTGCGGCCCACGTTCGAGGATAATCGAACCATCATACACTTGCAAATTTCAGCGATTACAGTAGAAGTCGGCTTTCCTCAAGCATGGAAAGCGTTATCGGTGGATTTTTCTTCAAGTATAGAAAACCGCCAAGTCGACTTTCCTCAAACATGGAAAGCGTTATCGATGGTTTTTTCTTCAAGTATAGAAAACCGCCAAGTCGGCTTTCCTCAAGCATGGAAAGCGTTATCGGTGGATTTTTCTTCAAGTATAGAAAACCGTCAAGTCGGCTTTCTTTAAGCATGGAAAGCGTTATCGGTGGATTTTTCTTCAAGTATAGAAAACCGCCAAGTCGGCTTTCCTCAAGCATGGAAAGCATTATTGGTGGATTTCTTCAAGCATAGAATGACACCAAATTCATACGTCGACTTTCCTTAGGCATGGAATGTATCATCCGGTAGGTTTCTTCAGGCTTAGAAAGCTACCAAATTCCTCAGTCGGCTTTCCTCAGGCATGGAAAGCGTTTCAACGAACGTCATCCGGTGGATTCCTTCAAGCATAGGAAGCTGCCAAACTCATTTATCACCGATACACTGGTGCTAGATACGTATACTATCCTTTTACTCTTTTATCTGTAGAATTAACATTTTTCTGCAGGTATCGGCGTATACAGAGTGATTTAGGATCGCAGAACGTCTTAAATCATTCTCCGTCCCTATCGACTACTTTGACTATCGTTTTCGAAACTGACGTTTCTACAAACTCAGTCAAAGTGGGGGCTTCTGTAGACAACTAAAAATGTCTCCCCAAAACCATCTATAGACACCTAAAAATGTCTTCCCAAAACCAAACCCTCAAACAGTTCTACCTTTCACGCCTTGGCTTAAGGATAGAACCACGAGTAAAGTATGGACTCCTGAGAGTGCTTGAAGAAGGAATTTTGAAAGAATAAGGGTAGGCTAGTGTTTAGGCTAGAGCATAGAAGAGAGAAAAAAAAGAGAATAAATTGATGCCCCGTACATCAGAAATGAGGGGTATTTATAGAAAAAATGTGCTGGGGGAACACACGAAACCCTAAAATGATAAAAACCCTAAAAAAGTGTACCGTGACATGGCAAAGTGTACCGTGACACGGGAATTCCCACCGTCAAACGGGAAACATTTCCGTGACACAGTGTACTATTGTGTGACGCGGTAAATATATGCTGAACGGGTAAGAAAACGCGTTAAGGGTTTACGCGGAAAGGACACGGAAACCCCCGTGTCACGGCAGGTGTCCTGTGTCACGGGGAACCCCACCGTCGGACGGGAAAGTTTCCCGTGACACGATGGACTGTTGCCGCGACGCGGGAGTTTTCAGTCCGCTTTTCCGTCTAAATTCATTTTTAACCCTAATTCCGTTCAGCATTTTAAATGCCGATATATAATTTCGGGCCATTTTCTTATTTTATTACTATTTGGGCTAAAATAAATAAAAGTTTGGGCCAAAATAAATAATAAAACAATAAAATAAAAAAGATTTGGGCTAAAATTAAATAATAATTTTGGGCTGAAATTAAAACTATGCTTTGACCAAACATCAAGACTGATCCATGGACTATTCAAAAAATGAATTTAATTAAATACGATTTTTTAAGCACTCTCGGGATTAAATACTGAACCCGACCAATAGTGGCGGTGAAAGGTTATTCATCATCGGGTTTGGTTTTGGGGAGACATTTTTAGGTGTCTACAATATGGAGACATTTTCATTTTCTGTGAAGGAATTCTATTAAGTACATGACAAGTTGTTAGCAAAACCTCACCCCATAGATTCATAGGTAAATTGGAGTTGACAATCATGGCATTCACCATATCACCTAAAACTCCATTTTTCCTCTCAGCCACCCCATTTTGTTGAGGTCTATAAGGTGCACTAACTTGATGTACAATTCCATTATCCTCACAAAATGAAGTAAATTCAGTAAGAAAATATTCCCTACCTCTATCACTTCGCAAGATTTTCAATTTCTTGCCCTTTTGTGTTTCAACCATAGCTTTGTAAATCAAGAACTTGTCATAAGCTTGATCCTTTGATTTCAATAAATAGACATAGGTAAATTTAGAACAATCATCAATAAAAGTTATAAAATACCTATTTCCACCTCTAGTTAAAACACCATTTAACTCACAAATGTCAGAATGTACAAGTTCTAAAATTTCAGAATTTCTGTCCACCTTTGGAAAAGGTTTTTTCTTCATTTTCGATTGGACACAAACTTCACATTTATTTTTATTCTCATTATTATATGAAATAAGTCCATTTTTATTCATAAATTTCATTGTTTGATAATTAACATGTCCCAATCAATTAAGCCAAAGATTAAAACTTGAACATTCAACAACATTAAAACTGAAATCAAAAGATTGCACACAAGAGTAATTTGAACTTTCAGCTTTATTGATACTTAGTTTAAACATACCATCAGATACATAACCTTTGCCTACAAATGTTCCTGCCTTAGATAAAATAAGCTTATCGAACTCTATAACAACTTTGAGTCCTTTCTTACATAAAACAAAACCAGAAACCAGATTCTTTCTAATATTTGGAACATGTAATACATTAGTCAGTACAACTTTCTTTCCAGAAGTAAATTGGAGTTCCACACTTCCTGTTCCAAGGACTTTGTTTGTGCGATGATCTCCCAATAGAATTTCATGTCCTTTAATAGCATCAACATAATCCTTGAAAAGTGAACGATTGTTGCATACATGAGTGGTTGCATCGGAGTCATACCACCAATCATCATTCAAAGGGACATCAGCAGCCATATGCAATTCTTGGATCATTCCAATGTGCAAATCAGAAATCATGGCAATAATCTCATTGTCCCTTTCCTCAACAACATTAGCAGCATTCACGTTTTCATCATTTTTCTTCTGATTTTGGTTTTTGTTTTGTTCCTTCTTAGAAGGATTTCTGCAAAAACGTTTCATATGGCCTTTTTTCCCACACTTGTAACACTCAACATTAGACAGATCCCATTTACCCTTTTTATTCGGATTAGAGGATTTGTTGGTGTTATCATTATTATTGGAATCATCATTAGCCTTTCTCTTTTTACCCTTCTTATTATTCTTCTGACTTACAGTATTCACTTTAGAACTAGATGCAATATTCATATCCTTCTCACGATTTCGAGTTTCCTCTTCAATTCGTAAGTGCTTTTGAATCTGTTCTAAAGTGAATTTCTCAGAAGTATGCAACAATTTCTTCCTGTAATCTTTCCAGGAAGATGATAATTTGGCTATGATCCCCCCAATAATTAACTTCTCGGGAATGGTTATGTTAAGGTCTTTAAACTTAGATATCAGAATCAGAAATTCATGAACTTGATCTAAGATAGAAGTACCATCGACCATAGTAAACTCAAAGAATTTAAAAGTTATGAACTTATCTGCCCCTTTTTTCTCTACATCATATTTGTACTCAAGGGACTGCCACATCTCCTTCGCAGACTTCAAAGGAGTATAGAGATCATATAGCGATCAGACAACGAATTCAGAATGTACCCTCTGCATAGCATCTCGTCTTCAGCACGTTTCTTGCGTTGGGCAACTTTCTCTTCAGTGTCTTTGTCTGATGATTCTGGTAAGGCTTCTAGTTTAAGATCAAGAACATAGAATATCTTCAAAGTGGTGAGTAGAAACGACATCTTCTCCTTCCAACGAAGGAAAGTTCCATCAAAACGGTCCAATTTGACAGCATCATTGCCGAAAATCTTCATTGCTGCATCCATATTCTAATTCTAATATTATCCTAAGATTGTAAGAAATTATAATAACAGAAAATATGAAAACTAATTACAATAGAAATGCAAACTGAATAGGACGAGATTAATTTTTGTCCTTAGGATAATATTAGCCCCCACTACGATGCTAATGGGAATTCTTATGCTAATTTACCCCCAGGATTATCCTATTTCTAAGAATGAAAACACAGCATTATTTTCACTCTCCATGGACATGTTATTTTTGAGGAAAACGTTTATCAGAAAAAATATGAAAAAACTGATCAAATTTCACTGCCAATCAAACCATTCTATAAAGATAAGTATGGCAGTTATTTTTTGAGATAAAATAACTGCCTCCTATATTATCCGAAAATCAAAAAAAAATATTAATTAAATAATTGGCACGTGTTAGTCATAATTAAGTGCTAGTCTATGATTAGTAAATATTCTGATAAATATACTACTAATCATATACTAGTAAGCCCATGATCAAGCCCACACAAAAAGGGCTCACAACTCATAATACACATAGAACACACTAGTTAACAAACAAGACTAACTTTTCATATTCTTTCTATGTGGGACAATATTCCCACAATAACTCACTAATTGAAGACTACATACAACAACAAGTAGATTATATTATTGCGGTCGTTGCTAGGAATTTCTTCACAGTTTGGCCTGAGTGTAATTATAGTCAACTGAGCTAGCGAATTTCTCAATTATCATTTTTCCGTTATCTAAATCTAAGTCGTGCCACTCAGACAAAAACAGCAGAGTCAGACGCAGTTACATGTCCTAGCATCATAATCAACCATTTTAAGAAAGGTTCACATCTTGAACAACCATTTCAAGAAGTCACAAGAGTTATGTCTTCAAGAATCAAATACAAGTATTAAAGAGACATGAGAGTACAATTGTCCAAAAATAAAGTAACCGGCATTTGATGATATCAATCCCGTTTAAAGTAGGTCCTTCATACTAGACCCTCTTCACTTTGCCCTCTCTACTTTCTGCCTAGTAGTCTGCTTTCCCTCCTGACACGACAGTCTTCCAAAGTCATTAATAGAGCAAACTCTTAAATAGAATGCTTTAATTTTTTCGTAAAATTAAAGATCCCCTAGAGATATACCTCAAACCCATTGCTAATCACCAATGAATGCAAATTGCAATCTCATATGAACTGCAATCCGCCATAATAGCCAAAATAGATAAATGAAATTGCTGAGAGCAACAACATATGCTAAGATTGATACTCAATTGCACCATCAAAATATTTATACAAAAGTTTTAATTTCTTTTCTCCTCTCTGTTTTTGAAAACCTATTTTTAAGAAAACAGTCAATCCAGTTTGGTTGGTCCATAGCAAGGGTCCAATAATGGTGTAGTTGGATGGGGCTTGAAAAGAGCTTTCCAACGATATATTATAAGCCCAATTCCGATGAATAACGAGGAAGTTATGGCCAAATTACTAAACTGGGCCCGGTTTAATTCTTATATGCAGCCCAATGATCTAGAGGAGGGCCTAATATGGATTTATCATTCCGAATGCAATTAGAATTGATTTTAGTCTTCTATATTCTTCTAGAAGGTTCTTTTCATTCCTAATTCAATTAGCATTGATAAATTGACTTTGGTTGACTTTTTAGAGTTTTAATCAAAATAAAAGAGTGTTTTTAAGGAAAATACGATTTTGCCCTTCTGTACGGCTAAATTTTATCTGAATTAAGAAAAAACGCGTGAAAATAGTAATTAGCGCCTGACGACAGACATTAGCGCCTGGCGCTAATGCTTGGTGCCTGGCGCTAGCCTCACCGCCTGGCGCTAATGTTCAGCGTCTGGCGCTAACTTCTTTTATCCTCGTCGAAACTCTGATTTGTTTTTCTATTCATTTGGCTGATTTTCTCTATAAATAGCCTTCTAAAACCTCCGTTTTTCATCATTAAATATCATCAACTATCAACGACTCTCTAATTTTCTTATTCTCTCTAAGCTAAAGCATTTTCTCTCTCTCTCTCTCTTTTCTAAACCAACCCTTTTACAAACAAAATTCCGCATTCACGAGACCAAGAAAAACCTAGCATAGTTCGAAGTTGCCTTCGCCCTAGATGTGAAAGGTTTTAATTTCTGTGGGTTTAGTTCCAAATCTCTCTTTCAATTATTTAATTTAATTGTTTAATTTTAATATTTTCCTAGAAGTTACTAACGTGTGTATTTCATTATTAGAAAGAGGTACGAGGCATCCAAGTAAGTACTTTAATGGTTTAATTGATATTATGATATAGAAATCATGCTTAGATTGTTATTTTGATTCCTAGTATCATGTTAGGATGTTATTTTGATTCCTAGTATCATGTTTAGGGTAAAGAATAAGTTCCTAATATCAAGTATGATTAAAAGTATGCTTCCTATTTTCTTTCCTAATATTCATGTTAGCATCATGTTAGGGCTAAGCTTTGATTTTTATTGTTTAGTGACATGCTAGGGTTTGTTATTAATCTTGTTAGTATCATGCCTAGGATCTTGCTATTAATATTATGCTTTGACATGATTATTTTAATTATGATTATTATTATTTTGATTATTGTTATTTTGATTATTATTATGTTGCTTGATTATATTTATTGTTATTGCTTGATCACGCCTTTTATGCATGTTTAAAGGGAATTGGTACTTGTAATCACGCTTAATAAGATAATTAATAATCTTGTTTAGGGTTAATTTGATTATAATTCAAGTGATCGCCAATAATAGTTTTATTTGTGCATTAATATTCAACCAACATAGATAAACAGGTTTAGGGTTAAACCTAATGATTGCATGTTAGTCAAAAAGCGCACATGAATACGATCAGAATAAAGTAGAGGCCTATTATTAGGGCAGGTTCAATCTCTTTTAGGTTGGATTTGTACCTTCATCCCCGAACTACCAGTCATGGTTCCAGACCTATTGGAGTTAACGATCTCCTGGATCGTTAAGGGGTGTAACCTTCACCCTGTGAACGGTTTACAAGTTCCTAACACTTGTTGGCGACTCTTTTGCTCTTTCTTCTTTCCCTTTGGATGCCACCGTACTTTAGTGTATGATTACAGTGGGGTTCAAGCTAGGGATAATGCTTGAAATATTCCCTACAGTTTTTGGCGACTCCTTTGGGAAGGATTTCTGTTTTAATTCCTGAAATTTATTTCGGCAATGATTTAGAATGAGATTCGAAAAGTTCTAAGTATTTCATGTGCGTAATTTTGATTAACATTATTGTCATATGCATAAAAAAGATCTCATTAGAAAGACCATCCGTAATGAGTTAAAACATAGGATTTTTACACGTAGGAAATTTGAGGAATATCTTTCACAACCAGGATCAAAATAATGCTGCGCGAAACTGGAAAATTTTATCGAGCACAGAAAGCTGCTGAGGCATGTAGGAACTAGCGTCAGCGAACAAAGTCTAGCGCCAATTATTTGACGTTAGCGCCAAGCGACAGCTTCTGTCGCCAGGCGCTAAAGCCAAATTGTGGCGCTGGCCTCTGTTTGCTGGCGCCAAGTTCTTCCAATACCGAGCCAGAAATATGCGTTCTAATTTCGACCAGTTTTTTGCACTGTTTGCTCGATCCTACTTCCTGATTGAGTTTTTCTCACTTTTCTGAAACCCATATGTGTTCTACATATGGACATAACCCTCTGAGAATTCATGCTCCATCTACCTGATTGAACGCTCCGAGCAACAAAGGGTACATCCGAGAATGTTGAATTCACCAAACCATGGAAGCGAGTTTTTCTAAACTCGTGGTGTCCCATCCACTCGCGCCAACCCTTCACGGTTAGGCTTCCGCATGGTGCATCCGAAAAATTAACCATGGACCCTATTTGACTAACCCATGTCCCGAACTTTAGAGAATTAGAGCCATGGTTAGGTTGCAAACTCGATGCATCATGTTGTGCCTACTTGACTATGCATTATTGGTTGTGCATCCTTTATGTGTTTTTCCTAACCGTTTGTTTGACTTGTGTTAAGATTAAATAAACTGATTTATGACTAAAAGAACTTTGCCTAATTAATTAATTAATTAATTAATTCGAGTAATGAAAGTCTAATAATTTAATCAGAATTGACTTAGTACGACTTTAGGCATACCCTGTAGAGTAATTATACCGAAAGCAGTTCCACATCGACGTTCCAGCAATGGCGCCAAGATTAAAACTGCAGCGCCTCTATGTGGAGTGTAGCGCCTGACGACAATATCTGGCGGTACACTGCAAAGAAAGGCGCCTGTCCTGTCGTTTTGGCGACAGTTCGGTTTGTTGCTCGAGTCGTCACCTTTTGTCTAATTGAACAGTTTTCTAGTCAATTCAGTTAATTTTTACTGGTAATAATACCGTGTCAAGTCATTAATCGAGTCTAAGCACTAAGTCCCATGGTCTTACACAAGAGTCAAAGCATGTCACTCACACTCACCATATAAAGAACACACTAATGTACACTTTGACCATGTCTAAAGGAGTCTTGTATGCGCGTATTTTCCGTCCTTTTTTTAGGGGGGTAAGTCAGATATTAATCCTCCAATTAAACCACTTGTTTGAGTCCTATACCTAACTCCCAAAAATATACACCTTATTTTTTCCAAAAATAGGCACCTTATTTTTGCTTTTTTCCTTTTTCAAAACGTAAAGTCAAAGTCAATTTGAGTCAAGTCATTAAAACAAAATGGTTTAATTTACAACGCGTGGTCAAGAAAGGAAGGGCGTTTGATCAAAGACAACCTTTTTATCCATGTCCAACTTTTTGGCAAATCGATCGCTCGTAAAAGGAAAGCTAAGACAATAATGGCAACTCAAGAGGAAGTTAATGAGCTCAGCAACCAATTGATTACTGTGACTGAGGCGTTAAAGGTTTTAACCCTCAAAATCGATGATCCTGTGAAGCAACAACAGATGGACCTTATGTAAGAGAGTCTGAGTAAACTGTCTAGTGACTATAAGTTTCAAGTAATTAGCTCACAAGGGGTCTCGGTGGACAAGGATCTTCTTCCGCAGAAGTTCAATGCCAAAGACATCTCGAAATTCAAAGCGACTGACAACCCTTAATTTCATCTAAGAGCCTTCGAAACAATAATGAGCATTAAGGACATTGACAAGAAGGTGTTTCCCTCCTTGTTCTCTCTATCTCTCGAAACCGTTTGCCAACAATGGTTCTTTTCTCTATAGAAAGAAAGAACCTCTAATTGGGAGTCTATAGTAAACGCTTTCATTAATAGATACAAATGCAATATTCAAGTTAAAACTGACTATAGGGAACTTGAAATCCTCAAATAGAAGGAGAATGAAGGTTTTACCTCTTTCTTTAACAAATGGAGAGAAACCTTTGCTAAGATGATTGAGGTGCCAGATGAAAAAGAATCTGTGAGGTTATTCATCAAAAACCTTCAAGAAAAATACTCCAGTCATCTCAAATACCAAAATAATCTCCATACCTTCAAGGCCGTCTATGACATTGGAATCAATATTGAAGACGATCTGGCTAAGCTGAAAGCTGCTACCAGTAACTCCAACAGTGGCTGGAAAGGCAAGAAGAACGACAATCCTTCTTCTTCCTAAACCACCCTCCTTGCTATGAATAATCAAGGACAAAAGAAGCCATTTAGGAGGAACTTTACTCCTATAGGTATGAGTTATGACACCGCATTTGACCGATTAAATGCAAAAGGTCTTATAAATCCTATTGGACCGTTTGGGGACCCACCGGCCGAGAAGAGGACGGCTAATTGGAACCCCAATGCGCATTGCAAATATCACCAAGGTAGGGGCCATCTTATCCAAAATTGTTGGAAGCTTAAGGAAGCTATCCAAGATTTAATCGACAACAACAAACTGCCATTGCCTCCTGCCAGTAAGAAGCCGAGCATTGACAGTGCACCTCTTGCTCACTCCTTATCCATCTGTGATGAAGAAAATGAGGTCGATCCTTCATATCTCATCAAACCTATTGAGGAAATCCATGGTATTGAAGAAGAGGAGGAGATCTTTTTCGATGCCATGGATGACTTTCCTAAACTAGCAAGTAAAAAGGACATACAATTGCTTACATTGTCCATGCTGGAGGGATCAAACTTGTTGCGTGAAGCTCTCAAAGTGGCGAAGAAACAATTAGAAGAGCTTCAGAAAAAATGTGACAAGGTTCTACCCACGGAAAAGAAACCTAGGAGAGAGTTCACACCCATTGGAATGACCTATGATGCTACTTTTGATCATCTCTGTGATCGAGGATTAATCAAACCTATTGGTACTACCGAGGATCCAACACCAGAAAAGCGATCTTTAAAATGGGATCCCAATTCCTATTGCAAGTACCATCGAGGAAACGGTCATAACACTTATAGATGCTACAGGTTTCAAAAACTT
Source organism: Chenopodium album (assembly GCF_948465745.1). Classification (NCBI taxonomy): domain Eukaryota; kingdom Viridiplantae; phylum Streptophyta; class Magnoliopsida; order Caryophyllales; family Amaranthaceae; genus Chenopodium; species Chenopodium album. Next base: position 16,189,547 of record NC_137839.1, on the reverse strand, counting down.
ATTCAAGATCTCATAGAATCAAACAAAGTCCCATTGCCTCTAGCTAGCGAGAAGACTGAGAAATCCTTCTCTCTACAAGTGATTGACAGACCCAGGAAGAGTAATAGACTCTATACTCCAATTGGGATTTCATATGCTAAAATGTTCAATATGCTCTCCGAGAGTGGCGAGGTCAAACATCTCGAACCGAGACCATTTTAATCATTAAAAAGGGCAGATAGGTTCTATTGTCAATACCATCAATCAGGGGGTCACACTATCGAAAACTGTTTTAAATTCAAAGATTTAATTCAGAAATTGATTGATGATAAAAAGCTAGTCCAAACTCCACAAGAGGAATACATAAGTATTAATGGAGTTTGGGACAGTGATGAAGAAGACGTCTACTTAAAAGACATGGTAGGACCTCCACCTTTGGTATCATATGCCATGGATGACTTCTTGGTTGAAGAAGATTCATCTATAGACGTCCTCAAAAGATCTGGGAGAATGCAACCTCCCATTTCAACACAACCTATACCAACTACGCAACAAGTTCCCAAACCTATCATAGAAGACAATGATATTGTCAAACAGTTCAAGAAAACCAAGGTTAAAATGAATGTATGGAAGCTTCTAGCAATATCTCGAGAGCATAGGTTGGCAGTGATACATGCCTTGGATAAGATAGGGATAGATTCTGACACCACTCCTAAGGGGTTGGCTAACTTCCTTACGAGTGATCTCCCAAGTCCTATCAACTTGATCACCTTTTCCGACAAGGATTTACCTCCAGAAGGTGACAAGCATTATAAGGCACTAAACCTCACAGTAGTCTGCAAGAGAATGAATGTCCCTATGACTCTTGTAGACAATGGATAGTCCATTAATATCTGTCCACTCAGAACTGCGAGGATTCTAGGCATAAGGGATGAAGACCTAACCTCGTCAACACAAGGAATAAGAGCTTACGATAATACTCGTCGTCAAGCTCTTAGCAAGATTACTATGAATATAACGGGGGGAGCAATAGAACATGCTACTACATTTTAAGTAGTAGATATTAAGGCTTCATTCAATTTATTGTTGGGACGCCTTTGGCTTCATGACCTAAAGGTCGTCCCTTCATCTTTCCACCAACAGGTGAAGGCCATAGTTGGAGGAATTCCCATTACGATCGATGCTTCATCTATGAGAATTAAAGCCATAGAAAATCCGATAATTAATGTGGAGCACGATGAAGATGATGAAGATTTGTGGGGCTTTAATGAAGAGTTCTCCTTAATCGAGGAGGATGAAAGGATCCCTCTCTACCACGACCCCCACTCCAACATGATAGTCAACGCTATTCTGAAAAAACAAGGTCATTTTCGTGGGAAGACCCTAGGAAAGAAGAAAGGAATAGAAAAATCGCCGGAATCACCTGGCCTCCCTAAATTAGACACTTTTGGACTTGGTTTCAAACCGACTCGGGAAGATCTCAAGCGATCCCATGAAAAGTCAAAAGCACGTAGGAACTCTCGCATCCAAAAGAAATCAATCCCAATGGATCAGTATCCTCTTACACTCAATGGACAATTCATAAAATGAGGAGAGGACTATCCATGCTACGAATTTCCCGAACCTTTTGTCATAAATGGCATAAGGCAACTGGGATTCGAAATTTTCCTAGATTGCTACTTTCTAGATGAAATACCAACTCCTATCCACAAGGAGAAAGCACCTCCATGCTTTGACTTTAATGTCATGAGATTACTATTTGGGCGAGAAAAAGATGAGCCGACGTACATAGAGGATAACTCCTCGCTCATCCAAACGGTCCTACAAAGCGAAAGCTTTGATCCCTCAAGGCTCATTACTCCAGCGGAAGGATCACTACAAGGGTGGCGCAAGACAGTCAAGGTGATTACTCCAAGCGGAAGAAGAATCTCCATTACGACAGGGCAAGGACCAATGTTTGAAGAGTCGTTAGAGTCAGAGTCAGAGTCTTTTCCCGTAGAGTCATCTAAATCTTTAGTTGTAGCACCCCCTTCTTTTATCTCTCCTCTTAGGATAGTTAACGGTTAAGTCCCTGAGGGCCTATCTCTCTTCGATGTAATGATTTCCGAATTTAATAATATGTCTTCTTCCTCTTACTCTTCGTGCTTTTCTTTAACCCAAGATGACGAGCATTGCTTAACTAACAATGAAAATGACAATGAACTTATTAAAGCAATGGAAACACTTGAAAATAAAACACCGATAATTGAGGAAACTGAGACGGTTGATATCTCAAATGATTCAGCCAATAAAAGAGAAGTTAAAATCGGATTAACACTTAATGAACAAGAAAGAACTGATTTAATCAATCTACTTAAAGAATTCATCGATGTATTCGATTGGTCATATAAAGATATGCCAGGCATTAATAAAGAAATAGCTCAACACACCATACCACTAATTCCAGGAATGAAATCTTTAAAACAAAATTTGCGTCGAATGAAACCCGACGTAGCTCTTAAAATAAAAGAAGAGGTTCAAAAACAAATAACTGCAGGTTTTATCAAAGTATCAAAATACCCCGAATGGTTTGCCAATGTCGTCCCAGTTCCGAAAAAGGATGGAAGGGTAAGAATATGTGTCGACTATTGAGATCTAAATAAGGTAAGTCCAAAGGACGACTTCCCTTTACCACACATCGATATTCTGGTGGATAACACAGCGAATCATGCACTTTTCTCGTTCATGGAAGGATACGCGGGGTACAATCAAATTCTCATGGCAGAAGAAGACATGGAGAAAACAACCTTCATAACACCATGGGGTACTTACTGCTACACGGTAATGACATTCGGGTTGAAAAATGCGGGTGCTACTTACCAACGAGCAGCTACTGCCTTGCTCCATGACATGATGCACAAAGAAGTTGAGGTATATGTGGATGATATGATTGTGAAGTCAAAAGATCGTCCAGGCCATCAAATAGCTCTGAGGAAATTCTTTGAAAGGCTAAGAAAATATAACATGAGGTTGAATCAAGGCAATCATGTCAATGCCACTGCCGAAAACCGAGAAGCAAATTCGAGGATTTATTGGCCGGTTGCAATACATAAGCAGTTTCATATCAAAATTGACTACAATATGTGAACCAATATTAAAAAAGCTTAAAAATAATGTACCAATAATATGGGATGACGAGTGGCAAAAAGCCTTTGAAAAGATCAAAGCCTATCTCGAAAATCCTCCCGTATTGGCACCGACACTTCCAGGAATACCTCTTAGGTTGTACTTAACAGTCACCAAAGAAAAAATGGGAGCCATGCTAGCACAAGAAGTAGAAGGAAAAGAAAATGCAATCTACTGAAAAAGATGCTCGAGTATGAGGTTTGCTATACACCACTTGAGAAATTGTGCCTTGCATTGGTGTGGGCCACAACCAAGTTAAGACATTACATGCTCGTGCATACGGTCTTTGTAATTTCCCGATTGGATCCACTCAAGTATTTATTCGAGAAATCTACACTCAATGGGCGTATATCAAGATGGATAGTCAACTTAGCCCAGTTTGATGTAAGATTCATGCCCCAAAAAGCTATCAAAGGATCTGTGGTTTCAGATTTTCTAGCAGACTTTCCAATAGAATATTCGACGCCAATATACGATAATGAATTTCCAGACGAAGACTTGATGGTCACGGAGGATGATACTTGGACTTTATACTTTGATGGAGCCTCAAACCAAAAGGGATGTGGCGTTGGAGTATTACTAGTATGACCTAAAGAAGAGCATGTTCCAATCTCCATAAAGCTAGATTTCGACGTTATCAGCAACGCTGGTGAATACGAAGCATGCGTGGTAGGCCTTGAAATAGCTTTGGCATTGGGAGCGAAAAATTTCGAATATTTCGAGACTCTTCATTGATCATCAATAAAATCTCTAAGAGATGGAAAGTAAGGAGCGAAAGTCTATCCCCTTACCTAACTTATCTGGAGACTCTCACTAATCAGTTAGAGAAGGTGGAATACACGTATCTACCTAGAGAAGAAAATCAATTTGCTGATGCCTTAGCAAGACTAGCCTCAATGGTTAAGATTCCTACGGAAATTGAGCAAATGCCTCTATTTATAGAAAAAGAGATAAACCACCTTATATTCAAGCTATAGAATATGATGAAGTGATCCAAGATGAAGAAGAAGAAGAAGAAGAAGAAGAAGAAGAAGAAGAAGAAGAAGAAGAAGAAGAAGAAGAAGAAGAAGAAGAAGAAGAAGAAGAAGAAGATGAAACGTGGTATACGGATATACTTAATTATGTCGCCAAAGGAGAATACCCTCCCCATGCTGACAAAAGAGCAAAACGAGCATTAAGACTCTTTGCTTCCCAATACGTACTCATAGACAATGAGTTACACAAAAGGGTACCTAAGGGTTGAGCTCTCTTATGTGTAGAAAAAAGTGATGCTCAAAGAGCAATGAGGATAGTCCACGAAGGAATTTGTGGAACTCACATAAATGGCAAAATTCTAGTCCAAAAAATAATGCGAGAAGGATACTATTGGACTACCATAAATAGGGATTGTCATCAATACGTAAAAATCTGCCCTAAGTGCCAAATTTATGCGAATTTACAACATGTTCCTCCATCTCTACTCTACACCTAAACTTCGCCATGGCCATTCTCTACATGGGGAATTGACATTATTGGTAAAATCACTCCCCCAGGAACAGAAGGTCACGAATATATTCTAGTAGCAATTGATTACTTCACAAAGTGAGTTGAAGCGTAATCATACGCTAAACTCACTACAAAACATGTAGCACTCTTTATCGAAAGAAATATTATTTGTCGATATGGAGTCCCACAAGAAATGATAAGTGACAATGGAACTCACTTTCAAGCCGAGTGTGAAAATTGTTACAAAAATACGGCATTCAAAACCATCATTCTTCTCCTTATAGACCTCAGGCAAACGGAGCATTCGAAGCGGCCAATAAAAATTTAAAGACTATCATCGAGAAAATGACAGAAAATTACAAGGATTGGCCTGACAAACTCCACTTCGCATTGTGGGGTTATCGCATGTCAATTCGCACATCAACAGGACATACGCCATTTTCCTTGGTTTATGGAATGGATGTCGTACAACATGTAGAACTAGAGATACCATCTTTACGCATTGCACTAGAAAGCAAACTCGATGAAGTTGAATGGACTAGGGCGAGATATGAGGAGCTAATTCTACTTGATGAAAAATGACTAGAAGCTCTACATCATACTCAATGCTACCAAACTCGTATGGCTAGGCATTTTAATAAGAAGGTCAAGACGAGAAACATCAAAGTAGGATACTTGGTGTTAAAGGCATTAAGGAAAAATGTTTTAGATCCAAGAGGAAAATTTAGACCTAATTGGTCTGGACCCTATATTGTCAAAACAATCCTATCAGGAGGTGCAACAAAATTAACTGATATGGATGGCAATGAGTTCTCGAACATGACAAATCTTGACCAACTTAAAAAGTACTACCCATAACAACTACAATAGGATACTCAAGAGAGCTACGTTTGGCATGATTTCTTAAGAAAGGATACGTAGTCAACCCTTTATGGGTGCGGCCACTTTATTTTTTTTCAAACCTCGCATCCTAGACTTAAAAATAAATTCGACAGAAAATCGACGAAACATCGGCGTCACAGAAAAAATCCCGGCGCCAGCCGATTAATCTTAGCGCCAGACAACAATGGTTGTCGCCTGACGCCAGACTGCCGCAGCTGACGCCAGTCGTAAAAGCGCGACGCCATTTTTCTGCAAAGTCCCTGGGAATATTTTGGTGTTTTTTGGAAAATTTTCGAATTCCGTACTCGAAAAAATTTCTGGAAAATTAAATTTTCAGTTTTCATTGCTTTAATAAATTAAATTTAAATGAGATGATTTAATTATAAAAGCTGCAATTTCATTAATAAAATAAACTAACAATTACATTATTGATGGAATTTAAATAAAGCTTAAATAAATGAACTTTAAATTTAAAACTAAGTCTAATAATTGAAAGTTAAGCAATGCTTTAATCTTTTTTCTCTTTCTTTGCTCTCTTCCTATTTTTGTCTGTATCCTCTTCTTCATCCATAACTTTAGCTAGTAGGCATCCTTTAGAGGACCTACATTACATTTTGGAGTAAATAGTTTCTCCCTTAGATAGGACCCCATGTTTCTTCTCTACCCAAGCCTTCTTTTCTAAAGTGTCAGCTTTTCTCTTTCTTTTATCCTTCGTAGAGCTTTTCTTCCTAAGCATTGTAGGTGTTTTGAAATCAACTTTTTCACCCAAGCGTTCCTTAACAGGAATCACTTTGTTCCCTAGACGACTATTCACATCAGTTTTACTCTGATTTTTCTTCATGTCCTTTGAAGGTTTCTTCAGAAGCCACTTCTTCAAGTATAGAAAACTCCCAAATTCCTTTGTCAGCTTTCCTCAAGTATGGAAGGCATTATCGGTGAAATTCTTCAAGCATAGAATGACACCAAATTCATACGTTGACTTTCCTCAAGCATGGAAAGTGTCATCCGGTAGGTTTCTTCAGGCTTAGAAAACTACCAAATTCTTCAGTCGGTTTTCCTCAAGCATTGAAAGCATTTTAACAAACGTCATCCGGTGGATACCTTCAAGCATAGGAAGCTACCAAACTCATTTGTCACCGATACACTGGTGTCAGATACGCATTTAATCCCTTTACTCTTTTATCTGTAGAACTAACATTTTTTTGCAGGTATCGGCGTATACAGAATGATTTAGGATCACAGAACGTCTTAAATCATTCTCCGTCCCTATCGACTACTTTGACTATCGTTTTCAAAACTAACATTTCTACAAACTCAGTCAAAGTGGGGGCTTCTGTAGACACCTAAAAATGTCTCCCCAAAACCAAACCCGATGATTAACAACCTTTCACCGCCACTATTGGTCAGGTTCAATATTTAATCCCGAGAGTGCTTAAAAAATCGTATTTGATTAAATTCATATTTTTGAAAAGCCCATGGATTAGTCTTGATGTTTGGTAAAAGCATAGTTTCAGCCCAAACTTATTATTTAATTTTAGCCCAAACCTTTTTTATTTTATTGTTTTATTATTTATTTTTGGCCAAAACCTTTTATTTATTTTTATTTAATTATTTTCTTATTTTAGCCCAAATAATAATAAGTCAGAAAAGGCCCGAAATTATCAATCGTCACTTAAAATGCCGAATAAACTTAGGGTTAAAAATGTATTCAGACTGAAAAACAGGCTGGAATTTTCCGCGCCACGGCAGGTACCTACCGTGTCACGGGAATCCTTCCCGTCTGACGGTGGGATTTCCCGTGACACGGGACATTCCGTGTCTTTTTCGCGTAAACCCTTAACACGTTTTCTATCTTGTTTTCTGAAAATTTCCCGCGTCACACCAAAAATGCACCGTGACATGGGAAAGTGTGTCGTCTGACGGTGGGACTTCCCGTGTAACGGTACAGTTTGTCGTGTCACGGGATACTTTTGTAGGGTTTTTATCATTTTAGGGTTCCGTGTGCTCCCTCAACACATTTTCCCTATAAATTCCCCCTCATTTCTGATGTACGGGGCACCGAGGAATTCTCTAACTTAATTTTCTCTCTTCTATGCTTTAGCCTAAACACTAGCCTACCCTTTTCACTTCAAAATTCCTTCTTCAAGTACTCAAAGGAGTCCATACTTTACTCGTGGTTCTGTCCTAAAGCCAAGGCGTGAAAGGTAGAACTGTTTGAGGGTTTGGCCCCAAAATCAACTTTACTTTATTTAATTTAATTATTTATTGTTTTATTATTTCCTTGAAGTTACTAACTCGTTTATTATTTTGTAGTTGCAAACAAACAGAATCAAAGTAAGGATCATGTTCCTTTTATTTCTATTATTTTTCTAACGATTTTATGTTGTTGGAATTGTGATTAAATTGCCTCCAATATTAATGTTTATTCTATTATTTTTATGATCACCATATTGCATGTTAAAGGGAATATGTAATTGAAAATCACGCCTAATAAGATAATTTGGACAACTGGTTTAGGTTCCTTTTTAATCTTGTTAATTAATTCAAGTGATCACCAAATATTTTAGAATTATGTGTGCATTAATATTAAACCAATTTAGTTAAATAGTAGTTTAGAGCAAATTGAATATTTTGTTTGTATGCCTTTGAGATCGCAGGAATCACTTTTCACTATAAGAATCGAGTAGAGGCCAATACGGGCGAATGTGACTCCATGACTCACTTCGTACCATCATCCCCGATCCTCCTTTCGTGGTTCCGAACCATATGGAGTTAGTAATCTCATGGATTATGAATGGGGTGTAACCTTCACGGGTCAATCGTTGTTGCCTTTGTTGTCCCTTTATCGTGGTTGCCTTTTATGATCCGTGAACGGTTTACAAGTTCCTTAAAAACTTGTTGGCGGCTCCCTACTTTATTTGTCCCTAATCGTTGTCCCTAATCGTAATGTCAATTCCCACTTCCTATGATTGCCAGGCATATTCACCACATGCTTTTAACGTAGGCGCACTTCGAATGACGCCTACAATTTGGCGACTCCACTGGGGAGGATTCTTAATTATTTATCGATTTGAGTGATCAGTATTTAATTAAGATGAGTGGATGAGACTTGAAAGATTCTTGAAAAAATATTCCTGTGATTAATTTGGCATTTTTGCATCTGCATAGACGTTTTAACGTCGCATTCAGGTCTGTCCTGTAGGAAAAATTGGATAACTTGGTTGCGCGCAAAGGAAAACAGGGCACCAGTCAGATCTTCTGACTGCCGTGCCACGGCAGAATCTGCCGTGTCACGGTACAGTGCACCGTCTGACGGTGCACAGTACCGTGACACGGGGAATTTTGCCGTGTCACGGCAGTCCTAAAATCAGTCTGGTGGCTTATTTTCTTTCCTCACAGTCGACTTCCTTCGATTTTTCTGAAAAAACGTATGCGTTCTACATGCGTCTTAGCCCTGGGGGATTTAAGCTCTATCGACCCAAAAACGCTCATGGCAATAAGGGTTCATTCGAGTTATTAAATCCACCCAAACCATGGAGTCGAGTTCGATTTCATCACGAACTCGCGGAGCCGCCCGTTAGCATACACCCTCAAGGGAGGCTGCCTTGCTAACGCGTCCAAACTCTTAACCATGGTACCCTTTTGACACCCAAAGCTTAACCAATAGTTGAACATAGATCTTGACTCTAGGTTGCGAACTTTTTTTTTTATCATCGTGCCTAAATGCTATGTGGTTGTTTGGTGCTAACCTTTATGAAATCACAAAACTGACCTGGAACTGCGCACCGTGTCACGGCATTTTCTGCCGCGCCACGGTAAACAGTGCCGTGACACGGGGCTGTCTACCGTCTGACGGTAGAATGCACCGTGTCACGACAGTCTGCACCGTGACACGGTGCCCAGGAAAGGTGTCCTGTCAGTCTTTTTTCGATTTTTGTGCGTACATATGTGAATGTTCTGTCCAGTTTGGTGTCATGTCTAGCTATACGGTCAAAACACGCGTCTATAACCTCACTTAATCACTCACATTTTGTGTTCACACACTTTTTTTTCCTTAAGTCGTGCACCACTTTTTGACCGTATTTTAGGGAAGTCTTGTTTTTGTGTCTTTTTTTTTTCGGAGTAAGTCGGATGGTATCCTCCCATATGTTTTTTTTTTTTTTTAAAAATAAATAAAATAAAAGTAGAATTTCAAAACTATAGAATTTTTTAATAAATTTTTTTTTTTTTTTCTTCTTTCCTTTTTTCTTTTTAATCCGGATGGGTTAAGGTTAAGTTTAGTCATTAAAGGTGTGTTTGTTTCGGTGTCACAACACTTGGTCAAGAAGCAGGGGTAGATTGTTACGGTTCGAGTTCATACCTCAACAACCTCGTATACCAAAGAGGCGTACAAGGAAACCACCTCAATCATCTCCACAAAATCCATCTCCAGTCTACTTTCAACCAATGGCCACTAAGTAAGACATCGAGAACCTCAACAGGACAATTGAAAGATTGTCTGACATGATGCAAACACTCACCACTAGAGTCAGCACGGTGGAACAAGACAATCAAAACAATGTCACTACTGCTGCAATGGACAAGATCAAGGAACAGATGAGCAAGATTTCTGAAGAATTCACTTATGTGGAACAACCTGTCACCTCTTCGTCCATAAAAGACAAGCTTCCTGAGAAGTTTTCCACTGCTGACATTCCCAAATTCAAGCCTACTGATAATCCTCTTTTCCATTTGAAGGCTTTTTCTGCAACTATGGCTCTTAAGGGAGTAGATGTGACACTCTTCCCTACAATGTTACCTCTTTCCTTAGAGCATGCCTGTCAACAGTGGTTCTATTCTTTGGAATCCAAACATGTCGCGACCTGGGAGGATGTTGCTGAAAGCTTTATGAATCGTTACAAGTGTAACATCCAGGCTAAGACTTCTGAACGTGAACTCTCCATTCTAAAACAAAAAGAGAATGAAGGCTTCACCACTTACTTAAGCAGGTGGAGGGAAACAGTTGCGCTCCTGGTGGATCCTCCCAAGGAGAAAGAAATGGTTCGCTTGTTCATTGCCAAACTAACTCATAAGTAAAAGCAACACTTGAAGTTTCTGCCTCTGAGTACCTTTGAAGCTGTATACGATATTGGAATCAATATCGAGGATGAACTAATTAAGTCTGTTGGTAGCAACAATAATAACAGCACTTGGAAAAACAAGAAGAACGACACTCCTTCTTCTTCGTCTTCTAAGCCCAATAATGCTACCAACAATATCAATATCAATGATGTGCTGGCCCTTAATGCTCCTCCTCAAAGATTCCAAAGGCAAAGGAGGGTTTACACGCCTTTGGGAATGACTTATGATGCTGCTTATGACCGTTTGCATGGTCAGGGACTGATTATGCCAATCGGACCATTTCCAGAACCTCGACCTGAGAATATGACCACTAGCTACGACCCCAATGCTTATTGCAAGTTTCATCAAGGCAAGGGTCATAACACTGAGAAGTGTTGGAGGCTGAAGGATGCAATCCAAGACCTGATCGATGCTAATCAACTTCCTGTCCCTCCAGGGGGCAAGAAGCCTAACATTCAAACATGTCTTCTTTCTGATGCTTTGGCTATCATGGGAGATGAAGTCTCCTTTGATCCGTCGATACTCATTCAACCTGTGAATGAACCTCTGCCGGAAGTTGTGTTTATCTCAAGTACTGAAGAAGTGAATGGGATTTGGGATAGTGATGATGAAGACGTCTATCTCAAGGATATAGCCTGTTCATCTCTTGGCACAAGTGAAGACGTTTGGGGGGACTTTGAGGTCAAGGTTCTCACTAGAAGTGGACGGTTGCAACAACCTAATCCACCTCCACCTCCACAACAATCACATCCGATAGTTGATCCCATCGACCCTTTGAACAACGATGTAATCAAACAACTGCAAAAGACCAAGATGGAGATGAATGTATGGAAGCTTTTGGCCACTTCCCACGAGCACCGAAAGGCTGTGATGAATGCTCTGGTGAAGATAGGAGTTGATGATGACATGACTCCTCAAGGGCTGGTCAACTTTCTCACTACTGAATTGTCAAGTACTAGCAATCTGATTTCGTTTTCTGATAAGGATCTGCCCCCAGAAGGGGACCAACATAATAAGGCCTTACACCTCACTGTGGTGTGTAGGCAGATGAATGTTCCTATGAGCCTGGTTGATAATGGCTCTGCAATCAATGTGTGCCCACTCCGTACTGCAAAGAAATTGGGCATAAAGAATGAAGAATTGACTCCCTCCACTCAAGGGATTCGCGCTTATGATAATACTCGCCGTCAAGCCGTGGGTACTATCATACTGAATATAACTATTGGGGCCATTGAACGTCGCACCAAATTTAAGGTGGTGGACATTAAGGCCTCTTTCAATCTGTTGTTAGGACGCCCTTGGCTTCATGAGCTAAAGGCGATTCCATCATCGCTGCACCAGAAAGTGAAAGCCATAGTTGGAGGGGTTATGATTACTATTGATGCTTCTCCTATGCGAATTCAAGTTATTGATACTCCTATCGTCCATGTTGAACATGACGAAGAAGATGAAGATCTTTGGGGGTTTTCACTTGATGATGTTCTTGTGATTGAAGAGGAGGAAAAATGTCATCTCGACTTCGATCTCTATTCAAACACCAATATCAACGCCATTCTGAAGAAGCAAGGTCATTTCCCTGGAATGACCCTTGGAATCAAGAAGAAATTGGGTGAATCTTGGGGACATCCTGGTGCACTCAAGAAGGATACTTTTGGCTTGGGATTCAAGCCAACAAAAGAAGATGTGAAACAAGATTTATTGAAGATGAAGGCTCGCAATAATGCTCGAATCACGAAGACGGAAATGGCCATGGATCCATATGCGTTCACCCTCAATGGCCAGTACATCAAAGAAGGGGAAGACTTCCCATGCTATGAATTCCCTGAGCCATTCGTCCATGATGGGATCCGTGAACCAGGATTCGAGGTGTTCCTCGATTGTGACTTTGTTGATGAAGGCGAAGATCCCTTCACAACCAAAAATCCAGCTAGCCCGAACTCTGATGATTTAGGAATCAACCTGCTTTTTGGAATGGAGAAGAGTGAGTCTAAGCCAGTCCGCAATGATAACTCCGAACTCGTTCAAGGTGTCATAGCAAACAAGGATTTTGACCCCTTCGAGTTAATCGTCCAAGCTGACAACATTTCAAGGGGATGGCGCAAGACATTGAGGATCACTACGCCGAGTGGAGAAAAGTTGGAAATAACCGCTGTCGAGGGTCCTATGTTTGATGAGTCTGAGTCGTCTGGGTCCAAGTCCGAGTCTGAATCTAAGTATGTAGACGAGTCCTTAGAGTCTGAGGCCGACCCTCTTTCTGCTATAGAGTTCAACCCTGAGTCTCTTGTTGAGTCCTCTCTTTCTAGTCTTAATAATTCCGGTGAGGTCGCAGCCGACCTTGCCCCTCTTGATGTATTAGCCAATGAATTCAATAAAATGAGTACCTTTGATTACGATGCGTGTCATTCCCCTAGCCCTGATCAATATTGCTTTGCTAATGATAAAAATGACAAAGAAATAATAAAAGCAATGGAAGAACACGAAAATAAAACAGCAGTTATCGAAGATACAAAAACAGTTAACATTTCCAATGATACGACTGTTAAAGAAGTAAAAATTTGATTAACACTAAGTTAAGATGAACGCAAAGAGCTAATTAACTTGCTTAGTGAATTTGTTGATGTATTTGCTTGGTCATACCAAGATATGCCAGGAATTGACAGGGATATAGCTCAGCATACGATACCACTCATTCCAGGTATGAAGCCCGTCAAACAAAAGTTGCGCCGTATGAAACCCGATGTGGCTCTCAAAATCAAGGAAGAAATCAGGAAGCAGTTGGCCGCAGGTTTCATCAGAGTATCCAAATATCCAGAATGGATAGCAAATGTGGTTCCAGTTCCAAAGAAGGATGGAAGGGTCAGAATGTGTGTTGATTACAGGGATCTCAATAAAGCAAGCCCAAAAGATGGGTTCCCTCTACCTCACATTGACATTCTGGTCGATAATACAACAAACCATGCACTCCTGTCATTCATGGATGGTTACGCCGGATATAATCAGGTATTGATGGCCGAAGAAGACATGGAGAAAACCACATTCATCACGCAATGGGGTACATATTGCTATACGGTAATGTCATTCGGGTTTAAAAACGTGGGTGCCACCTACCAAAGAGCAGCTACAGCATTGTTACACGACATGATGCACAAAGAGGTGGAGGTCTATGTCGATGATATGATCGTTAAGTCTAAAGATCGCCCAGGCCATATTATTGCACTTCGCAAATTCTTTGAAAGACTCTGCAAGTACAACATGAGATTAAATCCAGCAAAATGTGCATTCGGAGTCACGTCAGGCAAATTACTTGGATACGTGATCAGTTCTCGAGGGATTGAAATAGATCCTACAAAAGTAAAGGCGATCATGGCCATGCCACCACCCAAAAATGAGAAGGAGATTCGAGGTTTCATTGGAAGATTGCAGTATATAAGTAGGTTTATATCAAAGCTCACAGCAATATGTGAACCTATATTCAAGAAGCTCAAGAAAAATGTCCCAGTCACATGGGATGACGATTGCCAAAAAGCTTTCGACAAAATCAAAGAGTACTTGGCAAACCCACCCGTGCTAGGGCCAGCAATACCTGACTTTCCTCTTCGACTCTACCTTACGGTCACAAGAGAAACGATGGGGGCAATGCTAGCACAAGAGATCGAAAACAAGGAAAATGCAATCTACTACTTGAGTAAGAAACTTCAAGGGTATAAGACGCGATACACACCACTTGAAAAGTTGAGTCTTGCACTTGTGTGGGCCGCACAGAAACTAAGACATTACATGCTCACTCATACGGTGCATGTCATGTCCAAGATGGATCCTCTCAAATACTTGTTCGAAAAAGCGACACTCAATGGCAGATTATCAAGGTGGATAGTCAATCTTGCTCAGTTTGACTTGAGATTTGTGCCACAAAAAGCCATCAAAGGTTCTGCGGTTTCTGACTTCTTAGCAGACTTTCCGCTAGAAGAAGTTGAAAAAGAAGAAGATGAGTACGATTTCCCTGACGAAGATTTACTCATGACCGAAGATGATAGCTGGACACTCTATTTCGATGGAGCTTCAAACCAATAAGGATGTGGTGTAGGAGTCTTGCTTGTATCACCCAATGAAGAGCACATCCCAATTTCCATGAAACTCGACTTTGATGTCACCAAGAATGACGCAGAATATGAAGCATGCATTTTGGGGTTAGAAACAGCTGTCGACTTGGAATTAAGAAACTCAGAATCTATGGTGATTCTTCACTCATCATTAACCAAATCTTCAAGAGATGAAAAGTGAGAAGTGAAAGTCTCGCTACGTATCAAGCTCATTTAGAAACTCTCACGGAGTAACTAGATGAAGTGGAATATACGTATTTGCCAAGAGAAGAAAACCAATTCGCCGACGCACTAGCTAAATTAGCATCAATGGTGCGAATTCCAACTAATACAATAAGAATGCCACTGACCATAGAAAGAAGATATGAGCCGGCTTATGTTCATGCACTGGACGATGAACAAGAACCACAAGAAGAAGATGAAGAGCCATGGTATATAGACATCCTTAATTATGTGACAAGAGGAGAATACCCTCCTAATAATGATAAAAGGGAACGTCGTGCTTTGAGGCTCCTGGCCTCACAGTATGTGCTCATCAGGGGAGAACTCCACAAGAGAACTGCAATGGGAAGAAATCTCTTATGCATAGCCAAGAAAGAAGCACATAAAACCATGAAAAACCTTCATGCCGGTATATGTGGAACACACATGATGCAAAGATGTTAGTCCAAAAGATTCAACGATAAGGTTACTATTGGACTACTATGGAGAGAGATTGTCACGAATACGTCAAGAAATGTATGAAGTGTCAAATCTATGCAAATTTACAGCATGTTCCACCTTCGCTTCTCTACACATATACTTCTCCATGGCCTTTCTCCACTTGGGGCATCGACATCATTGGAAAAATAACACCACCAGGACAAGGGGGGCATGAATTCATTCTCGTAGCAATCGACTATTTCACCAAATGGGTCGAAGCTGCCTCATATGCTAAGCTGACGGCGAAACATGTAGCTCAATTCATTGAGAAAAATATCATATGCCGCTATGGGGTACCACATGAGATGATCAGTGATAATGGAACACATTTCCAAACCGAATGCGCGGAATTATTACAAAAATATCATATCAAGCATCACAGATCATCACCTTACAGACCACAAACAAATGGTGTAGTCGAATTGGCCAACAAAAATGTGAAAACTATCATCGAAAAGATGACAGAAAATTACAAGGATTGGCCAAGTAAGCTACATTTCGCCCTTTGGGGTTATCGAACCTCTGTTCGTACATCAACGGGGGCTACACCTTTCTCTTTGGTCTATGGAGTTGAAGCTGTACAACCAATCGAACTCGAAATCCCTTCTCTTCGAATCGCATTGGAAAGCCAACTAGATGAAGTCGACTGGATTAGAGCAAGATACGATGAACTGGTCTTACTTGATGAAAAACGCTTGCCAGCTTTGCATCATGTCCAAACCTACCAACAGCATATGGCGCGACATTTTAATAAAAAAGTCAAGACGAGGAATATCAAAGAGGGTAACCTAGTGCTTAAGGCACTTCGTAAAAATGTGTTAGATCCAAGAGGAAAATTCAGACCGAATTGGTCAGGCCCGTACATTGTTAAAGCCATCCTGTCTAGCGGAGCGGCACAATTGGTAGACATGGACGGTAATGGTTTCCATAATTTAACCAACTTGGATCAACTCAAGAAATTCTATGCCTAGTCGCATGGGTTCATGACCCAATAGAGCTACGTTTGGCCTGATTCCTTTTTAGGATACGTAGGCAACCCCTCAAGGGGGCCCGGCCACTTTAAAAAAAAATTCCTCCCTCTGTTGATCAAATGTGCGCGTCAGTTCAACATTGCGTCACACCATAAAAAAAAAGGGGAAATTGCCGCGACACGGGACATTCCACCGTGTCACGGTATTGTTCACCGTGGCACGGTGGCCCTGAGCGCAAAAAAAAAAAAAAAAAAAAAAAAAAAAAAAAAGGGGGGGGAAATTGCCGTGACGCGGGAAATTGTAACGTGTCACGGGATTTTTCACTGTGACACGGTGGAATTTCTGGTTTTCCGTTTTTTTTTTTTTAGTGACGCATTCGTTGCGAATTCATTGTTTGTTTGAGGTTTTTTTTTAATTTTCGTTCTTCCATTGCGTCCGACTCCTTGACTCGGATAAATAAAAAAAATATAAAAGTCATTGTAATTTTTTATTTTTAAGGCTGAAATAAATGTGCTATTATTATTAAAATAAATGCGACTACAATTATTGGCATCATATGCCTTATTTTAAATAAAAATTATAAATCATAAAAAGCAAAGCACTATTGATCTAATCTCTCTTCACTGTAGGAACATCCTTCTCTTGGTCAATTAGGTCGGCCTTCACCATTAATGTGTCTTTCGTAGCCCGAACCGTCACACCCCTAGTCGAACTTTCACCCCTTTCACCTTTCTTGAATTTTTTCGGTTGTTTCTCCCTATAGACCATCTTTTCTTTTCCCTTCCCTTTCACATAATTCTTCTTTCTTGGCATTATAGGATTCTTAAACTCAATCCCTTGTGTTCTTGGACCTAGACGATCTTTAGGAGGGGCCTTCTTATTTCCAAGACGACTCTTCACATCAGACTTGCGTGATCCGAATCGTTCCCTCTTACTTCTAGGGTTCAACCCTGCCTTGTATGCACTAGATAAAGGAGGAGGAGCTTGGTCACTTGCAGAAACGGTCCACAAAGGTCTTCCAATCCAATAAGTCTCGTACTTGTGAACGTTACTTTCATGCAACGATACTTCACGAGGACTATCGTTATAGCGTGGAATTACTTGTTCAAGTCCATACTGCCGCATCAATCGAGAAGGGCAATAAAAGGTCAGTTTTGAGATACTAGGAACACGGCAATATGGAGTATCATTCGTGCCAACCATCCTAGTAAGCCTCCACCAAGGCACCACCCAACGAATGGAAAATTCCCTCTTTGCAAAGAAATTTTTCCAATCTTCATACGACATGTTCGCAGAGTAATTCATTTTCCTGCGGACTAGGTCCTTAGGACCATATTTTTCAACATCGTCGGGGGCTTCAAAAAATTCTAAATGCTCCATCAACCAAATCTGCAAAAAAGAGAGAAAAAATCAGTCGTTAAAAAAAAATAATAAATAAAAAAAATATTTGCAGATTCCCGTGACACGGCAGGTTTCACCGTGTCACGGAAGACATCCACCGTGACACGGTGCCTGTTTTGTGTCACGGGGGCTACTCGGACTGTATTTTTACCTGCAGCAGTACCAGAGAGCCCTTCCTGATGGCTTTCCGGTCAGCTTTTACTTCGTCAAGGCCACGAAATGTTTCTCCAAGGCACGTCGGCATAGGAGATCTTCCAGATTCGACATGTTCAAGCACAGACTCTAGACAAGCATGTCCTACCCTACCGTTTGCAAATAAAAGCTTGCTAAACATGCAAAAAATATATGCCCTTCTACGATATACATGATAAGACTCAGAGATAGGGCGATTAAAATATAAATTTGCAAGTTTTTCTAAGTCTACCTCATTACCACAAACAATTCTATTTAAATCTGGATCTGTTAGATTCAGATGGCGTTCAAAATCTTGGTAATAATATTCACGTAGGGTAGGCATGGCAATAAGATTTCTAGCAGGAAATCCAAATATTGCACCGAATTCCTCCGGCAGGGGACAAATTTCATCATAATCAAATTTAGAACAGTGTGTTTCTGGACTCCAATAATCTAATGCTGCCCTAAGAAAATCATGTTCAATAGCTACATGTCGCAGGGCTAGCAAACCCCTGACATGAAATAATTCTAACTCTCTTTTTTCAGCATTGGTCAAAGAATAAGACCAGTCGCGCAATGTAATCAAAATTCTGAGACATGATTATTGAAATATGAAATTCTAAATTATTTTGTGTTTCGTAATTATGCATATCATGAATAAACTGGTCTTATTTTATAGCAAAAGCGCTCGGAACTGCCCAGAATTTATCTTTTCATACGCGTACAACACACCGCTGAGTAAAACGCGCACCGTGACATGGCAAGTCTCACCGTGTCACGGGAACTTTTGCCGCGACACGGCAGGTTCTGCCGTGACACGGTGCACAGTGTCGTCTCACGGCACCTCACGCGTTTTTTTTTTCATCTTTTCCCGTATCTACCCGGATTTTTTTTATAGTATTTTATCTTCTCCGTTTATTTTTCAGTTTTCTGAGAGTTTTATTTCTAATAAAATTCTCAACTTTTTTATCTCTATTATTATCATTTTTTTTATATATTATCTTTATCTTATTTATTTATTTATTCATCACTTTAATATTTTATTTCTCTATCGTTTTATTTATTTTTGCTTGTCTTTATATTCCTTTTTCTTTTGGGGAAGGTAATTTTATTTATTATCACTTTAATTTCTTTATTTCTTTATCATTTTATTTATTTTTGCTTGTCTTTTTTATTTCTTTTTCTTTTGGGGAAGGTCGTACCTCCATTACTCCACTTATATTTTTTGTCGCGTCATTAATAAATACACGATCACACACAATGAGTTTCAAGCACACACTAACACACAATAATAAATACATAAACTATGAATAATGTACAAAAGAGTCATAATAAATAAACATGTAGAGTGTCATCATAGTATGTACAAATAAAAACCCTCGGTCAAAAGTCTCTAGAGCCAGAATCAGTATCATCTCCACCCTGCGAATATGGGAACGGTGAGCCGAAGAGTCCCTCCTTCATCCGAGTATGGGGAGTAGTGTCCCTACTAGTCCTTGTGACCCCAGTAGTAGTCAAACTCAAGGCAGGACCCGTCCAGCCGGAAAATGGTGTAGACTGGCCCAAAGACACGGGAATCGTCGGTGAAGGCATCGTCCCATACATCGGAACTGAGAACAAGCCCGACACCGGTGGAGGAATCCCAGACAATGGAGCTGAAAATGAACCAGGATCCAAGGGAGTCAAAACAAACCCAAGCTCAGGCTGTGGAGGCTGAGAAAACGACTGCCGCTGCCCCTGACTCTGGCTCGTAAAGCGCTGGGAAGACTGAGGCTGCTGCCACTGAGCCTCCTGAAATGGCTGAGTAGTCTGAGGCTCTCGCTGAGAATGAGAACGCCGGTGAATCTCAGGAGATCGTCTACCACAACCAAGCTCCTCCTCGTCCGAGCCTCTATGCCTCGAGCGCGAGCGGGACCTCCGTTGCTCCTGAAAGATACAAAATCAAAAGGTGTCAACAATGCAAAATAAAACAGATGGAAGAAGTAAAAAATGAATGATACCTCAAGAATGTCGCTAGAGCTCCGACAACACGCACCACGCCGAAGCTTGATGATGCAATACTTCAGGGCGTCAACCAGCTTCATAAGTCCCATCATCTCTGGGCGCTTAGGCTGAGGATAAAACAAAGAAAAGTCAGTAACAAGCGGTGTTAAAAGGATGAATAATGTATCAAAAAAAACTTACCGGCTTAAAGACCTCGGGCAGAGACTCCTGCGCCTGTCTGTAACCCTCCGGCGCGTCAGCGATATGGTCCTCGGTGATACCAATCGGCCCTGGATAGCGGACAGACTGAGGAGGAATCTCGATCCTCCCCACAGGGCGAATAGTCGTCTGAAAATATGATCGAATAATCAAGTTATTCGACTATTTAAAATAGAGACTAGTGACGAAGATCCTCAAAAGAAATTATACCCCAGGAAGATGGGGTGGAGGAGCCAGAGAGGGAAGCAAGTCCCGCGCATAGTCACCCTCCATGTGTACAAGCTCCTGCCATGGAAAATTATAGCGCTCTCCCCTGTTTATCAACTCTCTGATCAAGCGTGAGTCCAGCATCGACTCTGGTGGAGATGAGGGCACCACAAAGCGATCGCCGCTATGCTGACGAACGACTCGCTCCCCCAAATACCAGACAAAGCGTCTGGTACCAACCAAAATGGTGCGGTGCGCTGAAAGACGCAAGGCCTCAGGTAGATCAGTCATCCCGGCCCAAGGACGATACTAGACATCAATGGCAACCTGAAAACCATAAAAAAGTTGGCGTGAAACAACGGAAACAACGTCAGAAGGAAAATAACAGGTAACAAAACTAATCCTTACGCCAACAGAAGAGGTGCCTCGACGTAGTAGCCCACGCAGTGCAGGGACGGACTCTACCCGCAACTCTCCTCGATCACGCCAGCTGGCCCCGACAGGGAAATCATGGACCGCTCCACGACGCCGGCGAGGAGCCAAGCCTGGGAAGTACTCGTAGAACCATAGCTGCGATGAAAAGTAATATTTAGCACATGAGTCGAACAAGTTAAAGTGAAACAAAAAGGGAAAAGATCATCACCTCTACGATTCTCCACAGACCACAGACGGTGATGGGAGATTCGTCATTCAGCTGTCGACAGCCATGACGTAGCGATAAGAGAAGATCGGCGTATCCAAGGCTGGCCTAGCTATAGGATCCTATCTCATGGATCCTGACCAAAGAGGGGAGGTAGCAAAGGAGTACGCGTGAACTCCTATCAGGAGAAAGGGTCATAGAGATCAGGATCAGGATGAAGATCCGCACTCGCTGCTCAGCCGACGTATCCTCCATGTCGAAGCCACGAGCTAAAACTGAATCCAGCTCCGATCGTCCGCTCCTAGGACCACCTCGAGACACTGGTCGGGTCCTGATATGTTGAACGATTGGACCCAACAAATCAGGTGCCTCAGCCGATCCCCAAGACAGATCAAACATCTAAGCTACAGCCCGGTCGGTGAAGCGCAGCCCGCTAATCATACTGAAGTCTAGAGGGGTCACCGTCATCTCCCCCCAAGCAAAATGAAAAGTGTTGGTAGTATCCCAGAAATACTCCAACAATGCGCAAACGACCGTTGCACCGCAACCCCGGGGGCTACGAAACCCTACAACCGCCGTATAGAAATATACTAAACCAGCCGATTCCCATAGGGCGTTCGTAGCAGGATCCCTTGTAATGATCTGGTGAAGTAGAGGGATCAAATTGTCGGCTCCAGAACCGTGGTGGCGAAGCGTGCCATCGACTATGCCGGAGAGTGGGCGATGAGAAACATGGTTTTCACGGCAGAAAACCAACTGGTCTATAGTCCACGGAGGTGGAACCCACCTACCTCTACTCGTAGAAGCCTGAGGCTCAGACTCTAAAGCATCGTCGTCCATACCCTCAGGAATAGTGGGAGTGTCCTCCCGAAAAGCCCGACGCCGGCCGTGGGTAGAAAGATCGCAATCTCGTCGCCTAGGCATGCTATTATAAAAATCTAAATGCTTAGCATCATTTTCTAAGACATTTAATTCAAGTTGCGTTTTTATAAAAATAAAGATCTAAATACTTAGCATCATTTCCTAAGTTATTTAGTTATTTATCGAATTATACGCTAAATTTTTACCTCCAGGCTAAAAATTGGCGAAATCATGGTATTTAGTTTCTTCATGACAAACTAATACTACAGTTCTCCTAGCCGCATGATACTATGTTCTCCATGACAATATAGTACATACGCAAAATATGTTTTGAAGTTGCACAAAAACAATGAATCAACACATCATGAAATATTTCACAAGGTTTACCACCATTTTTTCACCATTTCAAGAAGTAACATGAACATCATTTCACAAAAGTAGTACCCAAAAATGGTGATTTGCTCAATTCTCCATCAAAATCATGCAATTTTTGTCTCAAATTTCTCACAAACACACATACATACATATACAAGTAAAATCATGGCAAGAATTTCAACATAAAACCTCAAAATAAAAAATCCCTAAATTGATTTATAAGGATTTTTCATGAAATTACTTATTTGAAGCAAATTCGAGACAAAAATCAAAGGAAACTTACATGGATGCTTGTAGAGAGTCGAAAATGAGGAAAATAGCAAGAAATTAGAGCAAAATTGGTGGAAATTTGAGCTCCAAAAGCTCAAAAAACTTCGAAGATCTGCGCAGCCGCCGTGACACGGTTGATCTTGGTCGCGGCTTGGTTGAAGATCGACGTGTCACGGGGACCAAGTCTCGTGTCACGGGAAGAACAGAGAACGCCGGAGCCCTGTTGTGCAGCAGCAGCACCGACGAACAACAGCAACAACAACAGCAGTAAGCAGCAGCGAATAACAGTAGCAGCAGCTCGCAGCAGAAGCAAAAATAAAATTAAAAAAAAAGAAAGAAAGAAAGAAAAACAGAACCGCCGTGTCACGGTTGCCGTTACCGTGTCACGGTGAGGCCGGACGACCGTCGGTTGACTTAACCGTGGCGCGGCGATTTGTGTGAGCAAGAAGATGAAAATGGAGAAGATAGAGAGAGGAGATGAATAAGGAAATGGCTAAATGGTGAAACAAATGAAGCAGAAGTGTGAATTTAAAGCCAAAACAGTAACCGTTACGAACCCCGTTCACCGTGCCACGGTTACCGTTATCGTGTAACGGTACACTGATGACGTGGCGCGCTGGGATTCGTCGATAAAATGCATAATGATTCACGCGTTGACCAATTCAAACAGCAGGAAAAAAAATGTAAAATATTCCCGTGACGCGGGGTTTCATCCTGTCTGACGGGAGAAGTTACCGTGTCACGGCAAAAAAGCGACGTGGCACGGCAGTTCTGCGCATTGTCAGCGAATATTCCTGGAGTTTTTGACCAGTTTGAATGATTTTTTGATGCAGAAGAGAAACGACAATTTTGGGAGGACCTAGACGAGGTGGTGCAGGGTGTCCACCACTCAGAGAAGTTATATATTGGAGGGGATCTAAATGGGCACGTTGGGGCGAGCCGAGATGGCTATGAGAGTGTCCATGGAGGCTTTGGGTATGGGCAGAGGGACGCCGGTGGTGAAGCTATTATGGATTTTGCCCAATCATATGATTTAATTTTGGCTAATACTTGGTTTAAGAAGAGGGATTCACACTTGATAACTTTTCGGAATGGAGCAAATGCAACTCAAATAGACTTCCTGCTCACAAGGAGCATAGATAGACAAAGTTGCATAAACTGTAAGGTTATCCCAGGGGAGAGTGTGGTCACCCAACACCGGCTATTGGTAATGACTATTCGTCTGAAAGAGAAGGCGAAGAAAAAAGTTAGACAAGAAGAACCAAGGATAAGATGGTGGACCCTAAGGGATGCAAAAGCTAAGGTTTTTACAGAAAAGGTAATTGAAGAAGCGGATTGGGATGGAGAGGTGGATCCGGACATGACTTGGTTACGAATGAAGAACTGTTTCCTAAGAGTGGCCAAAGAGGTCTTAGGGGAAGTAAGGGGAAGAACTTCGGTACAGAGAGATACTTCGTGGTGGAATGAAGAGGTGAAAGCAGTAATTAAGCAAAAAAAGGAATGCTATCAAGCCTTAGGAAAATGTAGGAGTGATGAAACCTTTGCAGCGTATAAGGAGGCTAAGAGCAAGGCAAAGGCAGCTGTTCGCCAAGCAAAAGAAAAGGCATATCAGGAGGTTTATGAAAAGCTTGATTCCAAGGAGGGAGAAAGGATCATTTATAAGATGGCAAAGAGAAGACAAGAGGCAAGGAAGGATATTGGCATGGTGAAGTGTGTCAAAGATAAGAACCAAATGGTCCTAGTGCAAGAGGAGGGCATCAAGGACAGGTGGAAGGGGTACTTCGATGAATTATTTAATGGAAGTAATGGAGTTGTGATAGGAGATACCTCTATGAGTGATGAAGAAATCAACATGGAGTATGTGCGAAGGATTAGGAGAGTAGAGGTGGAGATTGCACTGAGGAAGATGAAACCTAAGAAGGCGGTTGGCCCTGATGGGGTACCGATAGAGGTGTGGAGGTGTTTGGGTAAGATTGGTATTGATTGGTTAACAAACCTTTTCAACAAGATATGGACGGCTACAAGGATCCCACAAGATTGGAGGAAGAGCACCTTGGTCCCGGTTTATAAAAACAAAGGAGACGCTCAAGATTGTTCTAACTATCGAGGAATTAAGCTTATGAGCCATACTATGAAGTTGTGGGAAAGGGTGATTGAACAAAGGTTGAGGGCATGCACAAGCATTTCAGATAACCAATTTGGTTTTATGCCTGGGAGATCTACTATGGAGGCAATCCATTTGATAAGACAAATGATGGAGTTTTATAGGGTAAAGAAGAAAGATCTTCATATGGTCTTTATTGATTTAGAGAAGGCATATGACAAGGTGCCAAGAGAGATACTTTGGTGGGCAATGTTGAAGAAAGGTATCCCACGAAGGTATGTAGACCTAGTTAAGGATATGTATCGGGATGTGTCAACAAATGTGAGGACATGCGGAGGGTTGACAAAAGATTTCCCTATTACAATCGGATTGCATCAAGGGTCTGCATTAAGCCCTTTTCTTTTTGCAACGGTTCTAGATGAATTAACTAGACCAATTCAAGATGAGGTTCCATGGTGTATGCTGTTCGCAGATGATATCGTTTTGGTGGATGAGACTAAGGATGGGGTTAATGTCAAGTTGGAGCAATGGAGGCAAAGGTTGGAATCTAGAGGGTTTAAGCTAAGTCGGAGTAAGACTGAATATTTGGTATGTCGTTTTGGCACTCAGAGGGGGACAAGCAATGAAGTGGTGAGTTTGGATGGAAAGGATTTGACCATGAGTGAATGTTTTAAGTACCTAGGGTCGATCATCCAGAAGAATGGTGACATTGATCAAGACGTGACCCACAGGATTAAGTCAGGGTGGCTTAAATGGAGAGCGGCCACGGGAGTGTTATGCGACCGCAGCATTCCCTTAAAGTTGAAGGGAAAATTCTACAGGACTGCCATAAGACCAGTGTTGCTCTATGGTACAGAATGTTGGGCTTCTAAGAAAGAGCATATTAAAAAGATGGAGGTTACGGAAATGCGCATGTTAAGGTGGATGTGTGGAAACACTTTAAGAGATAGAATCAGAAATGAGGTTATTCGCAAGAAAGTAGGTGTGGCGGGCATTGTAGATAAATTAAGGGAAAATCGTCTGCGTTGGTTTGGACATGTAAGACGGAGACCCGAGGGTGCACCGGTGCGAAGAGTGGAAGAGTGGGACCATGGAGGGATTAAACGAGGAAGAGGGAGACCAAAGATGACTTGGTTGGAAGGAGTGAGGAAGGATATGAAGTGCATGGATTTACGTGAGGATGAAGTTTTGGATCGTAAGGGATGGAGGAGAAAGATTTATGTTGATGACTACACGGAATAATCAAATTTGGTTCATGTTAGCCGACCCCACTTTTGGGATTAAGGCTTTGATTGATTGATTGATTGATTGATTGAATGATTTTTTGAGGTTATTGGGCGGTTATTTTTCGCTGGAATTACGCGGAAAATTCTAACTGAAACTTAAAGGGGACTAAAATTACCATTTTACCCCTAGCAAGCATCAAAGTCTATTTTTCGGCATTTTAAGCACTTAATGTGGTCGGATAATCGACTTAAAATTGTGAATCATCTGCGGCCCACGTTCGGGGATAATCGAACCATCATACACTTTCAAATTTCAGCAATCGTCGGCTTTCCTCAAGCTTGGAAAGCATTATCGGTGGATTTTTCTTCAAGTATAGAAAACCGCCAAGTCGGCTTTCCTCAGGCTTGGAAAGCGTTATCGGTGGGTTTTTTCTTCGAGTATAGAAAACCGCCTAGTTGGCTTTCCTCAGGCTTGGAAAGCGTTATCGGTGGATTTTTCTTCAAGTATAGAAAACCGCCAAGTCGGCTTTCCTCAGGCATGGAAAGCGTTATCGGTGGATTTTTCTTCAAGTATAGAAAACCGCGAAGTCGGCTTTCCTCAGGCATGGAAAGCGTTATCGGTGGATTTTTCTTCAAGTATAGAAAACCGCCAAATTCCTTTGTCGGCTTTCCTTAAGTATGGAAGGCATTATCGGTGAAATTCTTCAAGCATAGAATGACACCAAATTCATACGTCGACTTTCCTCAAGCATGGAAAGTGTCATCCGGTAGGTTTCTTCAGGCTTAGAAAACTACCAAATTCTTCAGTCAATTTTCCTCAAGCATTGAAAGCATTTTAACAAACGTCATCCAGTGGATTCCTTCAAGCATAGGAAGCTACCAAACTCATTTGTCACCGATACACTGGTGTCAGATACGCATTCTATCCCTTTACTCTTTTATCTGTAGAACTAACATTTTTCTGCAGGTATCGGCGTATACAGAATGATTTAGGATCACAGAACGTCTTAAATCATTCTCCGTCCCTATCGACTACTTTGACTATCGTTTTCGAAACTGACGTTTCTACAAACTCAGTCAAAGTGGGGGCTTCTGTACACACCTAAAAATGTCTCCCCAAAACCAAACCCGATGATGAACAACCTTTCACCGCCACTATTGGTCGGGTTCAGTATTTAATCCCGAGAGTGCTTAAAAAATCATATTTGATTAAATTCATATTTTTGAACAGTCCATGGATTAGTCTTGATGTTTGGTAAAAGCATAGTTTTAATTTTAACCCAAACTTATTATTTAATTTTAGCCCAAACCTTTTTTATTTTATTGTTTTATTATTTATTTTTGGCCCAAACCTTTTATTTATTTTTATTTAATTATTTTCTTATTTTAGCCCAAATAATAATAAGTCAGAAAAGGCCCGAAATTATCAATCGGCACTTAAAATGCCGAATAAAATTAGGGTTAAAAATGTATTTAGACGGAAAAACAGGCTGGAATTTCCCGCGCCACGGCAGGTACCTACTGTGTCACGGGAATCCTTCCCGTCTGACGGTGGGATTTCCCGTGACACGGGAAGTCTGTCGTGACACGGGACATTCCGTGTCTTTTCCGCGTAAACCCTTATCGCGTTTTCTATCTCGTTTTCAGAAAATTTCCCGCGTCACACCAAAAATGTACTGTGACACGGGAAAGTGGGTCGTCTGACGGTGGGACTTCCCGTGTCACGGTACAGTTTGTCGTGTCACGGAATACTTTTTTAGGGTTTTTATCATTTTAGGGTTCCGTGTGCTCCCTCAGCACATTTTCCCTATAAATACCCCCTCATTTCTGATGTACGGGGCACCGAGGATTTCTCTGATTTAATTTTCTCTCTTCTATGATTTAGCCTAAACACTAGCCTACCCTTTTCACTTCAAAATTCCTTCTTCAAGTACTCAAAGGAGTCCATACTTTACTCGTGGTTTTGTCCTTAAGCCAAGGCGTGAAAGGTAGAACTGTTTGAGGGTTTGGCCCCAAAATCAACTTTACTTTATTTAATTTAATTTAATTATTGTTTTATTATTTCCTTGAAGTTACTAACTCGTTTATTATTTTGTAGTTGCAAACAAACAGAATCAAAGTAAGGATCATGTTCCTTTTATTTCTATTATTTTTCTAACGATTTTATGATGTTGGAATTGTGATTAAATTGCTTCCAATATTAATGTTTATTCTATTATTTTTATGATCACCATATTGCATGTTAAAGGGAATATGTAATTGAAAATCACGCCTAATAAGATAATTTGGACAACCGGTTTAGGTTCCTTTTTAATCTTGTTAATTAATTCAAGTGATCATTATTTTAGTTAAACCAATTTAGTTAATATTAAACCAATTTAGTTAAATAATAGTTTGGAGCAAATTGAATATTTTGTTTGTATGCCTTTGAGATCACAGGAATGCTTTTCACTATAAGAATCGAGTAGAGGCCAATACGGGCGAATGTGACTCCATGACTCACTTCGTACCATCATCCCCGATCCTCCTTTCGTTGTTCCGAACCATATGGAGTTAGTAATCTCATGGATTATGAATGGCGTGTAACCTTCATGGGTCAATCGTTGTTGCCTTCGTTGTCCCTTTATCGTGGTTGCCTTTTATGATCCGTGAACGGTTTACAAGTTCCTTAAAAACTTGTTGGCGGCTCCCTACTTTATTTGTCCCTAATCGTAATGTCAATTCCCACTTCCTATGAATGCCAAGCATATTCACCACATGCTCTTAACGTAGGCGCCCTTCGAACGACGCCTACAATGGCGAGCAAATTCTTTCAAATTAACTATGCTACCATCTATTATATTTGTTTGATCTTTGTCTT
Source organism: Chenopodium album (assembly GCF_948465745.1). NCBI lineage: Eukaryota > Viridiplantae > Streptophyta > Magnoliopsida > Caryophyllales > Amaranthaceae > Chenopodium > Chenopodium album. The sequence continues at coordinate 16,160,822 of NC_137839.1, read as the reverse complement.
TTAAATTAAAGAAGCGCTCAAAATCCTTATAATAATATTCATTTATTCTAGGGATTACTGCAAGATCTAATGTAGGGAAGCCTACGATAGCACCGAATTCTTCCGGCAAAGGGCTAATTTCATCACACCCTAGTCTAAAACAATGAGTATCCACATCCCAATATTCTAAGGCGGTATGAATAAAATCTACATCAAGATCTACCCCCTTGACACCATAAATACCCCCCATATGAAAAAAGTCTAGCTCTTTTCTCTCCTTGGCAGTTAGAGACCGACACCATTCATGAGTGAAGTTGGTAAAACTTTTAGAGACTAGAGACATGATTATTATTTTTTGAAAAGCTAAGGTTATATTTAATCTGTTGAAATTATGAAGAAAATCGGCTGGGCAGAAGGCTATTTATGCACAAAATTGGCACAGTTTCAATCCGGGAAGGATTCGGAGTCAGCGCTCATCAGCGCCAGTCGCTAGACATTGGCGCCTGATGCCAGAGCCTGGCGCCAAACGCTAAAGGTTAGCGTCTGGCGCTAACCCAAAACGCGTGGCGCTGACGTCTCTTATCATACGAGCTTTTCAAAAACCGCGTTTTTTTTTGCCTGATTCGAGTCTGAACAATGACTTTACGATCTTTTATCCTTTTAATACCCCTTCTTTTTCTTAACTAATATATCAATTATATTAATTTTTTTTCGGATTTTTATTTAGACTTAATTTTTAAGTTTTTGTAAATCCAACATTTTTTTTCTTTTTGGGGGAGAAAGTCGGATACCCTCCATCAATAATAAAAATGACGGAATTTTTGAGCAAAATTAGTAATTATCATAATTCTTTGCACACACAAACATGCACATAAAAATAAAAAATAATAATAAATGTTAAGTAAACTCATAGTAGTATGTATATACAATATGTCTAAATAATAAGTCTAATAAAGGCAAAGTTCTATACAAAGTCAAAATAATAAAAAAGCACAAGAATAAACTACGGCGCCGGAGGACGTACACCCATTAATAAAACTGCGCAGTACGAGGGGTAACCTCTCCACCAGCTTCAGCTCCAGCTCCAGTCTCCTCAGGAGGCGGAAAACTCAGCTCAGGACCCGTCCACCCAAGATCAACCTGAGGCTGAGGCTGCGGAGGCTGCTGCGATGACGAGCCGACCTCGTACATCCCACCACCTCTAAGAGCCGAGGTAGCCTCTCCCTAACCTACCGGCGCAGCGCGTGCACCCTCTGATGAAGAGCCTGAGCCCTCTACCGCCTCGGTCTAGGCAGCCTCAGAACGACCACCCCGACCGCCGAACCAGTACATTGACGTCTCGAGCTAGACCTCGCCGGCTCTCTCCGCACCTCAGGTCTCGCCCGGGTACGAGAAGGAATGGGCTGACCGTGCAAGAAGAAACTAAGTCAGAAACAATCGAAATAGAAGCAATAATGCAAAAAATTGAGAAGGGAAACTACCTCCTGAACGGCGTCGTCGCGACGACACGTAGCCACATTCCTCATCTGAATGAGCTGGCTCCGGAAGGCATCTATACATCGTGCCATCGCCGTGACCACCTCGCGCGAGAACTGTCAAGGAAATAAAGTCAGTGATAATGCATAAATGGACAAAAATTGCAAATAAATAAAGCTTACTCGAGTCTGGTGACGAGGAATCGACTGCTCCATGAAGCGCTCGCCCTCAGGAGCCGGAGAATTCATCTCCTCGATCGGCCCATATGTCCCCTGATAATGGATGGACATACGAGGTGGCACGAACTCAATAGGTCCAGCCTGACAAAAGAAAATCAAAGTCAGTAAAACATTACTTAGGGGGCTATTTAACGGAAGGTAAAAGATGAAAATCATACCACCACCTCCTCATCCAGTACAGGGTCTGGAGCTAACAACGGTAGTAGCTCCTCCTCATAGCACCGCTCAGGGATCGTATAAGATCGCCAAGGGGTACAAGCTCTCTCTGACATGCTCACCAACCTCGCGGCATTGAACATGTGACGCGTTGGAGGAGCAGGAACGACAAAAGTGTCCGAGGAATGCTGAATAGCAACCCTATATGCAAGATATGCAACTGCTCCATATGTCCCTAAGAAATAGCGACGCTCAGTAGTATACTGCGTAGCTAACCTAGGGACAACCAAGCCGGTCCACGGCCAGTACTGCACGTTAGACTCCTGCAAAAAACGCCTATTGGATGAGAATCTAACGAAGATAATACGAAAGTGTTCAAATATGCAAATAACCATACCGAGATGATCTCATCTCGGACATAAGCAGTAGACATTCCAGCACGGCGGCCTCCCCAAGAGGCACTCACTGGAAATCCGCGCGGCAATGGTCTTGCCGGCGCAACCGAGGGAAAGTACTCGTAGAACCAGATCTACAAAAGGAAAAAAGTATCATCAAGTGCTAACCAGAGCTTAGAGCTAAACTTTATAGGAGATAAAGTATACCTCTACGACTCTCCAGAAGCCGGACAGAGCGACGTTCCCCGTGAAGGATCAATGTCGACACGAGTTTCGCAACGCTTGAACAAAGTCAGCATAGGCCAAGCTGGCCCAGTCATAAGTCCCGATCAAGTGTAGATCACGGACCGCAGGTAGGTAGTAAAGCAACACTCTACTACCCTTGTCAGGGGAGAACGTCCCTGACAGCAAGATAAGCACAAAGATGCGCACCCGCTACTCTCGGGTGGTCGCATTATCCTCGAAAGCCGCCGCTAGAGTCGAACGGCGAATGCCCTTGGCGCTGAGCTGAGTCGACTCTACCTCAGAACGAACCCGAACAGAAATCGGACCCAACATCTCCTCAACCTCAGGAGAAAAGACGCTGATCTCGTTGTCAAACAGCAGCGCAACAGAACTAAACTCCAGTCCCGTAATGAGACTGAAGTCGGTCGGGGTGACCATCATCTCACCCCAAGGAAAATGGAAAGTGTTGGTGGTGTCCTAAAAGAACTTCATCAGGGCACGAGTCACGTGCTGACCCCCGCTAGAGGCAATCATGGCCTCCGAGGTCTCAAAAAGCGCAGTCAACCCGCAAGACTCCCAGAGAAGTCTCACCTCTCCATCAATGCCGATGTACATCTTGTACAGGTCGCCCAGGGTATCGCAACATGAGCCATGGTAGCGCGTCCTACCACCCGTAATCCCACGTCGCACCCTCTCAGAAATATAGTGGACGAGGGAGAAGTACAGAGTCCGCACATCCCACTCAGGGAGGGGACCAAGAGAAGTGGATGGGTTGGAGTCTTCCTCTACGGGCTCATGCTCCCGTCGTGCGTCTCGGGACCGTGAACCCGAACCTCGTTGTCTAGCCGTGCTACATTGTGCAAAATCATCATAAATTAAGGTTCTATAGTATCTAAGGTTCTCCTAGCCGCATAATACTATGTTCGCAAAAAAAAAAAAAAAAAAAAAAAAAAAAAAAAAAAACAGAGTACGTAGTACTAAAACATAGCACAATTTCAATTGAGCATACACGGCATTTTCCAAGCATCTAAACAATTTCTTGCAGTACTATGGTAATTATTGTGACAAATTGGACAAGAATTGCTAGCAAAAACATCAAGACTAAGCCACATTGTCTTCCCGACCTTAAGAGGTCCAACAATGGTGATTTGTTCGTTTCTTCACCAAATTGAGTCAAACAAGTCTCAAATTACTCCCAAGGCAATATATAAGCATAATCAATCAATTTCATGGCATAAAATTTGATAAGAAAAGTGAATTAAGCAATTCAAGTTTCGAATTTTCAAGAAATTCGTGAATAAACATGCGCAAAATTCATTAAAACCGGAGTGAGTTTGGAGAAAAATTACATAGATTGGGAAAATGGATGGCATAAGCTTTGATTTGCAACAAATTTGAGCAAATTCGGTTAAAAAACGAACGACCACGAGTGAATTGAAGATTGCGGACGATTTCTCGAGCAAAAATGAGCAACAACAGTGAAAATAAAGAAGCAGAGGTATATATGGAAATCCCGACTCTAGCGCCAAGCGACTGGCCTTGGCGCTAGACGATAAGGCTTAGCTCCTGGCGCTAGTGCCAGCGTCTGGCGCTAGAGCCAAATATGAGGCGCCAACAATATTTCAGCGGCGACAGAATGTTCAGCCACTCAGTGCGGTTTATTCAACCTCTTACAGCAATTTTAGGTTCCTTGGTACGCCAGTTAGCCCCTCTAAGCAATTTGACATGATTTAGTAATTGACTTGATTACATAAAGTGATCGACCTGATGAATGATCGTCTCACTTAGTTTAAAGCGCCTAAGCATTGGCTCATTGCAAGGCACCGACATACTGGTTCAAAATACAGCAAAAGGCACCGACATATTGGTTTAAAATTTGGCATAAGGCACCGACATACAGGTTCACAAACATCAAAAGCGCCAACGTACTGGCATAGCGGAAGCAAAGTTCAAGCGAGCTTTTAAAGATCGACAAGCGTGGGTCTTCGGTAATTTTCCTCGGATTATTATTGCAACAAGTGAGGATAGCTTCAGGCGAGGATATCTTCGGCAGCGTTCCCTAGCTTGCGGAGAGTTGTCACAAACAAATGGAGGTGATTTCAAGCAAAGTTGTCTTCGATCGTGTTTCCTGGCTTGCGAAAGATGGTCACAAAGTGTTAGAATGTTGTTTCAAGCGAAGCAATCTTCGATGGGGTGTAACCTTCACCCATTGAACGGTTTACAAGTTCCTAAAACTTGTTGGCACTCTTTTGCTCTATCTTCTTTCCCTTTGGATGCCACCGTACTTTAGTGTATGATCACGGTGGGGTTCAAGCTAGGGATAATGCTTGAAATATTCCATACAACTGGGATCTGTGCAATATGTATGGCCGCTTGACTGTCAAAAATAATTGGTATAGCACGAGGATGTTGAAAACCCAAACTCAAGAGTAGGCCCTTTAACGATTTCATTTCCATTGTTAAAGCCGACAAGGAACGATACTCAGCTTTGGCGGAGGAAGTAACCACCGTGGGTTGCTTCTTGGATTTCCAAGCAATTAGAGAGTGGCCCAAGAAGACTAACTACCTTGATAATGAGCGGCAAGTTAGGGAACATGCTGCCCAGTCCGAGTCACACCATCCATTAAGGGTGAGAGCATTGTCCGACCGCAGCAATATACCTTGACCCGGAGTGCTCTTCAAGAAACGAACAACCTGTAGTTCAGCCTCCCAGTGAGCTTGATGTGGAGCTTGCATATATCGAGAAAGTACATGCTTGGGGTAAGTTAAGTCAGGCCGAGTGACAACCAAGTAGACCAAGCGCCCAACCAATCTTCGATAAGGTTCAGGGTCTGTGAGAAGCGAACCATTAGCTCGCGCCAAGTGATGATTTTTCTCAATAGGAGTCATGGCCGGTTTTGATCCCATAAGGTCGGATTATGAGATTATATCAAGTGCATATTTGCGTTGACATAAGAATAAACCTGTACTACTTCTTGCTACCACAATGCCAAGGAAGTATTTGAGAACTCTTAAGTCCTTCATATGAAAACAAGTACTTAAATAATTTTTGAACAATTTCAAAGCTGTAGAATTGTTCCTTGCAAAAATTAGATCATCCACATAAACAAGAATGTTAAGTTGAATTGATCCTTTTGTATAAGTGAATACGGAGTAATCCGAGTATGATTGTAAAAAACCATACTTCTTCAAGGTCGTAGCAAGCTTGGAAAACCAACACCGAGGAGCTTGTTTGAGGCCATATAAAGACTTTTGAAGACGAAAACAATGCCCAGTTTTATCGCTAGTGAAGCCTGGGGGAAGTTTCATGTATACTTCCTTATTTAAGTCACCATGAAGAAACGCATTATGCACATCCATTTGATGCATTTCCCAGTTCTTTGAGGCGGCAATAGCAAGGAATGCACGAATCGGGGCATCTTGACAACCGAGGCAAATGTCTCATCATAATCTATGCCTTCATTTTGATGGTTACCAAAGACAACCAATCTCGCTTTTAATCTTTCAACACTTCCATCGGTGTTGCATTTGATTTTGTACAACCATTGACTTCCAAGAGCCTTTTTCCCAGGAGGTAATTTCTCCAAGGTCCACGTGCCATTAGTTTTAAGGGCGCGCATTTCTTCTTTCATAGCCAACTTCCAACCATTATCTTGCATCGCCTCTTTGAAGGATTGTGGGTCTTTGCCTCCTGTTATTGCTGGAACAAAATTTTGGTGTTTGTAGAAAACTTATCACAACTAGCTTAATATGATATAGGATAAGGCTTACGTGAGGGAGGTGGAGCAATTGGGTTGAGTGATGCTTCGGATGGACTATTTCGAGCAACATGAGTAAGAATAACAAAGTCCTTGAATTTGCTCAAAGGAAATTTTGTAAGGTGACCACACCCAATTAAGTCAGGTGTCGTGGCACCCTCTGCTTCTTCCTCCTAAGCTGCTGCCGTGGCTGGGGGGCTGGGATGAGCAGCTGTTGTGGCTACAGGTGAGTTAAGTTGTGCACCAGTCGCTTGTGATGTCGAGGGTGGTGGTGCGAAAATCACAGGTGGCTACTGCCGTGGTAGCCCCTCATCATTGTCTTCGAAGGTGTGAAATTAATACTTATTTTCACCCAAATTAATTGTGGCAGTCATAGCATCAGTAGTAATGTCAATGTTGGTACTTTTGACATTCAAATAAGGGTATACATCCTTAAAAATCGTACATCACAAGACAAAAAGAATTCCTTTTTATCTAAGTAAAATAAATAACATCCCTTATTCCCAAAGGGATACCCAACAAAGACCATTTACGAACGACTTGCAAACTTATCACCTTTTGCTCTTTGATTATGAGCAAAGCACAAGGAACAAAACACACGTAATTCACTAAATAAAGGTGGGGAGCCAAACAACATTTCATAAGGTGTTTTATTGTTTAGGAGGATAGAAGAAGTACGATTGATTATATGTGCTGCCGCTAGAGCACACTCCCCCCAAAAATAAATTGGTAACCCCCCTGAAATCGAAGGGCTCGAGCAACATTGAGAATATGTTGGTGTTTTATCTCTACCCTCCCATTTTGTTGAGGGGTTCCTACACACAAGGTTTGAAACAAGATACCTTGGGAAAGGAAATAATTTTTCAAACAAAAAAATTCGGTGCCATTATCACTTCGTACAATTTTTATTTTCTACGAAAATTGCCTATCAATCATGGTAATAAAGTACATAAAAGTCTTAAAAACTTCCGTTTTATCAATCAATAAATATATCCAAACTGCACGTGAGTAATCATCCAAAAAAGTTAAAAAATAATGAGCACCACAAGATGAGGGTTCGACATATGGTCCCCATAAATCACAACGCACTATCTAAAAAAATGAGAAGCTTTATTTTCACTTAAAGGAATTTTGTCTCTAGTGTGCTTAGAACGATGACACACATCACAATCTTTATTTAAATGACCACTAGAATTGCTAAGAAAAGGAAGTAGCTTTACAACACTACTAGAAATAGGCTTATTTCCGACGGACTGGTTCCGGTGGACATGAAAATCCGTCGGAAACATCGAAAATTCCGATGGATTTTTATTCCGTCGGTTATTTCCAATGGACTTTAACAATCTATATGTATAGATATATGTATATATATATATATATATATATATATATATATATATATATATATATATATATATATATATATATATATATATATATATATATATATATATATATATATATATAATATGTATATATATGTATATATATATATAATATGTATATATATGTATATATATATACGCGCAAAGGTAATTGCTAGTCGTAGAGCTAGAAGCAAACACCTATCTCCTCTTAGCCCTTGTTGCTTCCGGAGCTGTTATCTCCTTAACGCTATATTTATCTTCATTCTTTTTTATATCATTGTTGGTCGATCACCTGTCGATCTAGAAGCATTACACCACCATCACCACTCGTGGTTCACGTCTTTCGAAGAACTAGAGAGAAAATCTGGTTTGCTAGCTTGGCCGAGAAGATCTTTTCCGTTATCTTACCTTTCCCATTCATTTGATTTGCTCTTTCCTTAAGCTTATAATAAGCAACTACATACCTCCTACTCTTGATAGGACCCTTTTGGGGATTTGGTGTTTTGAGCTAGGTTTTACGGCTTCAGTCCGATAACCGAGAGCGAATTTTTCAATTCCTCTGGTTACAGCGAGTTGGACCTTTTAGAAATGACAAACGAAGACTTAAAGTCTGGAATGCTAACGTCTCGCGTTTTGAACAGCACTACTATAGCTATTGTCATTCTGTATGCGCAAGAATCTGAACTTCTCCACTTCCCACCTAGAGCAGCTTCGCTCGCGGTGATCTAATTATTGGACTAGCTGAACTAAGACTAAGTAGATCTTCTAGAACGACTGCCGGACCATTCCATTCATTGTCTTCTTATATATATATATATATATATATATATATATATATATATATATATAAGAAGACAATGAATGGAATGGTCCGGCAGTCGTTCTAGAAGATCTAGAAGATATATATATATATAAACCTCCCCTCTTAAAACCCTAAACCAACCCGCCTCTTCTCTCTATTATTTCCTCCTCCTTCCTCTTCTCTCTCCTCCGCCCCCCTCCTTCTCTTCTCTTCTATTATTTCCTTTTCTCTTCCTCTTTCCTCCACCCGCTCCTCCTCTTCTCTTCCTCTCTCCTCCTCCTTCTCTTCCTCTCTCCTCCTCCTTTTGTTTCTCTTTCTCTTCGCCTCTTTTCTTCTCGACGGAAAAAATGGATTTTTTTTCCTTGATGGTCGGATATAGACTCTTTAATGGTTGTTTGGCCGGCATATATAGGTGTTGTGTAGTTAATGTTATAGAAATTAATGGTTTTTTGGTCTAATTCGACCATGAAAAGTCTAGATCTAGCTAGACTTTTCATGGTTGAATTTGGCCTATTTAGACCAAATTCAAGAATTTAAAGCCAACTTAGGTTATTAAGGTGGGTTTTCGACTCTTTAATATTTATTTTGTTTTTTTTTAATATTGTTGGTTGTTGGCTTGTTGTTGTGGTGGGTGTGTTTGTGGATTTGGTGGCTGGTACAGATCTAGTTGATGTGGTGGCTTGTTTTTTGTAATTATTATTGGTTATTATTTTTTTTCGTGGTGAGTTGGTCGGGTTTAGGTGGACCGTGATGGGTGGGTTTAGATCTGGGTTTAAGTGGGTCGTGGTGGGTGTTTTTAGATCTGGGTTTAGTTTAGGAGGGTTAGGGTTAGGTTGGGTGGGTTAAGGAGGTGGGTCTGGTTAGGTTAGGGTTAGGAGGGGTTGGGTTCGGTTAGGACTAGGAGGGGTCTGATTAGGTTAGGGCTAGGAGGAGTTTGGTCAAGTTAGGGCTAGGAGTGGTAGGGTGTTTTGGTTAAGGTGGGTAGTGGTATGGTTCAGATAGTTCGGTGGGGGCGAGGTTGACAACGGCGTTTTGGGTGGTTGGAGGTGGCGATACGCCGTGCTGGTGGTGGCGGCGTTTTTTTTTAATAAAAAACAACTTTCCGACGGATTTTAAAATTTTGTCGAAAATTTTCGACGGACTTTTTCGGTGCCGGAAAATCTCATACGAAGGAAAATTCTGTCGGAAAAGCGTTTCAGGCGGAATAGGTGGTTTTTCCTACCAAGCCGTTTCCGGCAACCACTTCAGACGGAAATTTCGTCGGAAACCCCTTTTCCAACGGATTTCAGGGTGTTTTCGACAGATTTTTTTCCGTCGGAAATGGGATGTTTTCTAGTAGTGCAACTTTCTCGGAAGGGTGGCCTCACCGTCTATGCCAAAGTTTCAAGGCGGATGAGTCTTTGACAGATATGGCTGCAATTGATGCCTCCTCCCGAAGGTAGTATAGTCCATCCTTGAGATCACCCGTTCCAATCACCTCCCTCGTGCGTTGGTCCTGTATATTACATATTGTAGAGTTAGTTATGACTTAACAATTATTAGTATAGCACAATTTTGAAACCGAAAATCAAGTTACAATTTAATTTGGGAACAAAAAGAACATTATGAAGTGTAAGTTTGTTTGTTAATTTTACGACCCCTTCTTTTATGACAACAACATTTTGGCCATCCGGGAGTCCACCATTGCATGAAGGGACATCACGCACTTCCAACAAGTAAGATAGATCACCGGTTACTTGATGAGAGCTACCAACGTCAGTTATCCACTTACCATTCACACGATGTGGTGGTGGCGAAGTATTAACCATAACAGCTATCACGGCTTGCCACTGATCGGTGGTGAATGGCGGAACATGAGCAGCAGACGCGGGAGCAAGGGTCAAAGAAGTTGCAGCGTTTGGGGGGGTGGCGGCATTGGCCTTGATAGGCGCGCCTCGTCCTCAGCTGCCCCCTTTATTATCCTCCTTCGAGTCGTACTTCTCAATGTACCACGAGGGAACACCATGCTTATCAAAACATGAAGTAGCATCGTGACCCTTTTGTGACAATATGTGCACACTAACGCAGCTCTCTCCGCACGCGAAAGTCGTGGCTTGGAATTGTTTTCCATTCGAATCGCAAACCCAACCACTTTAGGGGTTCTTCTTTGATGTTTGCAATTCCCTAAACACGTTCTTCTTGAGCAATTGTTTGGAAGGCTCTATTCAAGGTATGTAAGGGGTCTTGAGATATAAGAGTAGAGCGGCATAATAGTCATAGTATAACCCACGTAAAAATGGTTTAAGATGATCACCCTCGTGCCGATTTGCGTGTTGTTTTCCAACATCACAAGTGCACTTACTGCACTTACAACTAACAAAGGCTCGTGTTTATCAAGCTCATCCTATAGAACTGAGAGATTGCTAAAGTACACCGCAACATGCATTTATTTTGTTTGTTCACAACGATTAATTTTGGATTTAATTTGCTGAATGCGAGGGCCGTTAACAAGACCAAATCTTTCGTGTAAATCATCCCAAAGCTTCTTTGCATTGTCATAATTGGATAGCATAGACCTCACCTCCGAATCAATTGTGTTCATAAGCCAAGACACAAGTATACAATGTATTGTTACCCAATCATCCTTCGTGCAAGGGGGAACATAGCTTGTGATGGTACCATTGAGGAATCCGAATTTCCTCCTAGAAGACAATGCTATGAAGATCGCATGAGACCAATCATTAAAATTGTTTAGTTTTAGTCGTTGAGAGTTAATGAAAAGGCCTGGACGATCTTAGGGTTCAAGGTAGAATGGTGAGTTAGGCTCGATTTTTGGTGGTGGCGGTGGCCTGTCATCGCCAACCATGATGTTAGGAAATTTAAAAAAAATTATTAAAGCAGTTAGGGCTCTGATACCATGTTAAGATTAATACTCAATTGCTTGATCATATTATTTCACCATCTCAAATATTTATACAATTCCTCTCCTTGAGCTATAAGGAAAAGATTATATTAAACCTTATGAAACTAGAAAACTAATTATTCTTTCCTAAGATAAGATAGTAAATATAGCAAGGAAATATATCTTGCCTAACAATAAAGATATTCCAAAGATACTATTATATCTTTCCTAACAACATACCTATATAGTCACTCTTTTATTTTTTCTATTAAACACACCTATAGGAACATAAATAGTAGTTAGATTAATGGATTGTGAAAGTTCATAGAAAATTGTGGGTGTTAGGGCAGTAACGTACTCCTTTGAATCACTTATTGAAAAAAGGTAACATAAACTTAGTTTTCATAGGAGATTGGTGTCAAATATTTCCATTATAAACTGTATATGAGTATAAATATTCAAAGAAGAAATCTCACCTTCAACGATGCATCAAGAAAGTAGTCGAACACCACTTGGAATCCCAGTGGGATAACAAGGTTGGTATCTATCCAATGGCCATAGAATTTTCATATTAGATTAGTTGTACATGAAAAAGAGGTCTAGGTCTCAAGGATGTTAAAACATGCAAGAAACTACAGTTGTAAGAAATGAAGCCACATCAACTTCATAAATGAAAGAAATATTCACCTGTTAATCACGAAGTTAGGATAGATAAATGCATAGAATGCTTTCGATCCAAGTCTGTCAAATTCACCATCACTTGCACATCTTTGGATGCTAACTTTTTCAAAACTCTAATGCAATAAACTAGATGTCAGAATAGATTTTAATATTATTAATTTATTATAGAATTCAGTTCCCCTTAATAACTTGCTTTCATAAAAAAATATAGGAGATTAAAAAAATATTTTAGGAGGGTGTTAGTGTGTTACGGAATCTAAATACAAGCTCAGACCTTCCAGTTACACTCTAAGGTGTACTCACGTTTACAAATGTAACTCAGAGAGGTGTCAACTCCACTAGAACTAAGCAAGCCAGCGGAACTGCCAAGCAAGTCATTCTCCATGATTCCAAAATCAAATTCCTTCTCAAAAACACCTAGGTAGACAATAATAAATGGCCCCCGTGTAGCAACGCTTATGGGTACAAGCCCATACTCCTAAAAACAAGTTGGAAATTAGTATAAGAAAGAACATTAGGATTGTGAACATCAAGTTAAGAAATATTGCATACCTTAGTATCAAAATTTCGCAATCCTGTAATTCATTCTTTGAGCCTTCAAGAGTGTTAAAATCTGCAATTCAAGCAAATTTCCTTCAATAATTCTATAGAGAAGTTTTAGAGAGAAAAAGTAGAGAGAAGAATTTTGGGGAAAGATTTTTATTATTGAATGAAAAAAAAATGAAGAATTACAACTCTAGGACTATTTATAGCTAAGTATATAAACTTGATACAGCAATAATATTAGCTATATTACAACAGAATTTTATTTGTAACATAATTCTGACCCGGCATTCTGTTGTAACAGAAAGTTGAGCTGGACAAAGGCTCATAACAAACTATAGAAGTTTACAGAGCTATCTGAAGATCCCGGAATGCTTGATAGAAGCAATGCAGAAATATCCCGAGCTATTTATTCCTTGTCTTCGTGACTATAGGTTGAGCTGAAAGATGCAGCAGCAGTGATATGAGCATGGATATCACCAATACCCCCCCCCCCTAAGATTGGGGTTGCTGAGGGATCCATAAGACCAAGCTTGGTCAGTAAACTCCTAAATTGTGGACCATACTGAGCTTTAGTGAATACATCAGCAAGTTGCTGGTGTGTAGGAAGATATAGCTCAAGAAGGCCATGAAGCACTTTCTCTCGAGTGAAATTCACATCAATTTCTATATGCTTGGTTCGTTCATGATGAATAAGGTTTTTAGCTATGTGTATTGTAGACTGATTGTCACAATACAAAAGTGACAGGCTTGAGGTTAGTAACTCCAAGTTCCTCAAGTAGCCTAACAATCCAAGCAACCTCTGAAGCTGCAGAAGAAAGAGCCCTATATTCAGCCTCAGGGAAGACTTTAAAACCGTGCCTTAAAATTGTAGAACCACCAAGGAGGACAACATAACTAGTAACAGAACGTTTATTGTTAGGAGAGCCTGCCCAATCAGAGTCAGAGTAGGCTCTTAAAGTAAGGGAATCTGAAGCTTTGAGAAAGATGTCATGACCAATTGTGCCTGCAACATATCTTAAAACATGATGTAGGGCATTCATGTGAAGAATTCAAGGCTGCTGCATAAACTGACTAAGTGTTTGAACAGAGAAAGAAAGACCTGGTCGAGTATGAGTTACAAAGTTAATCTTGCAAACCACAGACCTGTACAGAGTTAGATCAGGCCAGAAATCTCCTTCATCAGTGAGAAGTTTGAGATTCATAGGAAGAGGTGTTGAAGCTGTCCTTGACAAATCCATTTCACAAAATGTCAGCAGCTCTGTAGTAAACTTCTTTTGAGTCAAAACTATCCTAGAATCAAGATGAGTCACTTTTATGCCAAGAAAATAGCTAAGAAAACCTAGATCCTTAATGCTGAAAGTGGAATCCAAATGAGCCTTCATCATAGATATCTCAAAATCATCATTGCTTGTGATGATGATGTCATCAACATAGACAGCCACAATAGTAAAATTGCCTTTGACTTTCTTTAGAAATAAAGAATTATCATTCTTTGACTGATAGTAACCCTACAAGATCAGCTCATTATGCAGTTTAGAAAACTACTGCCTAGAAGCCTGTTTAAGGCCATATAGAGACTTTCTCAACTTGCAAACCTTGTTGCCAGGGTTAGGAATACCTAAAGGCATCTTCATTTAAACTTCCTCTTTGATATCACCATGCAAAAATAAATTATTGATGCAATGACCATTTGTTTACAACATCAAGAGACATAATGCATTTGACTATAGACATCTTGACAATAGGAGAGAAGGTTTCCTCGAAATCTATACCAAATTTCAGAGTAAACCCTTTAGCAACCAGTATTGCCTTGTACCTCTCTAGAGTCCCATCATCCTTTAGCTTCATTTGTATACTTACTTACACCCAATAGCCTTTTTGGATGGTGGAAGAGGAACTACTTCCTAAGTACACTTCTTCTCAAGAGTTGTTATTTCATTGTCCATAGATTTTACCCAATTAGGATCCTGAGAAGCTTCAAGATATGAGATAGGTTCCACCATACTAAAGGAATATTTTAAGAGAGCTTTAGAGGGAGAAGGAAGAGAATCAAAGGACACCATATTACACCTGTGAAGTTGAGATGTATAACACTTGTAATCTTTCATCCAAGAGGGTGGGTTAGTAGGTCTGGAAGATTGTCTAGACTGAATAGATTGTTATTGTTGAGTATGCAGAACAAGAGGATTAGAAAAAAGAGAACTAGAGGCAAACTTTGAAGTACTATCTTAATGAGAAATAAAATTATAATGCAGAAAAGAAGAATTTGGTGAAGGAAGAAGAGAAGATAGAGGTGATGGTGTGGGGTTAGGAAAAGAATCAAGATCATCTGTGAAATTTGTTGTGTGTTTGGGAAGAAAGATAGCAAGAGAAAGATGATTGGATTCCTTGTAATGAAAAGGAAAGTGATGTTCATGAAACATCACATGTCTGGTAATATGGATCTTGTAAGTGCTCAAATCAAGAACCTTATATCCTTTCTAGTGTAAAGCATAGCCAATACACATACCACTATCAGCCTTGGCATCAAACTTGGTTTTATGAATCTGAGATGTTGAATAGAAACAAAGACAACCAAAAGATCTCAGTCTGTCAAGGGATGCTAGAATATTATGGAGTTTCTGAAAAGGTGTACCGTAGTTAATGTTCTTAAGTGGAATTATATTTACCAAGTAAGCTGCACATAGAACAATCTCACCCCAAAACCTCCTAGGTAGTATAGATTGAAAGCTAAGAGCCCTGCCTATCTCCAATAGGTGCTTGTGTTTGCGTTCTATAACTCCATTCTATTGTGGAGTGTCAGAACAACTTTTCCGATGAATAATGCCATTTGTCACGTGCCGACTACTTTTCCCTAGTCACGCACCGTGCGCCACTCGCTTACAGTCCGTCATAAGACGAGTCAGGCTTTCTCCTTTGGCACTACTCCTTGTGCCCACGTAGCACAACCCTTTGTTCTAGTCAAATATGTTTGCTAGCACGTCCCCTTGGTGCTAACAAGTCCCCTTGGTTGAACTAAGAACTCACCCTTAGTGCCTTAGTCCGATTTTACGACTAAGTGTCGTAGACAATTTAGCATACAAGCTTTCACCCTTGCTAGTATTCCCGATCACTCGCTTGGCACCCTCGTGCCTTAGTTTTCCTCACACTCTCTAAGTGTTTGAAGGAAAGGATTGAATTGTAAGAGAACACAAGTGCTTATGGAAGGCTTTTTGTATTACTCTCAACTTGAATGTACAAATGAGGCCTTGGAGCCTATTTATAGTGCTCCTCCCTACTTACAAGGATTATCTAGAATATTCCTAACCTCCTCAAATGGAGGGTTCTAGACTACAAGTATCTAGAGAGTTCCCACCTCCTTAGGTACTACATACATGGAGGTTTCTACAAGCTTCCTACCTAGAATGCTAAGGAGAGATCTAGAACATTCTAGAACTTATCATACAAATGTACATACATAGAAGAACCTATAAGACTTCTAAGATGTAACAGACCTTCCTTGATTATTCTAGAGTCATTCACTCTAGAATAGTCTTCCAAATAACCTCGTAGATAGCTCCGGAACCTTCTAGAAGCTTCCTGCGTTTTCCGGATTACCTGCTGCCAAAACTTGTACTTTGGGACCTTGTCTTGGAAAACCAACACCACCATGGTCTTCCTTGGCCCAAAATACGGTGGACCCCAAAATTTGGGCCCATTTGGACTTCATTTGGGTCTCCAAATGACTCATTATTGTATTATAGTCACTTGGGTGTTCACTACGATTTTACACAAGGTGCTAAATAAAGCTCTTTAGGGGGAAGTGCTAACCTGGGCACCAAAGGCAATCCCCCTAGCCATGATTATGCTCTGTTGCCTAGTGACCCAAATGACGCCTATGGTTGGCAAGAAAGATGACCGGTGACACATTGGTAATATAGAATTGCTTCATAGGACCCTCAGTCGGCTCCAAAGCATTATCAGACCTCACACACAAAATTTTAGAGTCAAATTGTGTGAACATATTTGGCAAAATTTTCATGACATTTACAACATCACATTTATATTTCAGTAAATGAACCCATGTGTATCTAGTATAATCATCAAAAATAGTGAACAATTGATTGTATCCATTATAAGTATAATCCTTATATGAACCCCGTACATCAATATGAATTAGCTTAAAAGGCTTACAAGACTTAATTGAACTCCTAGGAAAAGATTTCCTAGGCTACTTAGCAACAGGAGAGATTCTACACAAAATAGAATCACTACAATCCTTGACATTCCAAGGTAAAATGTGTTTGAAATTGTGAAAAGGTAAATGGCCTAACCTAAGATGCCATAACTCTACTATCTCAGTGGCATTACTAGCTTTATTCCAGCTAGTATTATTACAAGATTTAGAAACTTGACTAGATAAATCATGACTAGGAGATAACCTCTGATCTTTAATGCAATATAAACCAGCATGCAGACTACCAAGAAGAATTGAATTCTATGAAGGGCCTTGAGAAAAACATGCAGTACTTGTGAATAACATTGAACGGTTCATATCCTTGCATAGTTTTGGAATTGAGAGGAGAATAAACTTGAAGGCAGAAACATGCAAAACATTAGTTAAGGGCCTGTTCACATTTACTGAACTGAGCTGAACTAAACTAAACTGAACTAATTAGAGCTGAACTGAACTGAATAGAATTAAAATGAATATTTTATAAGAGAAGGAAATTAGGAGCTGAACTGAACGGAATTGAATTGATTGGAGCTGAACTGCACTGAACTGATTAGAGCTGAACTGACCTGAAATTAAGCTGAAGTGAACAGGCCCTAAATGTATACTATTGTTTATAACGGCCATTCCTAGCTATATACAAGACCTCAATCTTACTTCCATCTGGAATTGTTATGGTATTATTAGAACCAGATAGCTTTTTATAGGTAGAAAACATGCTCAAATTTGTGCAAATATGATATGTTGCACCACTATCTATCAACCAACCCATATTTAGAAAAGATGAGAAGCAAATTTTACCTGCTAGATTAGCCTGAGCATCTACATCAAAATTAGATGACCAATAAGCTAATTATGGGGTAGGTGGTTCATATAGGTTTTTTTAATTAAATGGGGGTATAAGAGCAACTCCAATGGTTGTAGCTAGGGAGTTAATTACAATTTTCAAAAGTCTCTAGTTACTAGTTTGACCATTGGATCAGAGCTAAAAAATACAATTAGCTTGGCCAAACAACTTAGCTTGTCTAAGCTATTTTGCTTCAAAAAAAAGTTTCCAAAATTATTGGAGATTATTATATTAAAATAATTAAATTTCTAGGGCTAATTGAAAAAGTCAAGCTTATTTAATTAGCAAGATAGTAGCTAACCATTGGGGCACAAAATAGTTATAAAAGTTAGCTTGAAATTATATGTGGCATGACAAGCTAATTTAACAATTAGCTTACCATAAAAATCGAATAAGCTAATTGAAAAGTTTGAAAAAGAGTTTATTTAGTGGAATAAGCTCTTTAAATAAGCTTCCCGCCAAACACCTTGATTTAGCTTATTTAATAGTTAATAAGCTAATATTGGTCAAATAAGATAATTTTGCTCAAATTAGCTAATAACCAAACACAACCTTTATTTTATTTAGATGGTAGAAGCCAATAAGTGATTCTTAAAGGTGGTAAAAGTCAAAATAACCAAAAATAAAATAGAACTGGTAATTTTTTCAAACTTGGCCATCAATGCCCAAAATAATTTAGCAGCCTTTAAAAAAAAAAAAATAATATATTCAAACTTGGCCTCCTTTGCTTATTGACTGAAATTTTTTTTCATTTACACAAAATATATTCATCTTTTACTTCTTCGTACTTCCTCTCCTAAGTACTGGCTTAACGACGGGCTAAAGCCCTCACCTCTCATCCTCTGTCTTTCCGATATACTTTATGTAAAACGTGTTTTTTTAGCTCATTTAGTCATTTATAAAATTTGCATGGCTTAATTTATATTACAGATATAAAGACATAAAGTATAAACCGATTATGTAAATACTTGAGTTATAGATTCACCTACTAAATTCCAAGTGGAATTAGTTTAAAGATTGAGCTCAATTGATCGAGTCCATGTCGTATATCGGTCTGGAATATAGGCACAACTCTTTTGACAAAATTATATTATTAGGCAATTTTTTCATGCGCATTTGTTTTCATATGTATATGAATACGAAATACGATTTTTGACCGTTCTAATAAACGAGTTGGATTATATTAAAAGTCTATTGTTTAGTTCATACTAACAACTTGTGTATGGTCATGTAGGGTTGAGCAAAATTATTCGAACACCCTGTTTAATAATATGAATGTGAGATATTTGATCTGATATTTTCACCAAATATATATATATATATATATATATATATATATATATATATATATATATATATATATATATATATATATATATATATATATATATATATATATATATATATATATAATCGAATATTAACTTTAATTTAGAAATCAGACACCTATTTAGATAAGTTTTTGAAAATATACGAATTATTTCAAATTTCAGGTTTCTGATATCATATCCAAATACCCAAACATCCCAAACATTTGAGAATTGTTTTTACATTTGAGAATTGTTTATATATATATATATATATATATATATATATATATATATATATATATATATATATATATATATATATATATATATATATATATATATATATATATATATATATATATATATATACAGTTTAATAATAATTTTTCCACTTGAAAGGAGGTAGGTGTGAATGAAATTTGAACTTGGCTCGTAACCTTCTTGTAATGTTGGATCTTGATAATATAAAAGAACCATCTCAACCAAATATTAAAACTAATAGTTGAAGCTTATGAACGATTAATATACTCTATCATATTCGATTCGAAATTTTTCGAATATTCAAATTTCATTTTGGATCAAATGTTGAATTAGTGCTTAGTGATTGTCAAGACAAGCGTATCATATTAATTATATGTTCCCTTTTAGAAAATAGTCAAGCTCACTTTGAGGTGGTCACCAACAAGTTAATTCGGATCGAATAAATCAATTTAGATTAGGTCATTTTAGAACAAATTTCAGTCAAGTTGATTTCAAGTTGGACTAGATTTGGGTTAAAGTTAGGTCAATTTTTATGTTATTGGCATTTGACAATATGTTATTCTTTACAAGATAATCATAATAGAAACATCGATTATCAGGCAGGCACATACCAAGCCAAACTAGTAGGCATCGAGTCAAATTCAAATCAAATTACTATTTTAAGTAAAGTTTAAAATTCTATTCAAAAAAAAAAAAGTAAAGTTTAAAATTTAACTCAACTAATTAGGAATTGATCAATTTTGTCGAGCTCAACTGCTCAAGAATACTTGGTCCTTGTTGACCTCCTACAAATACATGTTGTCATATTTAATTTGAGCCACGCTCCTAGTAATACATGTGCGACTCTTTTCCAAAAAGAAAAACACAGAAGAAATAATTGAGATTAAGATGGCTTCTTCAAAAGCAATTAATCTTCTTTTCATCGTTTTCGCCTTGACTCTTCTCGTCTCCTCTGAGGTCTCATCAGCTCGACTGCTGCTTGAGTCCGACTCATCTCAACAGACCGGTAAGTTTAAACCCTTGTATAGTTTTATACTTACTTTTTAACTATGCACACAGGACGTATTCTACGTAACATGATTCAATCCAACTTTTATTAGAGCGTACTTTTTTTTTTTTTTTTTGTTTATTTCTATTATCGTATAGTATAAAATCTGGTTATCTTATTATGTCTCTTTTTTTCATTGTCCAACGATTCATGTTAATCGACCCCAAATCAAACTAACGCTTAGAAGTAGTAGTTCTATCGTTTTGTATAAAAAAAAAAATTAAAAAAAATGTCTTAAACTATGTTAATAAATTCTATATTTTGTTGAGCAGAGTCCAAGGAAGGGTCTGAATCTGAAAGACGT
The DNA here is from genome assembly GCF_948465745.1 of Chenopodium album. Classification (NCBI taxonomy): domain Eukaryota; kingdom Viridiplantae; phylum Streptophyta; class Magnoliopsida; order Caryophyllales; family Amaranthaceae; genus Chenopodium; species Chenopodium album. The sequence continues at coordinate 16,140,334 of NC_137839.1, read as the reverse complement.
CCCCATTTAGTTCCTAAAGAATCTCCTCCGCACTATTTTCCATCTCAATCAAAATTTCCACCTGGTGTACAAACGGCTCCATGAGAAATGGTCAACAATTTTTACTGTATGAATTAGTTAGCAATAACTGAACTTTGAAAGTAAAATATTCAAGTTTATCTCTTTGTAAATTGGGAGGTCGAAACATAATTAAATTGATTGCTTCACATATTTGATTTGCCATGGAATAGATTGTCTTTCAAGTTGTATGGGTCATTAATGTAATACAAATACGTGGTAAATAAAATTATATGAAAAAGGTTGTCTATTGTCTTTGTTTTATTTAATACTTATATAGTTATATCCGTTTTTTTAGTTAACACTAAACTTTTTAATTTTCTCAATGGTAAATTGCCAAAATTGTTATTATCCTTGGTAAACTTTAATTTGTTATAATTTTCAATCGTGAACTTAATAAAACAATTTAGTTAAATATTAACCATGATTAACATTTTTAAATAAATAAAAAAAAATCCTAAAATATCCTCACTTAATAAACTCAAATCCCAAAAATGTCCTCACTCAAACTCAACATGTCATCACTCATCATCAAGATCATCATCTTCATCGTCTCTTTCTTCCTCATCACCTTTCCAACAACAACAAAAACACCAAACAACCACCAGTTCAGCCACCACGATTTACCACCAGCCATACCTTGTTGCACGTCCACACCACCAAACCACCTTTGAACCGCCACCACCACAAAAAAATCTCAGAAAGACAGAAACCCGCCGCACCTGAACAACAACAACAACAAACAACCACCATTCAGCCACCGCAATAGCAGCCACTGAAACACACAACAACCACCAACCGAAATTACCACCTTCACCCAATTCACCATCTCTTTGCCCACCAACAACACCGTTAATTACACCGATTCTCCACCAAACCACCTTCAAATCGCCACTAATTCTCACTCCAATAGCCAACAAACTACAATTCAACAACTAATTACAACAATTCCCCACCCTTGCCGCACCTAAAGCTTCAAAAATCGAAGAAACCCATGATTTTGGACCATCCCGAAACTCTAATTATCTAATTTCATCTTTACAATGTCTACCGGTGAATTGAAACAAGCAGCAACCACCAAGAAGAATACTTTTTCGCACATTCTTCAAGTATGTACGCATGAAAGAGTTCTAAATTCGAGCAAACGATCAATCACATTCCCAAATGATAATTTTGGGGTTCGAACCCACAATCTTTGTTACCAATTGTTGATTCAAATGTATGTATGGGGCTGGTGGTTCAGGGGAGTGGAGAGGCGCGGCATAGGGAGGCCAACGAAGGCGAGGCGTGCCGCCGACATGGGTGCGGCGGGGGAGAAGTGGCTGACTGTTGGTGAAATGGGTGATTTTATTTTGGGAAAAAAAAAATTTTTTTTTAAAAAAAAAAAAAAAAAAAAAAAAAAAAACAACCTAACTATAGTTAAACAATTAGTTAAAATTTATAATTAAGTTCACCATTGAAAATTAAAACAAATTAAAGTTTACCAAGGATAATAAGAATTTTTGCAATTTACCACTAAGAAAACTAAAAATTTTAGTGTTACCATTGATAATTTCCCATTTATTTTTAGTTGACACGTTATTTTTCGAATAATATACGTTATATTTACTAGTGAATCTCACTTGTTTTATCATTCTCACTCATTCTCTCACCTTTCCTTAATGTGTGTGTCTAAATTGAACGCGTCAACTAAATAGAAACCAAGGAAGTATGAGACTAGTACTTCTTCCGATACATTATTTTGATCATAAATATATGAAATTCGAGGGACACCCCAATATATCTTATTGATAAACGAATTTTGTTTATTTAATAGCAAGTTTGTAAACAAGTAGTGTTTAGTGGGTAAAGCTTTCTTCTTCTTCATCCCACCCATCACCATTTCCTCCATTTCTGTGAAGTGAACTCCATTGAAGGAGCTTAAGCTTCTATCTTACCAACCTTCCATCGCACCACCACTCCAACGACATCACCATTACCGACGGCCCAATTAAACCAGAAACTCTATGGAAAGGGTGAAATAAAGGGTTGGGGTGACCAATTCCTCCATTGAAGATCTGACGTTAAAAATATAAACTTGTAAAATGAATATGTTGCCTATAATTGTCCAAAATACTTCACTATTTTAACTCTAGATAAACATCTAAACTAGAGCTGTCTATTTGGGTATTCAAGTCGGCTTCGAGTCGGGTCAAATCAGGTTTTGGCTTGAATTAGAATCAGGTTATGTCTGGTCAATCTAATTTAACCTCAAAATCAGGTTCAGGTCGGGTGAATTTTGGTTTGGATTATTCCGAGTCGTTTACCTTTTGAGTATAGGTCAGGTTCAATTCGAGTCAAAGTCATCAGATAGGGTTCAATATTAGGTTTGGGTTGTGTTGAGTCGGGTTTGGGCGGGTTAATAGATGGTAAATTCGGGTTCGGGTTAGGTTTGGGTTAGATAATTATTTGGTTGGATAATCTTAAAGTTAGATCATTCTTGGTTTTGGTTCAAGTTCAATTCGAATAAATTTCGATGTGGTGAAGCTGAACATATATAATTATGCCTTTTATAATTTGATCAATTATTATCAAGATTTTATTAAGCCTATATGCGAAGCAATAGAAAACAAAAGGTATATAATAATCTGAACAAATTGTACCAATATTTTGTTAAGGATTGAGGGTTTACAAAATTGTACCAGCTCAGCGAAAGGTGTAGTATGTAAAATTTTATTAAACTTTTCAAGACTCGGGTCAATAACAGGTTGTGTTGGGTTAAAATCGTTTTCATCTAATTGGGTCAAGTACTAATTCGGATTCAGATTGTTAACGGGTCGGATTAAATCTGTTGACAGTTACTATCACATCAGGTGCAGGTTCGGGTTTAGGTCATAAATTTATTGGATCAAATCGGTTGTCGGTTAACATCAGGTCGATTCAGTTGGCCTGGGGTTACAGGTCCTATTTGGTGCCATTGTTTGGGTATAGATCAGGTTCAGATCATTGCCGGTTCAGATTAGGTTCTCGGATGGGTCAGTTTTTGACAGCTATAAGCTAAAGTTTATCATTAAGATAAACTTGTATTTTTTCCAAAAAATTTACATGATGGTCCTCTATATATTTTTGGATTTTGTCTTTGATAGATTTATTTATTTTATTTTTAAACTTTTACCATAGTCTCTAGTGCCTCTATACATTTGACTAATTCTATGTAGTGCACCCATTCTCATTATATTGGCTAACCAATGCTGCAATGGCTCATTATATAACCTTAATATTTAAAATAAAGACTAATCTATCCTTACATGATTCATCTTTTTATAATTTTGTTATTAATGTTTAATTATATATGTCTAGAATTTTCCGGTTTCCCTAACATGATACTAATATGATATTAGGAAAGAAAATAGGAGCATCATAGAAATCATAATTGATATAAGAAACTTAATTATTACCCTAAACATGAAACTAGAAAGCAATAAAACATCCTAACATGATACTAGGAATCAAAATAACAATCTAAACATAATTTTTATATCAAAAGATCAATAAAACAATTTAAGTACTTACTTCGATGCTTCGTATCTCTTTCTAATAACAAAATACACACGTTAGTAACTTCAAGGAAAATAATAAATCAAAAAAAAAATTAAATAATTGAAATAGAGATTTGGGACCAATCCCTCAGAAATATCAAACCTTCACGTCTAGGGCGAAGGCAACTTCGAACTTGGCTAGGTGTGTCTAGATCGTGTGAATGCGGTATGGTGTTTTGTAAAAGACTAGTTTAGAAAAGCTAGAGGGAGAAAGAATAAGCTATATTGCTTAAGAGAGAGAAAAGAAGAATTAGAGAATTCTGAGTGAGAATTGATTATTGAAAACAGAAGTCCAAGGACCCTATTTTTAAGAAAAATAGTCCGAAATTGATAGAAAACAGTAGAGTTCAAAAAGGAATAAAACACCATCCTGTCGGCAACGACAGAGCTCGCCGCCAAGCGACGAGGTGCATCGCCAGGTGTTGCACCGGCGACGACGAACTTGTTGTCAGGCGGTGCTAAGACAGTTTTTGCGGATTTTGTTTTTATCATATCTTTTTATCCAGAAGTCCAAATAAGTCATATAATATGTCGTTGAAAAGCTCTTGAAGTCTAATTTTCAACCCAATTAGAATCAAATTAAAATATTTTGTTGATAAAACTATAATGCCAAAATAGTGGAAGGATGTCAGTTTTGGATAGAGTTTCGTATTCCATTCATATCTTTTCGTTATAGCTCGGAATTAATATTATAATATATCATTGGAAAGCTAATTTCAATATCTATCCATCCATATATAATTTGGATAAAAATTATGAGGCACTAAAATAATATCTGAATATATTCCATTTCGTACAAAACAAGGATTCTCAAAAGGAGTAGTTTTATTCAATTTCAAACTTTTTGAAACATAATTATCAATCCTAACTCCATTAGGATTTAAGAAAATCTTCTAGAGTATTCTAGAAGACTATAATCAATCCTAATAGCTTTAGGAATGATAATTAATAATAGGCCCTCCTCTAGATCATTGGGTCATATGTAAATACCAAACCGGGCCCAGTTTAGTATTTTGGCCATATTTCCTCATAATTCATCGAAATTGGGCTTATAATATATCGTTGGAAAGCTCTTTTATTCGAGCCCTATACAAATACACCATTATTGGACCCTTGTCATGGACCAAACTAAACTGGACTGGCTATTTTCATAAAATAGAGCAGATTTTCGAAAACAGAAAGAAAGATTTTTAATAAAAACTAACCGCAACACTAGACTTTTCACACTTTCACTTCATTCGATTATGATTCGATGCAAGAGGTATTCATCACTGGGTTTTTTTTGGGGAGGCACAATTGGGTGTCTACAGAAGCCCCTACTTTGACTGAGTTTGGAGAAACTTATGTTTCGAAAACAAAAGTCAAAGTAGCGATAGGGACGGAGAATGATTCAGAACGTTCTGCAATCCTAAATCATTCTTGTAACGCCGATACCTGCAAACTATCGTTAGTTAAACAGATAAAAGAGTCGAGATATGCGTATCTTGCACTGTCGAGCACACGTCTCTAGGGGAACCCGATTTTTGTTGTATTTGCTGAAGACCTCTCTGCTTGTAGCTGCCTCCAATTTCCGCTGTGATAGTCTTCCGCAAGCTAGGAAACACCATCGAAGATAACTTTGCTTGTAGTTATCCTCTGTCGTTTTTGACCATCCTCCGTAAGCTAGGGAACACGATCAAAGATAACTCTGCTTGTAGCCATCTTCAGTTTTGTGACAACACTCCACATCCTAGGGAACGTCGTTTATCATTGTTGCTACATCTCGAGATTTTTTTTTCTTGAATCATAGTGAAAACCTTCCCAATCATAGCGAAAGTCGTCGAATACCGCCTCATCACGAACCGCTCTTCTCAAATCTTGGTGACAACCTCCACAATCTTAGCGAATGCCATTGAAGACCGCCCATCTCGTGCTATTTTCTCAAATCTTGGTGACAACCTCCACAATATTAGCGAATGCTATCGAAGACCGCCCATCTCGTGCTATCTTCTCAAATCTTGGTGACAACCTCCACAATCTTAGCAAATGCGGTCGAAGACCGTCCATCTCGTGCTATCTTCTCAAATCTAAGCGAGAGACCTTTTAATCTTAAAGTCCCCTTGTTAAAGACTTCTTCATCTTGAATCTTCAAATCGCCCCTTCCATCTTTGGAAAATCCTTCTCAAGAACCATATCTAAGATACTTAAAGGCTTTAAATTGATTTGTTGAAATCTCCCATCCTAGGAATTCTTTGTGAACCAATACTTTGGTGCTTGCGATAAGCCAATGCTTAGGCGCTTTAAGCTAAGTGAGACGATCTTTTGTCAGGTCGATCACTTATTGAGATTGTAATCAAGCCGACTACTTAATCATGTCAAATTTCTTATAGGGGCTAACTGGCATACCAAGGAACCCAGAAATTGCTGCACTAGGTTCGCATAATCTAATATGGGGGCCATGCATTGTGTCGCCGCACCAACGCCCGCTGGAAAATGTTTCGCCGCACTTTGCTTCTGTCGCCAGGCGACAGCCTTGTTGTTTGGCACTAGAGTCGGGTCTTCCCTATTTTTCCCTTGCTGCTGCTATTCGTTGCTCGATTTTGCTCCGAACTTTGAACTTGGTCGTTTCCTTTCAACCAAATCCGCTCAAATCTTTTGTAAATTGAAGCTCTTCATCTCTAATTTACTGATCCATGTAATGTTGCTCATACTCCTCTCATCTTGGAAGAATCTCATGTGTCATATTCGCGGTTTTTCGAAAAAATCCGGAAATGTTCTTGCTTGCTGGGATGCACCTGCATTAATATTTTTTACTATAAGACTTTGGTCATCTCTTTAATTATCTTAGGGTTGACCTAAGGCTTAGTGTTGCTTAACTCATTAAGACTTAATGTGTTTCAAACATATATGACTTGACATATCATGACTTGACTCAAAGTGTTTGACACATGTGACTTGACTCAATTCAAGATGATATGACACGACATGACTCAATGTTAATGACTCGTGGGTGCATTATAGTGTGATCCGACGACTCAAAAAATGCAAAAAAGCAAAAAAAAAAATTCGTCATTTTTGTAGAGGGTACCGACTTTCTCCCGAAAAAGAAAGACACAAAAAGGAAGAAGTTTTTGATGGTGCATGTTGAATGAGCTTAGTAAAATGTTGTTTGATACTATCTCTCAAGGTTCAAGGATTAATTCATCCTAGGTTATATCAATTGTTGACTCAATGATGAAAGTATTTGGGTAACTTAGGCACGGAGGCTAAGCACTTCATACTTTGTGATGCAACGATGAGTGATTTTGTTATGACAAAGTATGCTTCAACGTTGTGTTAAGATTTCATGACAAAAGGGTTCCTAAGGGAAGGACTATTTGATCATGTATCTGTGCAATGTGTGAAAGTGACACTAAGGTTAGGCCGCAAGGGCTAACGGAGGAAAAGTATTTTGATAAGAGTCAAAAGATGGTGACTCTTAGGCTAGGTAAGCTTAACAATGTAGGGATCAAGCCCCCAAGTCTAGCTCTAAGTAGATAGGGATGAGCATAGGAGATCCCTTGATATGATCAATTATTGATGAATCACATTTATATAAAGTTTATCGGCACATTTATGCTAGTTTTATAGTTGCTTTTTAGGTCTTTTAGTCGTTTTTTAGGTCGCAAATGCATAAGTTGTTTGTTTTGTGCTCTATTACGCTCCGTTTGTGTTTTTCTTAATGTTTCAGGTGATTTCATAGTCATTTGAACGCTTTCGGAGTAGTTTTGGAAGAAACGGACAATAAAAGAATGAAATGTCGATGAATCGAGGTCGCTCAATGAAGGATATGTGTTGATGGAAGCTAAATATGAGATTAACATGCATGAGGAATCAATATAGCATCCACAAGGGTCGTTATGCACTTTTTCAGAATTGAATTTGAGATAGAAACGAAGAAAAACGATGTTTTACAAAGTGGCAAAAATGACCTTTGTTCACTCTTTTGATCATAACTCAAGTTTTACAGATCGGATTGATGCGATTCAAATTACGTTGGAAACCAGACTTAAAGAGATTTCCAATGATAGGTCACACGCTCCAAGAAGCCTTCTAGAACAGAAGTTATGGTCGTTTTAATCCGTGCTATCTACCCTGCGACCAAACCCCGTGCCCACTCGACTTCCCAGCGCTACTGCCAGGCCGCGGGGCTGACCTGCGCCCGCAGGTTCTGACGAGCAGCCAACGCAGCCCACGACCACGAGGCTTCGTCGCTGCACATACATCTTCACTCGTCCCTTGATCTATCGATCTTATTCGTGCCACGTCATCTTTTATCATCCAATAGCATTGCAACTTTTGTATTTATTATTTTCTTATTTCTTTTCTTTATTTATTTTTAGATTAGTTTTAGGATAATATAAATACTCAAGGGATAATTATTTTCCCTTATGCTTTTTCATACTTTTTATTTTACGTTCGTTTTCTTAGCCCTAGTTTTCTCATGGGCAACTCCATGGATTCTCCATGGATTGTTCTTGAGTTTACTATATATTTTTATTCATTGAGGTAATTTTATTTCTTTATTTTAATTATGCTTTCTTTATTAGATTTAGCTTTAATTATTTATTTCATGTTTGAGTAGTTAAATTTCTAGGGTTTGGGAATCCATGTTTATACAATGAATCTTGATTGATATTATTGATATTTTGATTATTGATTTCTCTAATTGATAGTGTTTTATTGTTAATCTTGCAACCTGATCAATTGTTTGATTAATTTTTGTTAATAAGAGTTTGAATCAAAAGATCTTACTTTTAGAGGCTTACCTACAATTAGCAATTCTGATTATGTTAGCGACCGAACTACATATGTTGAATTGAGAGCGTTAAGACCCGACTGTAGGCTTAGCAATTGCTCTAGATAATTGATTGATTGAATTTGTTATTGATATTTGATAGATTTAGAGCTATAAGCATGGTGAACCATAACCCTAGGTCTTTTTATTAATTATTTTATCCCTCTTTTAATTTAGACTACTTTTCTATCCGAATTTCGTGACTTGTTTAGTTTCTCCAATTTCTTAGAGGTTAGATTGAATACCATCTCTCTGTGGATTCGACCCTTTTTACCCTGCTACATTGTTAGTTGGATTTGTTAGGAATTTATTTTTGACAGGTGTACGACAACCTATCAAATTTTGGCGTCGTTGCCGGGGAGACGACTTTATTTGATTTGACTTTTATTTTTGGTTGAACTAAACTTGTATATATTTCTATTATTTTTTTTGTATATACTTCCTTTTTGTTTTACTCTTATTGTGTTTTCATGGAGTGGTATGATTATAATTCGTATGGGATGAATGATCTTAATTATCAAGGGCAATATGATTATAATTCCAGGTATTATAATGCTAATGTTTCTATGTTTGATGCATCATATGATTATCAAAATTCACAAAATATATGCATGAATTCCTGTGAAAATTCTTATTACCCTAGTGAGTCTTATATGCATGATTTTAATTCCTCTTACCAACCTCAAGTGGATAATTATACTCAACCCAATTCATCGAAGTGTAGGGAACTTTTTAATATGATGAATGACTTTATTGTTTATCAGCATGAAGAGCTTAATGAATTGATGCATGATTATCAATGTATTTCAAAATCTATTGAATTACTTGCTGTGCAACAATATACTAACTGTAGGGAATAATTTCAAGCCTTTAAAATCTCACTGGCTTGAACCCCACAGTGATCATACACTAAAGTACGGTGGCGTCCAAAAGGGAAGAAGATAGAGCAAAAGAGTCGCCAACAAGTTTTTTAAAGAACTTGTAAACCGTTCACAAGGTGAAGGTTACACCCCTTAACGATCCAAGAGATCGTCAACTCCATAAGGTCATGAACCAAAATAGGGTTCGGGGATGAAGGTACAAATCCAACCTAAAAGAGATTGAATCTGCCCTAATAATAGGCCTCTACTTTATTCTGCTCGTATTCATGTGCGCTTTCTGACTAACATGCAATCAATAGGATTAACCCTAAACCTGTTTATCTATGATGGTTGAATTTTAATGCACAAATAAACCTATTATTGGCGATCACTTGAATTTATAATCACATTAACCCTAAACAAGATTATTAATTATCTTATTAAGCGTGGTTGCAAGTACAAATTTCCTTTAAACATGCAATAAATGTGATCAAGAAATAACAAATAAAATAATATGCATATCAAGCAACATAATAAATAGATAATCAATATCATTAATAACAATAATATCAATCATAATTAATAATAATCATAATCATGTTAAAGCATAGCAAGATCCTAGGCATGATACTAACAAGATTAATAACAAACCCTAGCATGTCACTAAGCAATAAAAATCAAATCTTTAGCCCTAACATGATACTAACAGTCATAAATATTAGGAAGAATGTAGGAAGCATCGTACTTTTAATCATACTTGATATTAAAGTTACCCTAGACATGATAATAGGAATTTAAAATAACAATCTGAGCATGATTTCTATATCATAATATCAATTAAACCATTAAAGTACTTACTTGGATGTCTCGTACGTCTTTCTAATAACAAAATACACACGTTAGTAACTTCAAGGAAAATAATAATCAAAACAATTAAATTAAATAGTTGAAAGAGATATTTGGGACCAAACCCTCAGAAATTAAAACTTTTCACGTCTAGGGCGAAGGCAACTTCGAATATGGCTAGGTGTATCTAGATCTTGTGAATGCGGAATTTTGTATGAAAAAGAAAGAAAGAAAAGAAGAAAGAAAAGAATTCTAAAGAATTAATATTATTGAGAATTGATGAATGAGAGAGATGAATGAATTTATGAATGATTTTTAAATGAAGAGAATTGATGAATGGTAATTGGAAACTTGTGAATGAAGAGAGTTGATGAGAATTGATGATAGTTGGTCATTGGTGAATGAAAACTTGTGAATGAAGAGAGTTGATGATAGTTGATGAATGAAAACGAAGTTTTTGATACGATATTTATAGAGAAAATCATCCAAAAAAGATAATTTAACAAAACAGAGTCTGAAGATCGCAAAACAGCATTGGCGCCAGCCCTGGCTAGTTGGCGCCAACACCAGTGGCTAGCGCCTGGCGCCAAGGCCTGGGGTTGGACGCCAAACTGGTTTTCAACGCGTTTTCGAAAATCTGATAAATTTCCCGTACTGGAAGATAAAATAATATAATTCCATCAAAAATGCTATTTGATCTTGATTAAAACTCTGAAAAGTCCTAATTGAATTAGGAATGATAAAAAACCTTCTAGAATGTTCTAGAAGACTAAAACCATTCCTAATTGCATTAGGAATGATAAATTATATTAGGCCCTCCCCTAGATCATTGGGCCGTACATAAAGCTCAAACCGGGCCCAGTTTAGTAAATTGGCCATAACTTCCTCAATATTCATCGGAATTGGGCTTATAATATATCTTTGGAAAGGTCTTTGCAAGCCCCATCCAACTAAACCACTATTGGACCCATATTATGGACCAACCAAACTGGATTGGCTGTTTTCTTAAAATAAAGTTTTCAAAATCAGGGAGAAGAGAAAAGAAATAAAACTTTCCGCAACACTAGACCTTTCCACACTTCGTTTCATTCGATTATAATTCGACGTGAAAGGCACTCATCACCGGTTTTGGTTTTGGGGAGACACAAATGGGTGTCTACACTAACCAACAAGTGATACATGATGATAATGATATTGGTTTTGAGGATTGTATTTCAGTGGAGAAAAGCGCTAATTTGACTCATGATATTTACTCCCCGTCAAATGAAAGTATAATAGAGGAGAATAATTTCCCATCTATTTATGATTCTGATGGTGAAAGTTTTTGGAATGATGATATAGAGGTGGTGGAGAAGGAAGAACAACCAATTATCGTGAAGTCCTTGGTTGAGAAACCAATGGTTTTGGATCTTTTGGTAGTCGAAAATTTTGTTGACAAGCTTATTCATGAGGGTGAAGTTGAAGGTAAAAACATTTATGTTAAGCCTAACCCATCTCCCCTTCATATCCCATTTACCCATAGGCTTGATCTAGTTCCTTCATTCACTATGTCAAATCCTCCATACTTTCTCAAAATGTCTCCATTTCATGATACACTTGGTCATGTGGACCTTGATGATTATTCAAAAAGGTCTACATTTCCTAAGGGGCAAGCAGGGGTAAGGTGTATACATTCTTTTTCTTTTTATTTTAACTTTTCTTTTTTCGATTATTTTTCTCTTATTTTTTCTAACCCCTTGTATTTCAAGATTTGTGTGCTTGCTTTCAAGCCATATGTGGTGCTCAATGATATGTTTGCAGGGGCATATGATAAGTTACTCAAGGCATTGGATTCTTCCGATTAACGAATTGAGTAGGGTCGTGCGGGACCTTAAAAACCAGCGCTAATTGGGAGGCAACCCAATTTTCTTTTTGTTTTTTTTTTATACTTCCTTTTTTATTTCATTTTTTTTGTTATTTAAATAATAATGCTAATGTGTGTGTTCAAGTGATGAACTTTGTTGCTAGGTACAAACATAGCTAAGTTCCTTGGCTATGTCGGCTACCGAATTTCAACAACCGATTGTGGTGGAGGTGTCTATACCTTTTGACGCTCCCTTCGCTTACCCACCCCTTTGTGAGTTGTACCTCTCCCTTATTTATGCTTTAGTTCCTCTTTGTTCACATTGAGGACAATGTGATGTTTAGCTTGGGGGAGGATGATTATAATAATCACTTTGTGCACGTTAGTTGTGTTTAGTTTATTTTTTTTTATTGCTTTCTAGGTGTTGTATGGTTTGTACCATTCATTAGGAGTGGGATTTTACATACAACGAAAAACAATGTATTGCTTTCTTAGTTTTTTTTTAGTTGTTTTGATAGTGCATACTTGTGTCTATTTTTCATATTTTTGACTTCGAACCGTGTGCGGATTTGGTTTGACTCTCTTGAGCTTCTTTTGATCTTAGTTATAATTCTAAAATTCAGTCGGTTTGCGCTATACATTGCTAACTGCTTAACATTGGGTGAATCAATTGAATGGTTTGTGGAAAGATTGGTTGTCCCATATCAAGTATAGCTAGCCAATTCTCTTGTTAGGTCACCTTACTCTGTGTTTGTGTGATTGATGCAATTTGTTAATTCAATGACTTTGGCTTGAGATTTATTAGTAATTTGACTATGATTCACGCATGCTGCATATGATAAAGGCCATGTTATTTAGGTAGCCTTCAGATGATATTTAGATACATTTGTTCCCATTTTGCTCACCCATGTTGTTGCCTCGCCCATTCATTGATATATAGCTACATTACAAGCCACTTTAGCCCCATTGGTTACTATTCCCAAGTCTAGCTACCTTGGGGAGCTTATTGATGTGGTGTCGTTGTTTGTCATTGTCAAGCTTCATTTTACGCGAAACATATATGGTGGAATGATTATTGAAGAAAAAAAAATTGTATTTATAGTTGAGAAGTGTTACTTGAAGATGTGAAGAAAAAAAACGAAAGAAAAAAAAAAAGAATAAAAAAAAAAAAGCTTGTTTATATGTAGTTCATTGAAAAAGCCAAAGAAAAAAAAAAAGGGGGCAAAGAAAAAGGAAAAAAAGAAAGAAAAATATTATCCATGACGATGTATAGTTGATTTCAATCTTGGTTCTATATAATGTTTTAGAGAAAGTTGGTGATGTCAATTGGAGAATGAATTTTAAATCATTATTTGTTCGTGTTTATGTTATTGCTCCCCAAGTTGGCTTTTTCGCTCATATTTTCCTAAATATTATCCTACCCCTTCACCTTTGGCCCATTACAAGCTTTAAAAAGTCCTTTTGATCGGCATGTGTGTTTTGTGATTGAGTAAACGTTATTTCTTGCTATCGTCAAGTTACTCTTTGTTGCATCAAATATTTATATTCTACAAGGTGTGCGGCGAAGACTAGCTTGATTGGGAAATCGTTTGTGGCCAAGTTTGGTTTCAATTGTGGATCATGATGTTGAGTGGTTCTATTTGTATCCGAGCTAAATTTTGGTCTTAATAACTTTGGTTTGATTGTTTGCTCAAGAGTTGATTCGGTCTTATTCTGGTTCCCTAGAAGTCTTATTTGTCTCTTTTCTCTGTCTTGAGTCTAGTATTGCTTGGGGACAAGCAATGGTTTAGCTTGGGGGAATTTGATGAATCACATTTATATAAAGTTTATCGGCACATTTATGCTAGTTTTATAGTTGCTTTTTAGGTCTTTTAGTCGTTTTTTAGGTCGCAAATGCATAAGTTGTTTGTTTTGTGCTCTATTACGCTCCGTTTGTGTTTTTCTTAATGTTTCAGGTGATTTCATAGTCATTTGAACGCTTTCGGAGTAGTTTTGGAAGAAACGGACAATAAAAGAATGAAATGTCGATGAATCGAGGTCGCTCAATGAAGGATATGTGTTGATGGAAGCTAAATATGAGATTAACATGCATGAGGAATCAATATAGCATCCACAAGGGTCGTTATGCACTTTTTCAGAATTGAATTTGAGATAGAAACGAAGAAAAACGATGTTTTACAAAGTGGCAAAAATGACCTTTGTTCACTCTTTTGATCATAACTCAAGTTTTACAGATCGGATTGATGCGATTCAAATTACGTTGGAAACCAGACTTAAAGAGATTTCCAATGATAGGTCACACGCTCCAAGAAGCCTTCTAGAACAGAAGTTATGGTCGTTTTAATCCGTGCTATCTACCCTGCGACCAAACCCCGCGCCCACTCGACTTCCCAGCGCTACTGCCAGGCCGCGGGGCTGACCTGCGCCCGCAGGTTCTGACGAGCAGCCAACGCAGCCCACGACCACGAGGCTTCGTCGCTGCACATACATCTTCACTCGTCCCTTGATCTATCGATCTTATTCGTGCCACGTCATCTTTTATCATCCAATAGCATTGCAACTTTTGTATTTATTATTTTCTTATTTCTTTTCTTTATTTATTTTTAGATTAGTTTTAGGATAATATAAATACTCAAGGGATAATTATTTTCCCTTATGCTTTTTCATACTTTTTATTTTACGTTCGTTTTCTTAGCCCTAGTTTTCTCATGGGCAACTCCATGGATTCTCCATGGATTGTTCTTGAGTTTACTATTTTTTTTCATTGAGGTAATTTTATTTCTTTATTTTAATTATGCTTTCTTTATTAGATTTAGCTTTAATTATTTATTTCATGTTTGAGTAGTTAAATTTATAGGGTTTGGGAATCCATGTTTATACAATGAATCTTGATTGATATTATTGATATTTTGATTATTGATTTCTCTAATTGATAGTGTTTTATTGTTAATCTTGCAACCTGATCAATTGTTTGATTAATTTTTGTTAATAAGAGTTTGAATCAAAAGATCTTACTTTTAGAGGCTTACCTACAATTAGCAATTCTGATTATGTTAGCGACCGAACTACATATGTTGAATTGAGAGCGTTAAGACCCGACTGTAGGCTTAGCAATTGCTCTAGATAATTGATTGATTGAATTGTTATTGATATTTGATAGATTTAGAGCTATAAGCATGGTGAACCATAACCCTAGGTCTTTTTATTAATTATTTTATCCCTCTTTTAATTTAGACTACTTTTCTATCCGAATTTCGTGACTTGTTTAGTTTCTCCAATTTCTTAGAGGTTAGATTGAATACCATCTCTCTGTGGATTCGACCTTGCTTATCTTGCTACATTGTTAGTTGGATTTGTTAGGAATTTATTTTTGACAGGTGTACGACAACCTATCAATTATGGACGTAAATATGAATGCATTTTTATTACGGTCGTACCCCTTTGTGAGGTTGCCTACGTATCCGTTAGGAATCAGGCCGAACGTAGCTCTAACCGAACCTTGCACAAGTGTGTGTATACCTCAAAGAGGTCTTTTAAGGGTTGTAACATGGTTAGGCTAAAGGTTATAGAAGAAAGGGATAAATGCTCAAGCCCTTAGATAAGCCCCCAAGGTGTGCAACCTTGAATTTAAATCCTTGTATTGGTATGCTTGAGATCTCTCACTTTTTAACTCTATGCTGTTTATATTTTTGCTCTCTTTCTTTTTTTTCTTTTGCATTTTTTTATTTTGATAAGTGTGGGCAATCTCGATCATGCGGTTTATCACTCACTTGGCATTCATGTTTCTCAGGCACGGTACCGAACACTCGATAAGAAACGCAATCCGAGACGTGTTCTTATCAAAGATATTTTCATATCAAAGACATTGGAACACTTTCCCTTTTGCACACTTTTATTTTTCCTTATTTTTATCAATTTTAATCTTTTAAATCGCTCAAGCTTTTGAAATTGCATAAGTTACACATCATTCCATCCCAAGGTTAGGTAGATTTGGGTTGAAGAAAGAAATGTCTGTCGTTAGACAAGGCTCAAAGTGGTGTATCAAGAACGTGATTATATATTTAAAGGTGAAAGTGATATGAGCTACAAGGGGTGCCTCTAATCATGGGTATATCTTGTGCTTAGTTCGACATGGATTTTTTTTTTCTAATGCATTGCAATGATCATATGCAAGAAATAAAATGCTCATTTTATTAAAGGAAAAGAAAGAATGATCTTACAAAATAAATCTAAGGGAAAATAAAAGGTGTCTATGCTAGACTTGTTTTTTTTTTTTTTTTTTTTTGATAACTATGCTAGACTTGTTAGGGAAGGGATAAATAAAAGAAATAGAAAAAAAGAGGTCACGAAATCTTGTCGTTGAAGCTCGTTTCGTGTCTTGTGTTTTATCATCACTCGGTCTTCTTTCCAACTCGAGGTATAGGAAGCTTGTTATTGTCGATCAAATATTGGCTGTCCTCCTTTAGCTTCCAACAGCTCTCAGTAGTATGACCCCTACCTTGATGGTACTTGCAATGTGCATCTGTATTCCAACTAGGCAATCTCTTTTCAGGTGAGAGATCTTGAATAGGTCTAATGGGAGTAATGAGTCCCTTAGTATGGAGTCGATCGAAGGCAGCATCATAGTGATAAGTCTTTTTTATATATATTTTTATTCCCCGTCCCACGGTCATATTTATGCTTATTTGAGCTCTACGGAGCTTTTTTTTTAATAATATATGTTTTCTAGTGTTTTTGTAGAGTTGGTATTATTTTGTAGGAATTTACAGATTTATGTCAATTTCCGAGCTGATTGCCACTACAAAGATATTAGAGTCGAGTCGTATTTTATGACCATATATTTAAAGCCCAAGGTCGAGTTAGAGAAATTTAATCCGGAAATTAAGGGCTTGATACGAGAGAAGGTCCAAGATTTTATAAGTTATTATATCACGACGGACCAAACAAGTGAATGAATTTGGGCTAATGAACTCTAAAAGACCAAGTCCAAGAACAAAAGAGAATGGAACATTGAAGCCCAACTCGCTGCTATGGTGACCGGGCCCGATCGGTCGAGGCCTGGCCCGATCGGGAGCTGAACACTCACGCTGATTTGAAAGTCAGCTGGGCTTTGTTAATTAAAGCCCAATCCCTTAACTGATGGGCATGAATTATCGGGCTCAAAGAAGTGGTGAACAGCTGCTTTTGGAGTTCTTTTAAGAGTGGGATTTGTGGGTTTCTTTCCTATATATTAGGAAGAAGTACGTAGGTTTGGAGTCAGGCAAGTTCTCTTAGTTTAGTTTTTTTTTTCTTTTGTTTTCTTTTAGTTTTAGTTTTCTTTTTTTCTTTCCTACTTTTTCATAAGATTTATTATTTTGTTTTCCTTATTACTTTTATACTAAAAATTCTCTTTATATTAATTATGTGTAAGTAGTTTTCTTTCTAGGGTTTGTGAGGATCCATAAATAATATGAAGGGGTAAATTATTGTTGTTGATTATGAATGCTAGATTAATTTCCTATTGGTTGGTTTAATGCTCTGTGACTAGATTTGTGCAGATCTTTTATGCATGCGTTTAACAATATTGATTCGAGATTCGACAGATGAGAATTGATGTTTAGGTCTAATATCAATAGGCAGGTTAATTTATAAATGGTTAGGTCAAGATTCGAAAGATGAGATTTAATACCGGTAAATTAATTGTGTGATTATAATACGTAGCGAAAGCCCTTTATAATCTGATTAATATATGCATTGATGAATGATTATTATATTTTACCCTGGAATATTATTTATTGGTGAACCTATGCCCTGGACCCTTTTATTTATTATTTTCTCCTTATTCTTGATCTCCGTATTTAGTTTATTATTCAAATATAAAGATTGGTTACGTCATAATTTAGATTATATTAGTTAATTAGGAATAGAAAGATCTGTTTCTCTGTGGATTCGACCCTACTTTCCTATCTACATTAGTTAGAGGATTTAGGAATTACTTTTGATTTGGGGATACGACTTTACCCTGTCACATAGCTCATCCCAATGGGGGTGAAGTCTTTCCTTAAATGCTTCTTAGATCCTTGGTTATCAATGGTTAAATCTTCACTGAGATCAAAGGTACTAACATTGTTACTAGAGTGGGCGTTTTCGGAAGAAGAAGGATTGTCGTTTTTCTTTCCTTTCCAGCCACTGTGGTTACTATTGTTAGTAGCTTTTTGCTTTGCGAGGTCATCTCCGATCTCGATGCCTATGTCATAGACGGCCTTGAAAGTATTCAAGTTGTGTTGATATTTTAAGTGTTTTGAATACTTTTCTTGTAAATTTTTGATGAACATCCTCACATATTCTTTTTTAGTAGGGACTTCTATCATATTGGTGGAAGTTTCCTTCCACTTGTTAAAGAAAGAAGTAAAACCTTCATTCTCTTTTTGTCTTAAGATCTCAAGTTGTCTATAGTTGGTTTCGACTTGAATATTACACTTATATCTATCAATGAAAGCGTTTACAATGGCATCCCAAGTAGAGGTTTTCTCTTTGTCAAGGGAAAAGAACCATTGTTGACAAACGGTTTCAAGAGATAAAGAAAACAAGGAATGAAAGACTTTCCTATCAATCCCTTTAATGTTCATTATGGTCTCGAATTCCCTTAAGTGGAAGTAAAGATTATCTGTTGCCTTGAACTTAGGGATGTCAGTGGCATTGAACTTCTGCGGAAGAAGTTTCTTGTCCACTAAGACCCCTTGTAAGCTAATGCCCTAGAATCTATAGTCATTGGATATTTTGCTCAAGCTTTCTTGCAGGAGCTCCATTTGTTGTTGCTTCACAGGGTCATTGATTTGAAGGGTTAAAGCCTTCAACACCTCAGTCATGTTAGCCATTTCCTTCTTATGCTCATTGACTTCTTCTTGACTTGCCATTATCTTCTTAGCTTTTCTTTTTCGACCGACTAGTTTATCAAAAAGTTGAACTTGAACGAAGGTGTTGTCCTTGATTAATCGCCCTTCTCTCCTTGAAAAATTACTATGGAAAGGAAAATTAGGGATAAGTTTTTTATTATTATTATTTATTTTGACTCAAGCTCTATTCAACCTGGAAGAGAATGGGAATAGATTGGACCCCCCACTCGAATGACGGAAAACGACTCATGCATGAACCTAAGACATGGTCATGGTGACATATACAAAGTGTGTGCTAATACTAGTGAGTGTAGGTGACATGTTAAGACTTGTGTCATGACCATGTGGCTGGACTATGTGACTAGACTCGAACAAAGACTAAGTTAAGACTTCATGTATATGCACTAAACTGGACATGCTGTGGTATTTTAGTCATATATTTTGATCTGTGACTTTGATTGGGATTAAACCAACGCCAAATTTAAGATAAAACTCGGGGCTACAGACCCATATGTTGAACGACTCGTAACTCTTCCTAGAACTCCGGATATAACCAAAACAAGTTGACGCTTGTGCAGTATATGGGAATAAAAATTCGGGTTGACTTAAAGGAACTATGACCTGATTTAAGGTATATTTTTTAGCTCAAATTAATTAATTAAGCAAAGTCCTTTAGTCACTGGTTAGTTTATTTAGACTTAATCACAAGTCAAACAAATGGTTAGTGTAAACACACATAAGTTATGCACAAGCAAAGAATGCACAAATAGTCAAGTAGTCACTAGATGATGCAATAAGTTTGCAACCTAACCATGGCTCTAGTTCTCTAAAGTTCATGATATGGGTTAGCCAAAGAGGGTCCATGGTTATGAATCCGGATGCACCGCGCGGAAGCCTTACCTTTGGAAGGGTTGGCGCGTGTGGATGGGACCCCGCAAGTTAAACTCGCTCCCATGGTTTGGTGAATTCAACAATTTCGGATGTACCCTTCGTTGCCAGGAGCGTTCGATTTGGTAGATGGAGCATGAATTCCCATAGGGTTATGTCCATATGTAGAACACATATGGGTTTCAGAAAAGAGAGAAAAACTCAATAAGGAAGTAGAACCGAGCCAACAGTGCTGGAACCAGTCAAAACAAGAAGGCAGAGTTTTGGCTCGGTATTGGAAGAACACGGCGCGAGACAACAGAGTCTGTGCCAGAAAATAACTCCGTCGTCAGAAGACAAATTTGTCGCCAGGCGACAAGGCTATTTCACAAGCATATAAAAAATAGTTTTAGGTCAAATCGACTGGACATGTTTTAGATTTTATTTTTTAGGATAAATATGAAAAATTATAGAAATTAAATGGTTAATGCTTATTTGAAACCTCATATAATTTTTTCTTGATTAGAGTATGAAAAAGAAAATCTATCATTGTAGAAGTTATGATTCTTGGGGAAAAAAAATATATATGTTGATGGTCAAATTAATTCATTAACATTCTACCAAGTTTGACTATGTCAGCGATTATACAGCAAGCTAATTATTTAAGCATCATAACTTCTGCAATGATAGATTTTCTTTTTCATACTCTAATCAAGAAAAAATTATATGAGGTTTCAAATAAGCATTAACCATTTAATTTCTATAACTAGAGTGTACCCGTACAAAATGCACGGGATATATAAGAAAAAATATATTTAAAATATGAAAAGTTGATTTTGATGTTGTAATTTAGACTGAGCTGTAATGGTTAGTTTTGAACTGGTCGGTTCAGTTGAAACCTAATTAGCTTTTTTAATAATCGTATTATTAATGTGATGACACCTGTTGTGCTATGCTGAAATATGATATTCTATGCTTTAATTGCTTAGAAGATAAAAAAAACAGGGTCTTACTCTTTTATGTCGGTGGTCACGCAATGCTATTTTGAAGTTTACTTTTTCAAAGTTATAGAGGTTACTCATTTGGTGTTATAGGGGTTACTCGTGTTACTCAGTTAGTGTCATATGAGTTAGTGTCTTGCTCTATGAGTTACATACTTTGTTCTGTTGCAAGTAGTTATTCGCTAAGGCTAGTTCCACAAAAACGTGTTGTACAATTTTTTTTTTTTTTTTTTTTTTTTTTGCTTTTGATGATTAAAGAAACGGAAAACGTTTGGAGGGTAGTCCCTAAAAAAATGCATATAATTGAAGGGTTGGGGATTTATAGTACTATAGTAAATAGTTGATAACAAAATTGTATACTCGTGGTATTGCATGACATATATTATACTATGTACCAAAAAAATACTCGTAAAACAAAGTGAAATTTTAGTATGTAGTGTTTAAAAAAAAGTGAAATGTTGGGGATTATGAGTGCTACAGTGAATTGTATATGGAGATATATATTGTATTGTAAAATAGTAAAAGTGAAAGTGAATTATTTATTTATTTTTGTATCTAAAATTTAGAGAATTAAAAGTTATTGACAAAAAAACAAAAAAAAAAAAAAAAAAAAAAAAAAAAAAAGATAAGGTAGTTATTTTCCCTCAAAAAAAAATAGTGGAAGTTGGAGAAGAAGTTAAAAAATAAATAAAAAAATAAAAAATAAAAAAATAAAAAAAATTAGAATGCATAGAATTGCTCCATTCAAAAATTAGAGTGCTGTGAATGAAAGTAGGAAAAAAAAAAAGCTCTACAATTATATATTAGATTTTTCATATTTATCCTAAAAAAATCTAAAATATGTCTAGTCGATTTGATCTAAATATAAGCTTTGACCACTATTATCAGTAATGCCATGTTAGTTTTTCTCTTAGCTCCATTAGTATATATATAGGCCTTTTTTGGCAAGAGGTTGTTGACGGTTAGTTGTTGGCTGGTTCACTTGGCTTGGCTAGCCAATCAACTAACGTTAATGGAATACAATAAAGTTCAGCAATGTACAAGTGATAACGTTCAGCAATGTAGCGAGTTCTTCGATTAAATATCCAAGTTTACGTACAAATATTACATCATAGTTGGAATATTTATAAATGGTGCTTCATGCATCGAAAATTTCGAATGACTCATCAATGGTTGGTTACTCCAGCCTCAATTCTTTCATGCCTACAATTGAAGTATCACAAATAAGTATAGGTGTCAAATCGGGTACCCAGATGGAGTTTGGGTTGACCCACGACGGGTCGGGATGTTTGGATCGGGTAATGATGGGTCATTTTAACTTAACAAACCAAATCAAATCATGTTGAGCTTAATCAGATTCGGGTTAAAGTTGAGTTCAAGCATGGTCGGATACAAATCAAACTTGGCCCAAATCAAATTCGGGTCGAGTCATACCGAGTTCAGAAGAACTCGGTTCCGGATTTTATCGGGTTTATTTGGGTTAAAATGGATTTATTTAATTTTGGGTCGGGTCATTTCGTATTCGATTAGATCTCGGTTCAAATCAATTCAGTTCCGGCAAAAAATCGAATCTCGTTACTTCGATAGTTAGCTCATTCTTTTGGGTCAAATAATTTGAATTCGGGTCAATCTCGGTTCAACTCGGCTGTTAGCTATATTAGAATAGTCATGTCATTTTTGTTGTTGGAGATTTTATTCATATATAGTTCAGATCATTTTTTGGGTTTCGTTTAAGTTTTTGTATTGGCTTATCAGAATTGATATAAGATTGACAACTCAAGTTATTAAAGAAATTAAAATGATTATTTATCTCCTTGATCAGGTGATTATCACATATTATAAAATGTTTCCTTACGTTTTGGTTTATCATCGTTTTTGTGGCTATTTATTATTGCCAATTCATTGGCTACTCGATTATTAGAAGTATCAAGATTGTCTATTGTATATTAGCAACTAACTCGTGATTAAGAATACAAGATTTTTCATATTTTAGTAACGTTTGATTTTGTTATTGTTAATGAAGTTATACCCCTCCATTTTGTAATAATCGCAACACATGTTTACTTTACGTTGATTTAATAATAATTCTAACATCTTATTTAGTAAGGACACGTTACTACGAAAATTTTATTACTTCTCCTCATTAATCCTACCAACAAAAATATTTTATTATTTCTTACTCATATTAACAATTAATTATATTTCCACCAACTACACTTTATATTATAAAATTCTCAATTTGGACCATACCTTGTAATTTTCTTACAACTTTATGCAATGCAAACCCTAAACTAGGCCAATATGACAATATGATAAGATTAGTGACAATCAGATGAAATAAACACACTGTCTAATATCCAAATTCAAATAAATTATAACTAAAATAAGCTAAATAAGCCCTAATATGTTAGAGTCCGTTCAGATAAGGGTTTGTTCAACTCGCCTTATTATTTTCTCTTATTACAAGACTATAAGTTCAACAGCCCGTTTTGTGTGTGGCCAGCCACACCAAGTAACCACTTATTTTAAAAAAAAAATAACCCATATAAAACGAACTGACCAAGTAACCCCTGTAATACAAACTTAGTAACCCCTATAACACTGAGTAACCCTATAGCACTAACGAAGTAACCCCTTTAACACTGATCAAGTAACCCCTTTAACACTGATCAAGTAACCGCGATTACACTAATAAAGTAACCCCAGTCACACGCTGTGACCAGCCACATATAAGACTTTGTGTAATAAGTTCAGATAATATCATATAAGTTTAGATAAGTTTTGATATATTAAGATTAGTTAAGATAAATTCAAATAATTAAATTTAGATTATTTCAGATACATTCAGATAAATCCATATATGTAACATATGTTGAAATAAATTCAGATAAGTTCAATTAAGTTGAAATAAATTAAGATAAATTCAGATTCATCAAAATCGTGAATATAATACACCTAATCACATTAATATAACATATATACATATTTAGTGTCATAAACTTCAAATTTTATAGATTTTAGGAAGTATATTTCATGGTATAATGATAATATTGGATTGTTTGACTTTAGAGTGCAAAATCATAGACTAATTGTCTAAATATATCAATCAATGATCATTGTATCGTCCCTAATCCATGCACTAATATCAATCAATGACAATTTGTACATTTGTATTGTCCCTAATATGTTGACTCCATTCAACATTGTCATTTCTTTGCGGCACGGTTTTCCTTATATTAACAATATATCAATTTATTTCCACTCCATTTTTGGTCATCCATGAGCTTTTAGTTTGCAATGTTGTAGGAATGTAGAATATTTAGATGTGTGAAATTATGGGCTCTTGGATGTAATTATAGTTTGTTAGCTTAGTTAGACGAATGCAAAGGATATATAAGTAAATATGATAGTCTATGTCTCACTTTTCCTAATTATAACTTAGCTTGAACCCCACAACTTAAAATGGTTGGAGAGGATGGTCATGAAAATTTTTGGATTAAGTTAATTAAAAGGGTCGGGTAAAAATTAATCATGAGTAGTTTTGGGTCGGGTTAAGTTGGGTCAAAGGATGTTTCAAGTCGGGTAAATAGAGGTCGGGTAAAAAGAGATACTTTTAGGGTCAAAATGGTTTCGGGTAGATTTTGTTTCAGATTAGATCGAATTTGGATCTTGAATTATCGGGTCTTAATAGTTTCGGATTAACTATGAGTCGATTCCAAGTTGGGTTTGGACCATACATTACCAGGTGAAGTCGGTTATGAGTTAACTTCGAGTTGACTCCAGATCGAATTCGGATAAAAAATTCGCGGGTTAAACCAGTTCGAAAACAGTTTAATTTTAGATGAACCTTTCGGGTCGGGTGTGTTTTTGACACCAAATAAGGAGAGAAATATATAAACATAGGGTTAAAAAATAAAAGTATAAAGTAATTGCCATTTTAAACTTTGATTGAGAAGATCTTACCATCCTCCATATCCTTTAATTCAGGCAAGTTTTCATGAATTATAAATTACGAGAGGAGCAGGAGAAGTGAAACCAATCTTGAGCAAAAACAAGCGCTTCCACCATATGGGGCTGCAGAATATTTTGAGGTTGTTTCTGCAAGCAGAAGTGAGGAAGCACTCATTTCCAACAGGGCACAGCAAGAACACCACATTCAATTCTTCAACCGAAGAAGGTGATACATACTAGTGTACAAACCAAATGACCCTTACATAAACACATGCATCTATGTTCAATTTTCAACATAATCAAAGCTGTACAGATTTCAAGCTGCAAAATATTAAACAAATTCTAAAACTTAAAAATTAGGCTTAAAGGACTGTTTTTCAATCTGATCTTACTTCTTTGAGCCTAATGAGAGACCGAGTACAATACTAATAAACTTCATATATAACACATCACTTCTTGGCACAACCGTTGCATTCAGTAGGAGCTCCTCAAAAATTTACCTAATATTGAAGAGTTTGTCCAGTTAAGTTGCTGTATAGCAAGCAATGGAAATGGTGCATCGGTTTCTCGAGAGTAGGTGCATATCTTCCAATATTATATGCAGGTGATTCAAGACCCCTCTGAACACCTTCACACAGCATGATATCTTCTATCTGAAGTTTTTATAGATATAATGTCAATAGGTCATTTCTAAATCCCTTCATTACTTTTTCAAGCCTAGGGGGGTCCAGGAAAGGAACGATCGTGAATATATTCACAACAAAACTAGAACAGTTCTCACATACCTGTACTTCTTCGCTGTCTTTTAGGCTTTTTTCAATGAAAACATTATCATCCTACAATAAACAACAAATATATGAGCATACCCTGCACTCAGCAAGTACATTTTAAACAGCAAACTCTTAAATCGCATGCTTTCATCTTTTGGTAAAATTAAAGATCCTCCAGAGATATACCTCAAACCCAGTGCGAATCACCGATGCATGCAAATTGCAATCTCATATGAACAGCAATCCGGCATAATACCCAAAATAGATCAATAAAATTGTTGAGGGCAACAACATACCTACATAGCCACTCTTTTTTATTTTTTTTATTAAACATACCTATAGTTTTTTTTAAGGTTGCCCACCCGGTTCACCGGAGCTTAGCTCTGACTACATTCGAATCCGACTCAGATAGCACACCTGGCTTATGGTGAGTAAGTCTCCCAGCAAGAGTTTCTGCATACGGTGAGACTCGAAACCGAGACCTCCCTTAAGCGACATCAAGTTGCTTACCACTTGAGCCAACTCTTGTTGGTATTAAACATACCTATAGGCACATAAATAGTACTACGAAGAACGACCCATTTGACCTAATTTTAGTCCCAAAAAGAATGACTCATTTGCATTAAAATCTCCACCAATTTGCAATAATATTTGTGCAAAATTATCTTCCCCATAGAAAATTTTGTTTCTCTATGTACTTTTATTACTTTCTCTCTCTACTTTTTTACAAACCCCATGTAAATTTATCTTTCCAATATACTTTTACTTCTTTTTATTTAACTTTCTTAATACCCGCGAAATCAACACAAATGGGTCGTTCTTTCGAGAACGGAGAGAGTAGTAGGATTGTTGGATTGTCAAGGTTCATAGATAATTGTGGGTGGTTGACAGCAACATACTTCTTTGAGTCACTTATTGAACAAAGGTAACATAAACTTAGTTTTTCACAGGAGATTGCTGTCGTATATTTCCATTATAAACAGCATATGAGTATAAAACTCTAAAGAAGAAATCTCACCTTCAACGACACGTCAAGAAAGTAGTCAAACACGACTTGGCATTTCCGTGGTCCCAATGGGACAACAAGGTTGGTGTCCATCCAAGGGCCATACCTATTAAATTAGAAGTACATGAAAAAGAGGTCCAGGTCTCAAGGAAGTTAAAATATGCAGAAAGTAGAGTTGTAAGAAATGGAGCAACAGCAACTGCTTAAATGAAAGACATATTCACCTGTTAATCATGAAGTTAGGATAAACAAATGCATAGAGTGCTTTCGATCCAAGCCTGTCAAATTCACCTCCACTTGCACATCTTTGGATGCTAACTTTTTCAAAAATCTAATGCAATGAACTATGATCAATATATGTTATATATCTCTTGGGTGGCATATGTAAACCACCTAAGAATTGCAAGTAAAATCATATACTATATAAGAGAAATAATGACCATACTTCACTGCTATATGTGTCCAAGTTAAGTCCAGAAGCAAGATTTTTGTGTGCATATGGAACATGATAGCCACCATCCAAATAATTGTCACAAAATACCTGAAATAGGACAAATGAAGCAAGCACAAAATACTAACACAAGTCAATAAGTCAATTAATGCAAAATGTAGTTGACCTGTAAAAGATTTTTTTCTTTGCATTCAGCAGAAAGAGAAACAAGCTTTGTGTCTCAAAGAGAGACTAAATTTAATTAAACAAAAATTAGGAGTGTTACAATATCTAACTGCAAGCTCAGACCTTCCAGTTACACTCTAAGGTGTACTCACGTCTACAAATGTAACTCAAAGAGGTGTCAACTCCATTAGAACTAAGCAAGCCAGCTGAACTGCCAAGCCAGTCATTCTCCATACTTCCAAAATCAACTTCCTTCTTGGAAACACCTAGGTTGATAGCAATAAATGGCCCCCATGTAGCAATACTTATGGGTACAAGTCCATACTCCTAAAAACAAAGTTGAAAATCATTATAGGAAAGAAAATTAAGATGGCAAACATCAAGTTAAGAAATATTGCATACCTTAGGGTCAAAATTCCGCAATCCAGTAATTCTTTGAGCCTTCAGGAGATTTCCCTCTAAGCCATATGTCCATCCCTAAAAAATTATGCAAAAATCTTTGAATAAATAGAGGTTATTATACCATTTAAATAAGGGATTTTTTGGTTGTCGAACAAACCTTTTTGATCTTGGAAAAAAATTGCCAACAAAAAACTTTAAAAAATTAAAAACAAATTTGACAGATAGATAAACAAAGAAAAAGAGAGTCACTAGGATATGTAGGTCAAAGTAACAAACTCTGATCTGCTAGAGAAGTAAAAATTGTTAAAACAAGATATTCACTACAATCAAAGAGAAAAATGCATTTGATCCATATACTGTGGCAAGTTTCACGTCTGCCAACCTGAATTAACGTCTACAAAGACATGCAAGCATTTATTAATGTGGCATACTCTGGATAATTGATTTGTAACAGATTTGACAAGGTTTTTAAGAAGTTATGATGCATCTCCTGTGGTGGAACCACCGGTACATCATTGAACCAGAGTGAAGCTCAGTGACCCATTCAGGACAAGGGAAAGGATAGAGAAACAGCAGGGATGGAAAGTGGCTAAAAGTAGGCATATTACTGGGAAAAAGGTCTAGGAGTCAATTTCTGAGAAGAAATTTTGATCAAGTTTCCTGCCTTGCAAAGTTGCATTGATGTCTGAGGCACTATTGACTAAGAGTGAAACATAATATGATGACTTGATGGTAGTTCCTATTACGCCATATTTTAAAAATAAAATCAAACTAGCATCTTGAAACATTAGCAGCCAAAATGACTTGAAGAAGAATATTAAGGATTTTGCCTGGGTATCTTATATACCTCAGTTTTATACTGGAATTTTAAGTTAGATAACACAACAACTACAGAAGTCAAAGTCAAGCACAGATAAGTATATGAAAGAAATTTTCCGTACAGGAGGACTCAATGATTTCTGATGGAGCCCAAATCAATAACAAGCCAATCGATTGGTCGTGTAGAAGATAATTTACCTCACTCTTACTGATATCTATGCTGAAAAGCCCAGTTATGGGAGGTTTCAAGGTCAACATAAAAAAACAACTTGCAGATGGTAGAAAGTCATGTTACAGACACTGAAGCTGTCATGGACAGAGACATTATGTTTATGTTAGCTAGTTTTGCATATAAACATGTCTAGGAACATATGTAGCAGAGCACTTTCAATCAGTTATCTAAAAAAGTAGAGCACACCAATTAGATATAAGATTGAGGCAGATAGCTAAATGTTTCCTCTTGCAAATTGCCTAACATTCTATGATTCATGGTTCTGAGTTTCCATGGTCAAATGTATAAGGATTCTATGTTTGTTTCTATTGTTAAAAGATTTAAGTACTTGCATTTTACAAGGCCTTAGGCCCTCCCCGAGGAGCTGAAAACAATGAGAAGTGATACTATAGGAAACTGGGATGGGAGTGAAACTCACATGATAAGGGCAAACAAAGCAGGTTTTTCTACCACTTCCATAAGCAAGAACGGAAGCATGATGGCGACAAACATTATGAAATGCATGAATCTCACCACCAGCATCTCGACATATCACATATTCCACGTTCCCCAATCTGCCATGGTTAATAATAAATTTTAAGTAGTTTGTTTCCAGGGTGATAGTCAGAAAATTAGTAACCGTAGAATGCTCCCTCACCCCCAACCAGTACACACACACACACACACACACACAAATGACAGTAAAGAAAATCGCACCTGCCAGTGAAATAATCATGAGGATTCTTTATCTGATCAATGCAACCTATAAGGTCAAGATAAAGATTGCGACATCATTACCATTAATTTATAATAAATAATGATAGTCATACTTCTCTACAGAATATATTCACATGCATTTGAAGGATGATAAGAAGAGTAAACACTTAAAACCTATTTAACCTAAACTCTCTATAAAGTACTTTCAACTTTCAGCTTGAAATACAGAGTCCTTTATTCATGCCTTTTGCTCATTTATCTCTGTATTGCTTTTAAATATACATTATATAACATTTTTTCTATAAAAGATAAATCATGAAGTTATAAAACTTAAGCTGATTAAGGGTCTAGCTCAGCTGTTTTAGTAGCTTTTAATGATTCAATATTGACTGTCAAGGGTTAGCTATCAAAAGAGCTATATAAAGAATAAGTAATAAGCAAAAGTAGCCAAATTCCTACTCTGAATTTAATTACTGGAAAGACCAAAATGGATATCTGTATGATTTCTTATGAAACTTAAACTACATCAATTCAGTTGCATTCCTTCATTGAAAAGAAAGTATTGTTGACAAACATCGTGTGCAATATACAATATATTATTCTACACTGCAAACTTTTGCTCCATAGACAACTCCTAATAATATTCCAATTCTTACCAAACAAACTGAACAGCAATGACAAAACCGGATACAGATACTACAGAATATCATCCAAAATAGATAAATGCCTACTGACTTCCTCAAAGACCAATAAGAGCTAAGAAAATGGCATCATCCCCAAGTTTAGCAGCAGCAGCTAAATTTGGGAGTTCTGAAATTCCGCCTTCTGTACATAAATTCTCTTTTACTTTTAAGGATTTTGGTCTACACACATGCTTTGGCCTGGCAACAGAAAGCTACATGAGCTTCCACTTCCTGTAAAAGCCTTAAATAACATAGGAAAATATCTACTCATTAGATATCTTTTATGTTATCTTTGTCCTTTAGGACCAAGGAATCAAGGATACATACTTCTTTTTTAGACTTTCAGTAGAAACTAATAATTCCAGTATAACTCGCCAAAGAGATAATTTCTCATACTTAGACATCACTGATTCTCCAAAGTTAATATTAATCCTAGAAGCCCTTACAAGCAATGGGAGCATACCCATATCTCAGAAATAAGCATATATTAACCAATCTACGAGTACACTATAATGCATAACACTGTTACTATATCGCGAACACAGACAAGATCACAGTTTTCCTCCCTCTACTATATTAATGTTGTGGGTCAAGGCGTCCAGCCCAAGTCTCACTAACATGTGTTTTATTTTGTCCATTTTGGATGGCCTACTTGCTTGGCATTTTACTTATTGTGTTTAAGACCAACTTTTTTTTTTTTTTTTTTTTTGAGGTATGGTTAAGTCCAAATTGGGCTTTACCGGCTTAATTTGAAGCTTGCTTAGTACGCTTTGGTAAAGTAATTCTTGCTAAAAAGAAGTCAGCAAGTGAGAGGGTGAATATTAAGACAATATACACACAAAAATAGAGAGAATGGGAGCACGGGTTTTTGAGCTTATTCATTTTGAGGTTTTCAGAGACAACTTCCAAAAAACTGACTGTTGCCGGAAATTCAACCATCAGATCGTGTTGTCAGCTTTTGTTGAAGACACATAGGACCTCTTTATAGACAGTTGGATCGTCGCACGAAGCTCTGGTTTGTCCGACAAACACCAACGTTTTAGTGATTTCTACACCTATTATCTGTCAATGTCGTTTTTACACTTCACATTGAAGGGGTTTTCCATGTATAATTCCTGTGAATACTTGCCAATTTAATCTTCCTACTATTGTCGTGTTTATATTACAACTGTAGCTGATTTTTGTTGGTGATTAGTTGTTGTTATTATTTAGGTTCATTGGATTGAATTTGAGTGTGAAGGTGTCGTGGTGACTCCCCTAGCTTCCCTACAATTAAGCCTGCCTTACAAACATAACCAATTAAGCAAAGATAAGGTTTCCAGCATTATATATTTATATTCCTAATATGTTTGTTCTAAAAGTTCATCTTTTATCATCAGAATGACCCTCATAATCTGGTTATCACTTCACAAGACTAAAATCTTAACACCCATGTAAAAAATACCCTCAATTATCCAACACTAAAATCTTCTTTAACAATGCTTCAATACTAGCACATATTTAATTTTACCATCATCATTTTGCAGAAATTTTAAAAATTATCTGGTTCTGTTTTGTAATTATGCCAAAAAAAATACGAAATTTGCAGAAATTTATACAAGAATTTAACAGGTTACAAAATAAAATGAGAGGAAATTGGGTGAATTACCTACTACTCGCCATCCATTGTAAAAGACACGATCAATTTCAAGGGAATAAAAAGAAGAATCAAAATACCATGAACTGGGTGGAGTTACAGCTTCTTCAACAGGAATATTGGGATCAAATTCATGAACAATTTTGTGGGTTGATTGAATTGAATTTGAGAGACAATTTGTGAGTTTAATGGGTGTTTGATTTTTACGAAATGAAAATATTGAAGAAATTCTTTCTATTTTGGGATTAAAATTGGGATTACTTCCAAAGGATTGCAAGAAGACATGATTAAGTGGGTTTTTGGTAGTAGTTGACATCAATAGTGAGAGTGTTACTATGTTAGCTTGATTAATTGATCACTCTCTTAAGCACAAATGTTGTCAATAGATCACACTGATCACTTTAATACCAACTACAGAAGTAAGGAACTGTTGATTGTTTTTGGGATATTTGGAATGGAATGGTATGGATTTATTTTTTTATTTTTTTTTTTACAAAGAGAACTTCATAAATAAAGAGCAATTACAAAGTGTTAAGGATACAAAATAAATAGAAGAAACTACAACCAACTAAACTAGTAAATCCACTAAACATAAAGCAAAAAAGGCTTGTGGAAATCAACATCCTTGGAGACCTTCCTGACATGCCTTCGTGACATGGATGGAATTGGGATAATACTTCTAACCTGCAAAAATACAATTTACCTGTGCATACTGAGGCTATAAAGATAGTTAAAGAACGGAAATGACAGCGCCTTAACACTTTGTTTGGATAGGAAGAAATGGAAGGAAAAGAAGAGAAGAGAAATGGAGGGGGACAAAATCTCTTATTTGGGTAAAAGATTGGGGGAAGGAAGGGGAAGGAGAAGGAGGGATCCATTTTCCCTCTCTCTTTAATAACCATAATCTCTCCAAAATTGGAGAGATTTGGAGGGAAAATGGAGCTCACCTCCCCCTCCCTTTCTTTTCCCTTCCCTTCCTCCATTTTCCCTCCCCTTCTTTTCCTTCCTTCTTTGCTATCCAAACAAAGCGTAATAGAGGAACTTTAGCATAGAAATGGAGTAGATATTTTGATGGAATAGTGGAAGTAAGGAAATGTTTATGGAAAAGGATTTAATGGACTACTGTCTTGTCTACTCGTCTATCGGAATGGTATGGAGTTAATAGACTATTGTCACAATTCATGTCCAATAGTCTTGCTAGAGTCAATGCGGTCATATGGATGATAGGCAACAACTTGGGCCAAGGAGATGTCAATGGATGCTGCTAAGCACCTTCTCCCTATAGAGCTTTTATTTAGCTTAGGTGTTGTGTTTCCTAGTGAACACGACATTAAATGCAATTGGTATTACATGCACCATGGTGCACCTAAAAATAGGTGCACCAGGCCCAATTCTCCGCCCAGCCCAGCAAATTCGCGCCCAACAGTCTAAAGGCCCAATCATTTTTATTTTTTATTTTTTTACCATTGAATTTTGATATTCTTTTTTTTCTACCTCTAAATTCTTTGAAAACCTATTTAAATTTTCAACAACCCATTTCAATTTTTCTCTCTCCTTTTTTTTTTTTTTTTTTTTAAGATTATTTTTTGTTTCCCTCTAAATTACTAGAAGCTCTAAAATTTTTAGCAATGGGGAAAAATCAACTTTCTCTATCCACTTTAATATAATTTCTTGTATTTTGTTAAAAAAAATAAAAAAAAAAAATTGGAGATTTGTTTTTTTTTTTTGGGAGCTTTTTGACCAATTTCGGTGATTGTGCGATAAAATTAGCAAATTTGATACTAACCGTTCCATATCCCTTACCTTCATTTTTGTGTTCATACAATTCATGTTTGATGTTCATATACGTTGTCTTTTTAGTTCATATATATGTGTTGTATGAAGTAATAATTTGCGTATAAATTTTATCAAGTATATTGGTATGAATTAATAATTTATTTGGATATTATGTATTTCCTTTTTTTGTTGTTTAATATTTAATTATAAACCAACTACTGAACACCTTCAAAAGAAATTTCTGAACATCCCCTGGAAACTTCTGATAAGATACCAAAAACTACACAAAAGCCCCCATAAACTTCTGATAAGCCCCTAGAATTTTATGATAGGCTACCAGAAACACTAAACCAACCTCAAAAACCTCTGAATCCCCTACAAAAACTTTTGAACCACAATTACAAACCATTGAACACCCTTTAAAAACATTATAACCACCTTAAAAAAACTCTGAACCCCAACCACAAACAACTGAACACCTTACCAAAACCTCTGAACCCCCTAAAAAAACTTTTGAACTCCAACCACAAACCACTAATAAACACCGTACAAACACCACTGAACCCCAACCCCAACCACGAAACACCCTACAAAAACCTTTAAACCCCTACAAAAACTTCTGAACCCCAACCACAAACCACTGAACACCCTACAAAAACTTATGAACCCTACAAAAAGTTTTGAACCCCAACCCCAAACCACTGAACACCCTACAAAAATTTTTGAACCTCAACCACAAACCACTGTACACCCAACAAAAAATTCTGAACCCCAACCACAAACCATTGAACACCCTACAGAAACCTCTGAACCCCTACAAAAACTTCTAGACCCCAACCACAAACCACTGAACACCTTACAAAAACCTTTGAACCACCTACAAAAACTTCTGAACCGTAACCACAAACCACTGAACACCGGTACCCTTCAAAAACTTCCGCGCCTAAAGACACTGCTCAAAATGCTGCTCAACCTTCAAACTATCCTTATAAATGACTTCATATCTTATACCTGTAATAAACAAACACAGTTCATAATAACCATAACTGAAGTTCAAAAATAAAACAACAAAGTTCAAATACAGGAAAATGTTCATAATTATGTTTACAATTATTTTTTAAAAAGCATATATTATATATGCTTAGAGAATTATGTAAATCAGAAAGGTTCATTAAAGTAACCTAAATGTTCATAAAAATAGAAACAGTGTTCATAATATGATACTGCTAATAACAATTTTGATAATAAATAAAATGAAAAGTTCGTCACTCGAATTATATGAACAAAATGTTCAAAAACATGATATAAACAAATTATATTCATATAATACATATTAAATCATCAATTCAACAATTAAATTATAAATGAAAATGAA
Source organism: Chenopodium album (assembly GCF_948465745.1). Lineage (NCBI taxonomy): Eukaryota > Viridiplantae > Streptophyta > Magnoliopsida > Caryophyllales > Amaranthaceae > Chenopodium > Chenopodium album. The sequence continues at coordinate 16,105,629 of NC_137839.1, read as the reverse complement.
AATCATCAAAAAAAAAATTAAAATAAAAAATGAAATTCAACACACTTTCAGCAGCTTAATTAACATTAAATCTCAAATTAATCAATAATTGATAAACGACAACTAATTAATCACATAAATTCTGCATTAGTGATAATATGAAGCGAATGTTCAAAATCATATTAAACAAATTCTAACAGAATTGTTTAATAGTTTAATCAACAAATGATCAAATTCATCACAAATTAATAAAAAACAATGAGAAATAAAAATCTCTTCGCAAATTTCAGCAGCTTAATTAAAATTAATCAATTGTTTGATCAATTAATCAATTAAATTATATAAAATTAAAACTAATTAAACCTAAAAATTATACAATCACTTCAAATCAACAATCACTCAAAAAAAGTATTAGAAACAACAGCAAAATGAAAAATCAATAACTAACATCAACAACAAAAAAAACCTAATTAGCGATAATTATCAAATACAATAAGAAATCTAACCTGTAGTGTCGAGAACCTCAAGTACATAAATTAAATCCATCGCGATGAATAGCAGTGATGAACAAATTTAATAAAAAAACAGAGGAATCAACAATGGAGAAAAATTGAGGAGATAGAAAATTGAGGAGAGAGAAAATCGAGGAGAGAGAAATTGTGTATGATGATTAAAAATGAGAAAAGAATTAAAAAAGAAGAGAATTGAAGAGAAGGAATTGAGAAATTAGGAAATAATTGAAAAGGGGAAGGACATGCGAAATAGTAGAGGAAGAAAGCTGAGAATTTGAAAGATGAAAACTGCAGCTAGCAAATTAATATGTGGCGTTAATCTATTGGTGGAGCACATAGTTTAAGGTGCACCATGGTGCATATTATAATTTGCCCATTAAATGTATCACAACAATAGTCCTTTTGGATGCTCAATTGGAGCTCAAACGAGCCCAACTTGGTGGCCCATCGTTTTTGGACCCAATGAACATCATGGTGAAGTCAGTTTTCCAAGGTGGGTCAACAAATGTCCATATTGCACTAGGAGGTTTGAGGTACGCTTGGAAGCTACTAGAACATTTTAGGATTCTCTTGTACATACTCTTAGTGCTAGAGATTTGTAAAATACTTCGGAAGTAGGTAAGTAAATACATACGAGTTGTATAGCATGAGTTGCATAGAAGCCTCTAGAAAAGATAGCTTCTAGGAGCCTCCATTAGAGGAGGTTAGAAGGTCCTAGAGAATAAGTATCTAGGCACTTGGGAGCCCTATAAATAAGTGTGGGTACAAATGTAAAGGCCTTAATCAAGCTAGAATTGAATCAAATAATGCCATAATCCTATCCAATGCCAACCATATAATATTCTAGTATATCAAAACATATATTATAAATATCTCAACGCCTCTTCAAGTTGGAGCGTTTTGTGGATTATATATGCCCAACTTGGCCTAGACAAGAGGAAATCAAACTATCATTTACCAAGAGCCTTGTAAAAATATCTTCCAACTAAGAATTTGTCGTAACATGAGAGGGCACAACTGTACCATGGTAATAGCATCTTGAACAAAGTTACTATATATCTCAATGTGTTTGGTTCTTTCATGAAAACCGGATTCTTGGCAATGTGTAATGTCGATTGACTATCACAAAACTAAGGAATAGTCTTGGAATGCTGAATGCCAAGACTAAGTAACAAACCCTTCAACCATTTTCAGCTCACATGTAATAGCTGCAAGAGAGTGGTACTCTGCTTTTGTGAAAGACTTTGAAAATGTATGCTAGTTCTTTGTTTTCCACGATAAAAAGGTGGATTTTGCTCAATTTTTGAAGATGGTGGTGGCGGCGGATCATCGCCTGCCATTGTTATGGTTTAAAAAAAAATGGCTCTGATACCATGTAAAATCTATATGCGGTGAAAGATTAGCCTTGTATTGATTTTAGTTGAATTGGAAAATATATACTACCTCCGGTCGAAATTACTCGCAAATTTGGGGTATTATTTGTGAGATATAAAATATTCCAAAGTTGCGAGTAATTTGGATCGGAGGTAGTATATTAAGAAACAATCAAGCTAGAATCACATAATGCCATAATCCTATCCTATATCTACCCTATAATATTCTGGTATATCAAAACATATATTCTAAATATCTTAACAATTCCCCTCTTTTTTTAGCATAGCATTTGAAAGCACTCCAATTTTCAAGCACTAAAATCTTGTTTAATATTCTTACTCTCTTCTACATCCATTCTTACTTTCTCGCGTAAATAAACTTGACTAGCATATTAAAGGAAGGAAATTAATGGGTGTGCATATATAGTGGGCAGGCGGGAACAAGAATAGGAGAGTTTAATCAGCACGTGACAATTTTTTTTTAACGTTTTTTTTTTTTTTTTTTGTGCGACGTAATATTAAAATACCCTACCTCTTTAAAATCTCATATTATCATCCCCTCCTTGTTTAAATGTTACGAATAACTAATTCTATTAGTGAATTTTCACCCACTTAATTTTTAGTGTCTTATTTCTATATAGTATTTATAATGAGGCTTGTATTTCCATTTTATTCCATTAATGCAAAGTGTGGATTGTTTGTTTTTTTCAATCTATCACTCCATTCCATCAAATTTGGCATCCTATCTAGCCTAATTTTGCAATACAAGCTCAATTCTCCATTTAGTAAACGGAGCAAAACACATCAAGAAAGGTAAAAACTCACGAAAACAAGCAGGATAAATACTCAGCCAAAGAAATATGTTTGATGGCTAATGAGAATTTTTAAATATTTATTTTGAAATGTAAATATAACACATACACATGTCTTTTTAATTTGGTTTAGTATGTGGATCACATACTTATTGAAACAATTTGTCAATTGATGGCTAATGAATTATTTTGTATGAAAATCTTTGAAGAGGAATCATGGAGTTCAAAATTTTTAGTAATAAAAGATATTGAACTTATTTATGAAACTCATATTGATAAGTTTCTCACAAGGTTTAAATATTAATACCAATAGAGGCTTCGTTCCCATGTAACATGGTACACACTCATCAAGAGTGTACACACACAATACACATCAAAGGCCAATGAGATTAAGCGAAAATGGATAGAATGACATTCTTTGTTCACTATAAGCAAAAGAATTTGTGATCATATATGCAGTTTGTATTTATTATGCATGCTTTATACATACGAGTATTTTTCAATCGAACATATCTTTCAAATTGTATGTTAAAAAACATTACACAATCAAAGGAATTAAAAAAGGATTAACAACCCCGAAAATGTGTTAAAGTGAATGATTGATCTCACATAGTCACATCTATAAAGTACATAAAAAAAAACGCACACATCTAACAATTTTGTTCTAGCACACTACACACATACATGCACACAAATTAAGTACTTCATATTTATTTATTGTTTGCTCCCATAGAACAGCCAATAGTATAGTTAAACTGGACAAGGTAAAAAGGGTCACAAACACCCCAACTTGTACTACGTTATCAAGTACCAAACCACAAAATCTTGTATACATATTTAAGAAATCCAAACCCATATAATGTATATACATTATAATCGACCTTTGGAATGTTTTTTCCTTTCTTCTTATCGGGAGCCACAAAGGGTAGTGATATAATACGTCGTCATGTGGTGAACCTTTAATTTGACATGTGATCACACATAACCAAATTCATAAAACCACTAAAATCATACTACGCATATATCCCTTTTATCGAAACTTAGAGAAGTAGTTGGTGAAACTCTTGCGAGGTGATGAAGAGAAAAACCTTTTTGGAGAGAACATACCAAAGTTATATCTTGGTGAAGCAAGAGCATCAATGGGGCGATACTCTGGCATCATAAACCCTCGCTCGATTTCGTACGACCTTCTACCGGGAGTTGCATTGCCATTACCATAAAAGTTCCCATACTTCTTGAGGTTCTTAAACCATGACTTCTTCTTAGGAGAATCTTGATGATAACCATTAATTTTTTCGGTCATGTATTGCCTAACCGCGTTTAATCCTTGCTCCATTACTTCTAAGGGAGGTGAAACCAAAGGGTTTCCTTCAACATGAAGCTTCTGAAGCTTCCGAAGACACCCTAATGAAGTTGGAAGTTCCGATATCTTGTTGTAGCTCACGTCGAGCTCTACAAGTGACATTAGAAGGCCTATGGAGTAGGGCAATTCGACGAGGTATTGGAAGTTTTGGCTTACATTGAGAATTTCTAAGTTGATAAGGTTTTCTAGGTCTTCTGGTAGCGAACGAAGGCAATTGAGACGTACGTCTAGCACACGTAACGACGTTGCATGGCATATCGAAAATGGTAGGAAGGCAATCTTGTTTGAGTTTACTGAAAGTTTCTTGAGATTTAAGAGCTCAAATCCAATTGTGTCTGGTAAAAATGTAAGTTTGTTGAAGTTGGCATTTAGTTCTTCTAGTAATCTGTTCATGCAAAAGGAAAGAAAATGTTAGAAATTGTAGAAACATGCGTCATATACTATGAACAACTATACCTTAAAGTGTTATTAAATAAATGAACTGGTACATAACAATTAGTAACTTCATATTGGACTTAATTAATAAAAATCACAAACTCTTATATGTAGCTAGTCACACCATATAGTCAGCCATCATGGGGTTATTTTGTTAGTGTTATAAGAGTTACTCAGTCAGTGTTACATGATGTGGCCAACCGCACACAAAACGAGCCGACTCTATATCATTATATCATGATTATATAGCCAACACTTTCGTTACGTTGTAGTTGATGATACCCCCAAGTTTTAAAACAATTCTTTTGAAATTTAATCAGCCGACCTAGCTACCTAATGACTGCTTAATTACAATTCCATTATAATTATTAAACTTAAATTGTACTGATTTTATTGCTATAGAACCATGTGGCCACGTTAAGCACGAATACAGTCAAGATTCAAGAACACCAACATGTTATAATAGAGGAACAAAACAATCAACATGACAAACTATACGTCGTTTTCTAATTTTTTTATTATTTTCAAATATACAAAAAAATGACAAAGGGAGGAAATTGAGGAAATATAATGAGTAGATATAATTGAATAGATAATGCAAGACCAAATGAATATAGAAGTATCTGTGTAACGTGATTGACCAACCTAATCACATACGTATTTATCTTTGTAAATGTAATACAAATTCTTTTATGTAAAAAAATATTTATACAATCTATTCTAATAACACTAAGCTTATCTCTTAAAAATATAAAATATAATTAAAACAAATAAATTATTTATCAGCTTTATTCCTCTTTTCTTACAAAAACTTTTGTATACATCCGGCTTACACTAATATTAGTGTACATCGAGCAGTATAAGGGTAACTTTTAGCTAATTTTAGGGTAACTTTGTGTCTTTTTTTTGGGTAACTTTAAACATAATACAATTTTTATATAAATCAACAACAAGAAAAGTTTTATAAAGGTAATTTAATTACATTCAATCACTAATAATTGATTTTTAGTCATTTAAAATGTGATTCTTTACTAATAAAGCGTAGATAATTTTTATTTGAATTGGGTTACTTTAACGCATATTGGGGTAACTTTTATTCATTTCAAGGGTAACTTTTAATCACTTTAGGTTATCTTTATAATGGATGTATAATAATCATTGTACACCCGTTTTTTTTAAAAGTTTGTGTTTTTCTTATTCATTCATATTTTGGGTAATGATTGAACTAGTCAAAAGAAAATTTTAAGTATGTCTTTCATGTTCTTTGAACATCAATCTAAGAAAAAAAAAACCTCTACCTATATAATTTTTTTTTTTTAAACTAATCTATTATATTTTTTTGGTTTCTCTTCTATACAATTAAACATGTTTGAAATTTCAATAGTTTTTTTTTTTTTTTTTTTTTAATGAAGGAGTTGGAACTTTATCATTCCAATAATAAGGTATAAGTATATTCTAATAAACCTAAAATTGTAAGTTCATGTTTATCAACTAAAATGGTTGATGTATCCCTATTTGATTATTGGCAGTTAATTATCCAATTTAGAGTAATTGTTCTAAAAAAAAAAGGTAATTGTACTATCAACCTAATATGAACTTATTTATATTACCAGAACTTATATAAATTACTTATTAGACCTTATTTTATTTATAAAATTAGACACGAGTAATCCTTATCAACCTTTATCAAAACTTAATTTTCAGAATTCATCTTATTTGAATGACTAATTTTATTTGAAATTTGAATTAATATAGATTTATTTTTTAAGATAAGTGAAAATAAAGTAAATAGAATATGACTTTAAAGATTGATACCTTGATTTTACTTGTTTGAAGAAAACTACTAGTACATACTAAACTATTCAAAACTTTGAATTTTATATTCCACCAAATAAGTAGAAAATATCGAAGGATATTGATCAAACAAAGAATATTATTATAAACAGTCATGGTCGACAGTTAACACTAATCTACACCTTAATGAAAGATTTGATCAAAATGAAGCATTAATCGTGCAAGCCAGTTTTTTATTACTTCATATACTTGTATTAAAGTATGTTTCAACAATAATTAGATATTTTTTTAATTTTTTTAACATCAAGTAGGCTATTTTTAAAAACGTACTTGTACTATTGTACGTCATATGTAGAGTACAATGAAGCCACAAAAGATTGATGTGGACATTTTTATTACACCCTAGATTTATTCTAGTCGATCCAACTCAATTTCTTGTATAATCGGTAAGATTTTCAAACAATAGTTTTCTTGGTCAACTGTAATTAAAGGATATGTATAATATAAGATACACAAAATACAAAATGAGGTGTACAAGATAAAATGTCATGTATACTACCAGCAATGAGCCTGTCACATATCTTAAAGTAATAATTAATTAAGAAAATGGCTCAACGAAATCTTAAGGGCTAGGAATAGATACTCTTTAGTAAGTAAAAAAAGAAGGAGAGGAGAAAGTATTTTGTGAGTTTAATTCGGGTAAATGGGTCAGGTTTGGATCGGGCAAGAGTAGGTCGGGTCAATTCGGGTCGGGTCAATTCGGGTTAATGTCGTAACCTAAGTAATAGGTCGGGTAAAGAACGGGTCGGGTTGAATTCAGGTCGGGTTAGTAACAAGTCGGGTTAAATTCGGGTTTTGACGGGTTAAAACGGGTTTGGGTCAATTTTGGTTCAAGTCGGGTTTGGTTCAGGTCAATAATTTACGGGTAACATTCGGGTTGGGTCATCTCCAGGTCGGTTCATGTTCGAGTTCGGGTCTCATACTCGGGTCTAGAGTTGGTTTCAGATCGGGTTTGGGTCGACATTTTTTCGGATTCAGATGGGTATATATATATGAGCTTTTGAACATATTGACTTTTGAAATTTAAATTTTTGGACATTTTATATAAATTTTGGGCAATTTCATACAAGTCATTGAATACTACTATATATTAGATTTATATTCACTATGAAACGGCCTTACCCAATACTTTGTGAAATAGAAAGCCTAAGTCTAATTTATGAAAGAGATTGTTATATATATATACACTCTTTTTATTTCCTGTGGCTTTGTAATTTGTTTGAATTTTTACATCCTTCATCCCTATACTGTAAAAAAATTGGAAGTACGTGTGTAACTACCTTAGCTTGAACACTTAATGGAGCTTTTTTTTTTTTTTCTATTACACTGTTGCTCTAAAAATTAACTAATCAAACCTATATATAACTCATTCATTATTATGTTGTATTCACTTTATTTTCAATAATTATAAGAGAAATACATAGAAAGTTTGATAAGGATTAATGAATTCAAATAACATATATTCAAAATATTAGTTCAGCTACCATAATTCAAGTAAGTTCTTATACGGAGTAAATGAATATCAGGTGAAAGACATGTACCCTTAAATTACTTCATTTACGGTCTCTTTACAATTTCCTTGATATACTCAACTCTCAATTATACTTTTCAAAAAATGAAAAATATGGTAAGGCATTTAAATCCTTAAATTAAAGATTGAAGGCAAATACAAGATACTTGGCTACGATTTATAAAATAACGAATTTTTCAGCTACAAGTAGTTGTGTCAAAAAAAAAAAGCTACAAGTAGTTTGATTGATAGAGAAGAGTACTTATTAAGTATAGAAAATTAATGAAGTTTATCATTATTGATGATTGATTATTTTCTCAATTATTTGTTAATTACAATCATACAAAGTGTAGACAATTCTCCTACAACTAACGAAAGTAGAGAAAGTTCTTGTTGGATAATCTGATTTGCTGGCTCCTATCAAATGGAATCAATTACATTAAGAAATAAGAAATTCAACATTAAAAATTCTTGATAACTACCCTTTTTCATAATGAGATTTAGATAGAGATGTTAAATTTTGATTTTTAGTAGATCATGAGTACCACGGAAACTTGATCTCATGTAAGATTTTGAACTTTCCTATGAATCCAACTATTACATCGCAATTATATAATTAAATAATGTAATTCTTGTACGAGTATATTTTAACATAACAATTGAATTACTTAATCAAGTAATTTAGTTTCAAGGCTATTAAAAGGTTTTATTAAATGATTTTATACTTTTTTTCTATGTGTCCCAAATGATCCAATAAATTCTTGCTAGAAAATAAGCAATAATTCTTACATCTCTAATATTACTATATATGTATATAACCTCAGAAAAAGTATGACAAAAGAATTTTGGGGCAACATATATGTGACATGCGCTTCTATAATTCAAAGTGTCACATATTGACTCTAGTGCATATACGAGGCGTATAAGTGTACATTTAATATTTTGTACGGAGTACAACATGCGTATAATACATTATTATTTTCTATCTAAAAAGAAGTCCCATTAAATTTAATTCAATATTCTACTACTATAGAAATTTTTTTCTTACATAGATAAATCGCCTAATATGATTAACATGACATCATATTGTTATTAGTTACTCATATTATACCAATACCTTTAGTATTTTAATAAAACTCTCCTAACTTTTATGTTGTGAAACTTGTGATGCATGCATTAATTATGAGTTTAATTAATACTCTGTAATATTAAAGCAAATAAATTGAAAAAAAAAAAAAAAGAAAAAAAAAAAGAGAGAGAGAGAGAAATAGATCAGGAAATTAACCTGCAATTTTCGATGGTTCTTGGAATGCAACTTAAAAGGTTACCAGAAACATTTAAGATCTTGAGCTTTGATAAACAACCAATTGAATTGGGCAGAGAAGTCAATTGATTTGAGTGCACATCCAGTACTACCACATTCAGCAACCTTGCTATCATTGACTCTGGGATATTCTGTCAATATTAAATTACATTTCATTAAAAACAAAACAATCAATAAATCAATTAATTATTCTCTTTTAATTCACTAATTTTTTTTTTTAAAAAAAAAAAAAATTGAAGGAATTTTAATTCACTAATCTATACTTAGTATTTAAAAAAGCAAACCAAAAACGACATATGTCATTATTCTATTACACTTCCCTATCATCTTCTTCAACTCAATGTGCCACATGTCGTTTTATATTTTTTATTTTTAATTATACAATTCTTCTTAACTCTTTCATTAAACACTTAATCTTCATCTCCCCTCTTTAATTCAACCTTTTTATTTTCTCTCTTTGATTTTAGTCCCTCCATCTTCTTTCTATTAAGTCTCATTTAAAATTAAAGTCCCAAAATTTTTATTTCTTTAATTATGTTTTCAGTTACATATTACACTCATAATTATTTATTGGTATTTTCTCACTCATCTCTCAATGCAATTTTCTATGAACAAGTCGTGCATTGCACGGGCCAGAAGGCTAGTTTGAATTGAGAAAACCAAACCAAAACAAACAAATCAATCAATTAATTACATATACTATCAAAAGTTATATTGATGATTAGCCAATTAAATTAAGGGTAATGCTATATGCAGTCCTAAGGGCTGCATATAAGCATTTAATATCTTCCTTTTTTAGTATTAAGTTGAGAATTTATTGACAATTTACGAGTAAATTGGTGTAATAAATGTATATTTATTGTCAATTCTTTTCACTTTTAGCTTTAGGGCTGCATATATTTTATTTTTTTCCTAAAATTAACTAGCCAATTAAATTAATTAAACCTAAAGCTACAATACTATTGTTTCAAAACAATTGAATAAGGATTAGAAAGACAATTGTTGACGTCTAATTGTTTGGAATTGTTGGAGTAAATTTATATAGCGATTGTCATTAAAATTCAGATTTTAGCGGTCATCATATAAAACAGAAATTGATAGCTTTAATTTCTAGACTAGATAGTGACAAGTTTCATCTAGAATTACACTAAAAAAGTTTAGACTTTTATTTTTACTAGGGTATCCTACGCGCGCGATGCGCGCGAAAGAGTTAGCTCTTGCATAGAAGTTGTATTAGCGCATAGTTACACCTTTGATTTGGGTGGTAGACCTGTTAGTTTTAATACGTACTATTTGGTTTATGTGCCTATATAGTGGTTTTGTAGAAGTATAAAAAAGCCACCAAAATCTTTAATGCAATTATTTTTTAAAACTCTCAAAAGTTTAGCAGTGTTACTTCAAAATTATTATTAAATAATATTTAATTGATTTGCATCCCTTCATATCTTACGCTAGTTTAGAAGTCTTAATTGATTTGCATGATTCAATAATACTTAATATATTTTTCTTCAAACGAATTTTTTTTTGAGCTTGGTCATACGGAGTAATAATATGTGAAATGTTCGTTGTAGCTATAAACTTAATAATGTAAGTTCAATGTTCTACGACCATCTAATATCTATATGTATATCTAATACTAAAATAATAGCCACTTAGTTATATTTTTCCTCTTAAATTCTCTCCATTTTTAATACATTTTTTTTCTATCATCGATGTCCCTCGATTTTAGGATTTTAAAGTTATTTATACCTCTTGATAACATCTGCTCAAATATCATTATTTAATATGAATGTCATTTAAATTCCACGTTGTTTATGTGCGTGCCATCAAATAATGTACAATTAAAAAGCTAATAAACCTTAACAATGTTTGTAATTAAAGGACAACAAAATTGTAAATAAGAAGAGCAACCACAAAGGAGTAAAAATAAATCATCTCATGGTAATAAACAAAGTCTTCGTACATACAATTTTTTTCCTTTTTAAATAATAATAATAACATATGAAGTACAAAACATTATAATTATTTTATTTAAAAAAAAAAAATTACAAGTTTTTGTTAAAAAAACTTTGTATTAATTGATGGTATGTTTAATGAGAAAAAAAAACAATTAAATATATTAATGAGAGTAAGCATATTAATGAGGGTAAAAAAGTAAATATATATTTTTGTACACAATTTTTTACATATTTTTGAGGGTATAGTTGGTAGCACACTATTCCTAAGAGCTATTTTCTACTTTTTATAAGGTAGGGATGATAAAAAGAAGAAAACTGCTTAACCTTTTTATTTTAGTGAACATTTAATACGAGTAACTTCGTTTTGGATAGGAAGGGTCAAGAAGGCTCTTGAAGTGTGAAAGCTTCACTAGTAAGTAGTAATACGATATAATGTCGTTTACATACACCATTGCCTATTGTATGATTTGTACCTATTTATCACATTTGCATTTACAAAATTTTAACTATTAATATCTTTAATTGTTATTAAGTAAATAATATAAAGATTGATATTTTAATAATACATACAAAATTATAAATATACATATGCTATTATATAGGTGAGTAGCTAGCTAGTTACATAATGCAAAGTTGTTAGTTCAAAAAAGGTGTACTTGTAATTTGCACTAAGAAGCAATTTTCCTCGACTTAAATAAAATTTACTTATATATATATCGTCAATCATTTAAAATACTCAAACTAGCCAATATGAAACAAAAATTATGAAGTGCTATAATTTTGTCTCTATCCAAAATAAATATCATCATCTTTAAAAACTAATAAAGTCTTAGGTAAGCAAATGGTTAAAATAAGTGAAAAGGAGGAGGGATTTGATAAGCTTATCATGATATGCTACTGGTCTTTTTCTATATATTGCCAATTTAACGATATTTTTATTACAATTAAGATGGCTCCGGCCCGCCCTTAAATTCTCATATTATTTTTTGTTCTTCCTATTTGATTTGATTTTTTTTTCCTCGTTTTGGTGTATATAATTTTTTTTTTATCTTATTTTTATTATTAAAATAATTTTATTTTCTTTTAATTATTTCCTTTGTACATATAGACAATATAATGATTTTAATTTACATATTTTGAAGTACAAAGTATAATTTTAACAAAAGTTTATATACATTTTTCCAAAAAAAATTATTTGTGTTGCAAAAATTCTAAAAATCTCTACTTCTGTTATTTATTTATAGTAGGGATTAATGAGAATCATTAACAAAAAGTTAAATCATCAACGTGCAACGAAATAATTTAAAACTAAAAAAAATTACTAAAGTGTCAAAAAAAGACTAAAACATGAATCAAACTAAAGTGTCAAAAAAAAGTGCCGAAAAACATGAATCATTTTTCGGGTGAATAACAAGAGACTCTCGATGACAATTTCAAAAAATAATCAAGTAAATAATACTCAATTCATTTTAGACTCAGAGTTCTACCAATATAATCATTACTCAAATTCTAATATTATAAGAGTAAATATATATAAATTATAAAATTCAACCCAAATAAAAAAAATATACATACATATATATATATATATATATATATATATATATATATATATATATATATATATATATATATATATATATATATATATATATATCAATAATATTTATAATAACAAATTAAAACTAAAGAAAACAATAGGAAAAAAAATTAAAGGAGAAGAAAAGTACCTCAAGATTATTATTGGAAAGATCAAGTTTGCAGATAGCAGCAAGATTAATAGATGGATTAGGGAGAGAATCAAGGGACCTTCCACTTAAATCAACAATCTCAAGCCTTTCATTTTGATCGTCATTCTTCTTATTTGTATTCGTTTTATTATTATTGTTATTGTTATTGTTATTAGTCGTTGCTAACGACGATCTTGATCTTCTGAAATCCTTGACACTTTTACCATGATTAGTATTACTAATAGTATCACTATTAACAGTAAAACTATTCATTAAGTGATTCTTCCTCACATCTAATCGCGCTTGTTGATGATGCCTTTCGTACATCATTTCTTTATTTTTGTTTTGATAATATTCACACTCTGTGAAATATTCTTCGCAAGACTATAACTTTGAGAGTTAGAACATAGATAAAATGGAAAGATGGTTTTTTTTTTTTTTTTTTTTTTTTGGTAAGAAAAATAATGGGTGTTTAGAAATAATGATCGTTAAAGAGTTGAAAGAGGAGAGCAATGGCTATTTATGGAAGAATGTACGGAGAAAAAGGAAGAGTACAAAAAAAGGATAGATTTATAGACACGTGTTGTTGACGTTTGAGCCGTATGGGAAAAAGCAAAATCAAAGTACAAAAAGTTTGTACACATTTATCGTTTTATTGCTTTTAGGTTTTCATTCAAAAAAAAATGAATCGTCTACATTCATGGTTTTTCATTAACAAAAAATAAATAAATAAAAAATAAAAATAGAGGATTAGCTTAAATGATGAATCGGTAGGAACAAAAAAAAAGAAAAAAAAAAGTTTCTTGTCTCTAAAATTTCTTCTGAATAAAGTAATGATTGGCAAAAAAAGTCAAAATAAGAATTTTTAGAGATGAAGTGATGTTATCACATTCTGATTTGATTTATTTAGAGTAAGGTGTATCTATATTTAATTGTAATTTATTCATTTGGTGATTTGCACTCCATATTTATTTGAAGATTTGATGTAAATGAGAAATCCATCAAATTTGGTAAAATTTGATATGGTTTGATATTGATAAGAATAAGTATTAAGTGAATGTGATAAGGTGAAAGGAACTTGATACAAAGTATTAAACAATAGGCAAACGCAAACCAACATCTTGTAGGTGTTGGATAAAATAATTTAAAGTAGAATTATTGAATTAAAATGAATATTAATTACACCGATCGATGCGTAATTTTGGCATGCATTCCTAAATTAATATTCCATCTGTCTTATAATACAATGCCTCTTTTTCTTTTTGGGTAAATCAAAATACAATGTCTCTTTCTATTCAAAGGTTGTACTTTTTGACATTATTACCCTCTTTCTGATGAGTTATCATTTTTTTTCCTTTTATTTTTTGTACTTTTAACATTAATTTTCAACACTTTCTCTCTCTATTTTCTCAATTATTCCCAAGTATTTTTTCTTTCTCTATATCTCTCTCTAACCCACATGCTGTAGACATCTAATTGTGTCTCCCCAAAACCAAACTCAGTAATGAGTACATTTCACATCTTAGATAATCAAGTTAGGTGAAGCAGAGTCTCGTCAATTTCCCCTTTCCTAACCTTTCTCTAAATGTTTTAGTCCAAATTAAAATAATTCATTTCGTGTCGTTATAATCATTTATTTTGTGTCTTTTTTAGAAAATAATTAAACCAGTAATTTTCGTCCATAATCTGGGTCCAATAATGGTATAGTTGGATAGGGCTTGAAAAAAGTTTTTCCAATTATATAATAAAGCCCAAATTCGAGTTATAACGAGAAAGTTATGGCTAAAATACTAAAGTGGCCCAAACTAAGTCTATTTGCGGCCCAATGATCATGTGGAGAGTCCATTAATCTTAACCTCATTCCTAAACCAATTAGGATTTATCATAAGTTTCTAGAATTCTCTAGAAGGTTGTTTTCTAAATCCATTAGAACTAGATGAAACTCATGCGATGCACGGTTTGTTAGTTTTTTTTTTTTAAAAAAAATTCATATTTATGTGATTAAAATTGTTATTATATTAGTTTTAAAATATTAGGTAAAATTCCTAATCTCAAAAGATAATCTTTTGTATTTAATTAATTTAAACTTTAAAATCTCATTCGCCAATTTTGTCTACGTGGCATTTGAATTATTTAATTGTAAAATAAATTAATCATCTTTTATTTAATTGGCTACCATTTAAATTTATAATCCTACATGGCGCGTTAAGAAAAAACTCAGGAAAAAAGTCCCCTTTAAATATATATGTTAGATTTATTATTAATTAGCCTCTAGAATCCTCTAGAAGGTTATAATTTATCCTTTTTTTTAAAAAAAATGATTAGGATTAAGAATTTTATATCGGATAAAACATTTGTTTTTAATAAGTTTAATTATGATAAAATAAGGATAAATACGGAAATTCATCTAAACCAATTTGATTGAAAGATGGAATTCGTACGGATTCTATCTTCCAAAAGCATCGTGTGGCGTTGGAAATATCTATCGCGTTGTGATATAAGCATCGCGATACAATATGACCATCGTTTTGCGATACGAGTTGTTTTACTCCAAGTTAGATTATGACTTTTTTCTGATCATTTCCATCGCTTTTTCTCTATTAATAGAGTACGTTTTCCTCTATTTTCATTCTCCAACAATCATCATTTCATTCCCCTCTCTAAGCTAAAGCGTATTCTTCTCTCTCTTGATTTCTAGCCTAGCCTTAGCCTAAACACAAACCGACGCATTCAAGAACACTCACCCTTGATACTTTTCTCAAACAAACACCATTTTTCCATCACGAGATTCAAATAATCCAAGCCAAACTCGTAGTTACCATAGACCTCGACGTGAAAGGTTGATAGTTCTGAGAGTTTGGTCCCAAATTTATATTTCAATTATTATTTGATTTTTTTTTTTGGAAGTTTACTAATGTCTGCATTCTTTTGATAAAAAGAAATATGACGCATCAAAATGAGTAATTCAATTACTTATCTATTCTTTTGATATAAACACTACAAGAAAATAACCTTTTCGTAGCGATTATTTTAACCTTTAGTATCGATTGTAATTGCAATAAAAAACTTTCCCAACGAATGGTCATTCGATACAATATCCCCCGTTGCCTTAGCCTTTAGTAGTGGTTTTCAATATTGCTGGGGTTGGCCTCAATAATCGATACGAAAAACTACATCCAATCATGGTGATTATTGTAGCTATTACAATCGCTATAAATGTTTAACTCATTTTCTTCAAAAAAAAAAAAACATGCGTATGATCTTTACAAGATTCGAACATGCAACCTCAAACTCTTATATTAAATGTTTCACCAATAAGCTATGACATATTTTATGTATTCTTTGTCAAACAATATTTATATATCTAGTGTTGAAAAGGCTTTTCGTATCGATTTTTAGGATTTAGTGGCGATTGTAAATGATACGATTTCTCAAAATTATATAAATGTGTAAAAATAGTGTGGATATGTATTATTATGTTTTCCGTATCGATTTTATATAGGAAAACCATGGTGATTGTAAAAATGATACGACATCCTTAATTATTTCACAAACATACTTACATATTGTGGCAAATGTACAATCGCTACGAAATAATCGCTACTAAAAGAGATTTTTCTTGTAGTGAAAAATCATGCTTAGATGATTATTTCAATTCCTAGTGTCATGTTAGGATGCTTATAATTCCTAGTATCATGTTTTGGATAAAGCTTTGATCTTTATGAGACTGAAATATGTGATTGTCTGATGAGACTAAAATATGTGATTGTCTTGTCACGTTGGATGTCTCTAATAATATTATGTTAATAAGGTACCACTATATCAAAAACTTAATCTTTTGGTTCGAGTCTCGACTCGGAATTAGTTATACAATCACAAAGTAAAATCTTCCTGAATAATCATGAATTGTACTTTATATGGTGATATAAATAGTGGTTTGTTGTAATTAATTGTTGCGATATTCACCTTTACATTAAAAGAAGAATAAATAGAAATAATGATTGATGAATCCTTATGTTTAATTAAGTTTAAATTAAACGTGAGAATGGGAATTCGATGAAAAATTAGATGATGAAAGTTTCAGCTTAAAACACTCCTCCAAATCTAACAAGTTTTATACATTTTTTTGGGAATCAACAAATCTTGTGCATGCATGACGACTAAACACATACATTTAATTTGTTTATTAGAATAATCATTATTTATTCATATCCATACCCTCAATAATTCATAATGCATTGACATTTAAAATCAAAAACCACGCAAAAAGAACACTTCTCTCTAAAACAAGCATTCTCTCTTCCTTATTTAAACTCAAGCCATCACATAGAGTGCTCGCCGGATTACAACCGCATCTAAGCTCAGTCTAGCACCTTCATTGTCAGGGAGCGTAGTTTTAAGTTTTAGCGGGTCTTTCCTAACTCGTCATCGACTAATTGGTGGTTGTTGTCCTATGGAGAACGCACACAACCTAGATAGGCGGTCATTTTAGTGGGTTTAGGGCCTATTCTCATACTTTGAAGTTCAGTTCATCTCAGCTCAGTTCAGTTCAGTTCGGCTCTTAATTTCTTTTTCTTATAAAATATTCATTTCACTTCAGTTCAGTTCATTTCAGTTTAGTCAATGAGAACAGGCCCTTAGTGGCTCAACTTCTTATCAATATCCTTTGATATCTCGTTTGTTGATTATTGATATTAATTGAAAATAATCTTGATATTGATTAAAAATTATCTCCCCTATTTTCTTACTTAATTTAGTTGTTTTTTATATGGTATGACGTGGTTGTTAATGTGACCCGCCGAGAGAATAACATTTTTAGTTTGCTCTCCTCCCACTAAAACTCAATGGTAATCTCACCATTTGTCGACAAATGATGTGGCTTCATGTCATATTATTTCCGATCGTCAATATTTCCTTAGCAAAAACTAGTTTTATTAGCATTAATATTATTGATTCATTAGAGTTAGTTTTTCAAAAAAAATAAAAAATCTTGTAATGACCACTCCTATGATACATCCCATGAGAATAATGTTATATTAAAAAGAGTTATTAATATTCATAAATTCTAAAATTTTAATCATCAAATTATATGTGTATATTTTAAAAACAATATGATAATAATACTTATCGCATTTATTCACCAAAAACAAAATAAAATAATGTAGGTTATAGATAGTTTAATTACATATTTAACCACAAAATATGTTGATTTTGAAGGATTTTCTTATGACGACTGAATAATAAAACCCCCTTTAGCAAATAAAATAAACTAATTCGAAGTACAAAATTTAATTACTGCATATTGAATAATGAATTTTAATTAATAATATTTGCAAAAATAAACAAATGATATTTTTTAAAAAAAATATTTCACTTTATTTTATTATAATTTTTTTTTATATACATACAAACAATGACCCAGGACATTATTCATGCCAAAAACTAGTTTTTAGATGAAATAAAACTTTTGTTGCAAAGTAATTTCAATTTTTTTTGTTTATTTCTATTTCCTTCGTTTTATTAAGGGTCTATTCACTTCAGCTTAATTTCAGTTTAGTTCAGTTCAGATCTCATCTGTTCAGTTCATTTCGGTTTGGTTCATTCAGTTCAGCTCCTAATTTTCTTCTCTAACAAAATATTCATTTTAGCTCAACTCGGTTCAATTCAGTTCAGTTCAACTCCAATCAGTTCAGTTCAGTTCAGTTCAGCTCCAATATGTTCAGTTCAGTTCAGCTCAGTTAAGTAAATGTAAACAGACTCTAAGCGCATCAATTTTCTAAATTGATATTTTTAAAAAAGTGCATCACTTTCATTTTGGACAATTATTTTTTATTTTATTTTTAACGAAATTTTACTTTCACTCGCATCTCTTCCTTTCTATATATATATATATATATATATATATATATATATATATATATATATATTAAATGACACACAATAGATTTATTATGGAGTATCCCACAATCTCATTTTTATTTATATTAATTCTCCAACAAACATCACTTATAATATTTTCCTCTATTGGACTAACCTTCCTAAAGTTATTGCACCTAAAAAAATATAGGGAGTAGTTTTGGGAGAGTCTATTCTGTATACTTGAGATTATTTACTCATTAAATAATCAAGCATGAGGCAAAATTAATGAGCAAATAACCCCGAATATACCATACACCCGTGTGTATATAACAAATTCTATAATTTTGGGGTGGAATGAGGAGAGTAGTTTTGAGGGAGTATTAATTTCCTCGTGGTTCAGTTGTCTGTGTTCGTTGCTGCTTATCAACATTTGTACAAAGTCAACTGTTATACTCCTTATATTTTTTTGAGTCGTTGAATTTTAACAAGCCATTTATTATCATTTTTCACCGCACATATTTTGGACGGTTGCCCGCGAATCTTGATACCTCATAGGCTAATAAAAAAATATTGCACTTTTCAATTTTTGTCAATAATAAATGTCAACTAGATTTTACATATTATCACGAGTTCATGATGATGTTTTTTCTTCTGATTTCTGATCATGACTATCCTGTGTTATTAGCTTGTTGGGATTCGATCTTCTTACATACTTCTTCATGTGTCGGAACACGATATAAATACATTAATAAATGGATTCACTTGATCAAATCTCGGTCAAAACTTAATTAGTTAAGGTTCTTTCCAAAAAAAAAAAAAAAAAAAAATTATTTAAGGTTATGAAAATCTTTGAACAAAAATCTAAGGATCTTAAGTTTAAGTAAATGATGCCGAGCCTTTTTTTTTTTTTATTATTTTTTTTTATTTTTTTTTTATTTTTTTTTTTTTTGCTCATTAACATTTTATAACAACTCATTTGAAAAATCGTGACTAAGTTTGTTCATGCATGTCTAAAAATTAACTAGTTTAAATCTTGTTCAAACTCAAAAGTAGTACACTAGTACTAACATTTTTAAAAACATTTTTAAGATTTTTTTTATTTTTTTTATTTTTTTTATTTTTTTTTTATCTCATCATCTTTGTGTATCCTTAATGGGAATTAAATTTAAGATTTGTTTGTATAATTATATTTTTTTTAACTTATTTTATCATATACAAGACAACATAAGTTCTACTTCTTTTTTTTTTTTAACATAAGTTCTACTTGAAAATTTAAGTTTACATCAATTCAGACAAAACAATACAAGTTCAGATTAATTCAGATAAAATATTAAATGTATAACTTCAAACAAAATAATACTTATATAAATTAAGAGAAAATAGTATAACTTCAGATATGTAAAGAGTATTCCAATCTCACAGACAAAATCAGATTTATCGAACATTATAGCTTTATTTTATTTCTTATTTCTTAGTTAATTTAATGTTAAGCTAGCAATCTAATTAAACAAATCTTAATTAAATTAGAAGTCAAAATATAACGCCCAAGGATTTAACATGTAACCTGCTGGTATACCTACACACTGTGGGCTGCTAACTGAAATTGAACTTCTCATTATTAGTTTAAAGTCAATCGGCAGTTAGCTAGTTAGGATCAATTTAATATTATATACTCATGCATATTTCTTGCCTTTACTTCTTTTTATTTTATTTATTACTCCTATAATTTTCCCTCTTATTAATTACCATTATCTCTTTGCATCTTTTTTTATACAAGTACATACGTGCATTAATTTTAATAAATTCATTTCCTCATGTTCATTTCATGTAAATAAATATGTTTATAATAGTTAAAACTCAAATAAATTGAGCCATCAAATTAGACAAATTTCTTAACCCACCTAAATAATTCCCTACTTCAATAAAGTAGTGTATGAAAAGGGTTTTAAGATATAAAGTCGGCAAAATAATACAGATTAATACAAATTGTCTATGAGTATGTAATATATAATTAGGGCTAATGATATATGGAATCAAAAGTACAAGAAGTACAATGGATTTAATTAATCATGAAAATTTCAGGATAATTTATTTTATTAATATGTTTCGAGTTTTATCAACTTGCATTTATTTCGATTAGTACGTTTAGTACGGCTAGTTCATACTATCAAAGTCGTATTCATACATCACATATTATCAGTCAAGTCTAAGTAATTATGTAAGTAAGGATTTTGCTAATCAGATTGATGTTGCTTACTTGTTGCACCAATGAATTAATATCAGATTTATCTTAGTTGTTGTCATGCTCTCAAATGAAAGTCATACCGTACATTAATGTCTTATTCGTGCTTTGTTTTCGTTCTAGTCTAATATCCTCATACGTACATTAATAATTATACTAATATAATGTTGACACAAAATCATTAATTAAAAATTATACAAAGTTCGGAATTGAACTTTTGGTGCCTCACCTTAATTCACTATAACATTTGGTTTCATAGCCTAATTTTGGTTTCAACACCGTTAAAGATGTTAATTTTATGTCTCAATTTAGAACGGAGGAGGTATATATGAATCCCTCCCGACCCTAGTCTTATCCTACTGGGATATAAAACACTATCTTATAAGGATACATTAGAAGAAACCCACCTAACTACTAATAAACAACTTTAACCTATTTAATTATTTATACACAACATATATTATGATACAACTTCAAACTAACATTATGTAATAAATCTAACAAAATTAGTGGTTTTCATTATTTCATGGAATACAATATAATTCTATATGATACAACTCAACCTGATATTTGTTCATGGAACATAATATAATACTATTTACGTACCTTGAATAGCCACCAAAATATTCAACACTACAACAACCTAGTTAATGTAATACAAATGACCGAGCAATATCTAATCATGGAGTAAGGTGACAACAATATACTGAAATAATATTAAACAATGCATGAACATTAATTGATTGAAATGAATTATTGAACATAACACTTGTACCACAATTCGAACTATTCTAGTGAATTTCAACCTCCACGTTCTTAAGTTTGTACCATATCTTACATACCCGTAATTTATGACCGTTTATCAAACCTGGGTTTATGTGATGGAAAATATCTTTACCTTTATACTTTTTTAAAAAATTTTAATACAATATTTCATTGTTATAGGAATTATCATACATATTTATGAAATTTCACCCAAACATAACAAGCTTATAGATTATTATTCTAAAATCTAATGTCAAGTCTATTGATCTAGTACTACAATTTTACAAATAAATACCTTACAATTTTACAATTTTAGTACTACATAGCGCCTCATTTTTACTTTTACATTATTCACATCAATCCTTGATACGTACATAAGTTTAAACATGGTCATGTGAACACTTATATGTTATAATCGTTTCGATACATAATTAATTTACGAATAACAGTTTTTTTATAATTAATAATCTTATATTAAAAGAGAAATTATTAATTGTTCACAATTCCGCATGATAAATATACCGACTAAAGTGTGACAGTTGAAAAACAAAAGTGAGAAAGTAATAAAGTAAAGTAAATACGTAATTGAGAGACTTTGCATAAAATATACGTTATGAAATAATTCATTTTCATATAAAATTATTAAATATTTGAGAGACTATTTTTATGTGTTATGGAGTATGAGTAGTTTATTATATTGATTGAAGAATGTTCTTCAATTCATAACAAAGAGATAAATCTTAGAAGTCATTGGAATCTAATAATCGATTGTGTAATTAGTTGACTTTGTCTATCGTTGAACCTGGGATTATTGGATTATAATTGGACGTCATTGTAATTTTGTAACAATTACTTAAAGTCATATGCCGTACATTAGCCTATTAGTAGCTGGCATCAAAATCTTGGTTCAATTTTCAAACTACTCGTACAGTCATACATAGATAAAATCTGATGCAAGAACAATAAGTTTAAATTATACCCTTAAATTACTCTTATTTAGAAGTCAACCCTTATTTTTGGCAAGCTTGTTGATTGGAAAAGAGTATACTACTTGTATATGGTATCGATGTTATTGTAGTAGGAAATAAGGAGAAGACACCCTAGCGAATTGAATTCTCACATAATTACATCTGATTTGAATTAGCGACATAAAGACATCTTTATTCTTAAAGTGTTTATAGTAGGATTTAGGGTATGTTCACATTTACTTAATTTCAGTTCAGTTCAGCTCCAATCATTTCAGTTTAGTTCAGCTCATCTCCTAATTTTCCTCTCTCATAAAATATTCATTTCAGCTCAGTTCAGTTCAGTTCAGTTCAGTTCAGTTCAGCTTCAATCAATTCAGTTCAGTTACAATCAGTTCAACTTCAATCAATTCAGTTCAGTTACAATCAGTTCAGTTCAGTTCAGTTTAGTAAATGTGAATAGGCCCTTAAGCCTATATTAACAACAATACAATCTTACCATTACACTGATTTTGGCGTGTATCTTCATCGATATGATCCGTATGAGTATGAAAAATAAAAAGATAAAGAGTTAATTTATGAGAAACTGAACAAGAGATTTTAGGTTAACATATAAACAACTGAAAACCCGAATATGATCATAAGAATAGCGAATATAACTTTGTTGGGGCTTTGTTATATATTATTGAGAGTACGATCCGAGTAGCAAAGTAGGCAAGATGTTTAAGTGATAAGTTGCTATACCTAAATCTTGAACTTAGAAGAGTGGAGAAAGAGATGTGTGAATAATAGAGTAAGGGCTTGTTTTTTTCAGCTTATTTTCAGTTCACTTCAATTTCTAATTTCCTTCTCTCATAAAATATTCAGTTCA
Source organism: Chenopodium album (assembly GCF_948465745.1). Classification (NCBI taxonomy): domain Eukaryota; kingdom Viridiplantae; phylum Streptophyta; class Magnoliopsida; order Caryophyllales; family Amaranthaceae; genus Chenopodium; species Chenopodium album. The sequence continues at coordinate 16,082,077 of NC_137839.1, read as the reverse complement.
GTTCAGTACATACCCTAATCATTCTTGTATTATTGATGGTCTTTAATATGTGATGTATTTAGATTGTGACGAAAATCATGCAATAATCAACAAAAAATTATAAAAAGGACAATATATTATCAAATTCATCACCATTATCACATTGCAAAGACTTAACTTAGTCTTCCGCTTTAATTGACTTTTAACATAGCTTTCAAAGGTAAAGCTGGGAAAATGTAGCAAACATGCATGCGTAGAGTTGAACTAAAAATCGAGGATTATGAAAAATGGAGAAAATCATCTAACAGTTTATACCATATATTAATATAATACTCCCCCCGTCCCTTAATACAAAGTCTTTTTTTCTAATATTTATTACGCATATAATAAAGAGAAAGATACTTTTAATTTAGGGACACAGGGAGTAATATTTATGACCCAATTTGCTTAAGATAAGAGATGTCCAAATAATATTTATCATAATTGAATGTAGAATTGTATAATTTTATCATCAAGAGAGTGTTCTCATAAATCATATACGAATTATCTATTGTCATACTTTAAATTTGTTTCTCAACAGTTACAGAAGAAATTGAGTAATCCATACACTTAAAACTGATTGGCAATTTATTGATTAATTAAATTATTTATGAAAATTTGTCAAAAAATAACCTTTTAAAAGCATAATTTTGCGAAAAAAAAACCCTTTTAAAATTTTTTTGGTTAAAAAAAAGACCATCACATTCAATTTTTTTGCGAGAGGAAACCTATTTCCTTAATTATCATCTAATTAACTTAATTAGACTCTAATTTCCTCCCATTTCTTCTAACACTACTAGAAAATAGCTTAATTCCGACGGACCCAATATTCCGTCGGAAAAAGGGAAATTTACGACGGATTTTTTTTTCGTCGGAAATTTCCGACGGAATAAATATCCGTCGTAATTTTTGTATGTTCCGACGGAATTTTCCGTCGGAAATTACCTTTTCCGACGGATTTATAGTCCGTCGTAAGTTTCCGACGGAATATTCCGTCGGAACATAATTTATTTTTTTTAAAAAAAAACCATTTCCGCTACAAAACCCTAAACAAACTTCAGAAGCGCCTCTTTTCTCTTCTCCTCTCCACTCTCTCTCTTCTCCATTCCTCTGCTTCTCTCTCCTCTCGTTCTCCTCTCTGCTTCTCCGTCTTATCTTCTTCTCTCTCCTCTCGTTCTCCTTTCCTCTGTTTCTCTCTGTTCTCTCTCCTCTTGTTCTCCCTCCTCTCGTTCTCCTTTCGACCACCACACCACGGCATCAACAACAACACAACCACCGTCATCAAACACCACGGCATCAACAACAACACAACCACTGTCATCAAACACCACGGCATCAACAACAACACAACCACCGTCATCAAACACCACCGTCATCAACGACCAACACACAAACGACATCAACCAACTACTTGAAAGGTTTTTTAGGCCAAATTCGGCCATAAAAAGTTTAGATCTACACTTTTCATGGCCGAATTTGGCCTTGTTAAACCGTTTTCGTGTTGAAATTCGAAGCATATTTCAATTTCAGGTATGTTTTATGTTTTAATTTTTCGATTTTTGTTTCCGTTTTTTTTTTTTTTAAATATGGATTTCGGTGGTGGTGGTGGGTGTGGCTGATGTGCGTGCGTTTAGCATTTGCAGTGGTTTGTGGTGGCTGTGAGATCTGGGCTTAGGTGGGGTCGGGTTCGGTCGGGTCCGGGTTAGGGTTTGGGTGTTTAGGTGGGTGGATCTGGGTATGGGTGAGGGTGGGGTATGGGTGTTTTGGTTAGAGTTCGGTCAGGGTGAGGGTAAAGTTGTGGTGGTGCTGTGGATAGGTTAGGGTGGTTGTGGTGGTGGTGCTGTGGATCTGGGTACGGGTGGGGGTGGTGTTGTGGATAGGTTAGGGTTAGGAAGTGGGTGTGGTTGGGGTTGACAGGGGTGTTTTGGGTGGTTGGAGGTTGTCGGTGGGTGGTTGATCTGGTGGTTATCGGTGGTAGATGTGGTGGTTGTGGGTGGTTGGGGTGGTTATGGATGACGGTGGTGGTCTGCTAGGGCTAGGTTGTAGGTGGATAGTGGGGTGGTGGATCTGGTGTAGGTGGTTGGTGGGTAAGGTTCTGGTGTGGTTGGCTGGTTGTGTGAGGTGGTGTGGGGTGACGGCTTGCGGTGGTACAGCGTGGCGGTGGCCTTTTTTTTTTGTTTTTTTTAAAGCATTTTCCGACGGAAATTCCGTCGAGAATTTACGACGGAATTCAATTCCGTCGAAATTTTTCGAGGGACTTTGCCCGGGCTTGAAAATACTCTCGGCGGACTGAAATCCGTCGGAAATTCCGTCGGAAAAGGGTGTTTTTCCGACAACAACTTTTCCGACAACCGGTTACGACGGAATTCCGTCGTAAATGGGTTTTCCGACGGAAAACAAGGTGTTTCCGACGAAAATTTTCCGTCGCAATTAACATGTTTTCTAGTAGTGTAATTAACCTCTAACCCACCTATTTACCTAATAATTAGATTAAGTTTATACATAAAAAAACCACCACCCCAACGACCAACCAACCACCCTTTCCCCCCTCCTTTGGAAGCAACCCTTCAGGCCCTCACCCATCGGACCCTCCGCCCAGATCCCCCCAAATATCTGGAGACCTACCTCCACCATCAGTGAACCGTCTCTTTTCCCCTCCCTTGGAATTTTTGGACCTTATTTACTCAAAATGCTCAAATCAAGTCCAAATCGATCAATTGCAACACTAGTAGAAAAATACAAAAAGGCAACCCCCAAATGGCACCGGTTCAGGCCAAATCGGTGCCAAAAATCGGCCTAAAAATGGGCGGGTTTTTAGACAAAGAGAAATGGCACCGGTTCATATCAAACCGGTGCCAAAAATACAAATGGCACCGGTTTGAACCGGTTCCATAAGATGTTAAAAAAAACAGTTCAATTCACATAATAAACCCTAAAAAAAGTTCTCAGCCTCTTTTTATTTCATTCCATCTGATCTCCTTCTCTCTCCTCTCTCCCTTCTCCTCCTCTCCCTTCTCTCTCCTCTCATCTCCCTTATTGATCTTCATCTCCCATGCATATTCGATCTAGCTCCTCTCTCTAAACCGATCTTCTTTCATCTCCTCTCCCTAGCTTCTTCGATCTCCTCTCTTTCTTTGATCTACACCACCACAAATTCGACCACCGCCACAAAGCCCACCACCACAACATCACCACTGCCGCAAAGCCGCTGCCACCACCACAAAGGTCGACGGCCGCCGCAAATCCCACCGACAATTTCTGGGTATAATTTATACGAGGTTAGGATTTAATTTGATTTTAATCGATTTTGTTGGATTTAATTTAGGGTTTAAAGCAATCAATTTTGGATTTTAATCAATTTTTCTGGGTTTATTTAATCGATTTTTGGATTTTAATTTGATTTTTGTGGGTATAATTATCCGAATTTAATGGGTTTTGTATTTTAATTCGATTTGTTCTCGTTTTTTCTGGGTTTAATTTTGGGTTGATTAATCAATTTAAATTACATGCATGTGTTTTTTTTGGTGTTTTTTTAATTACATGCATGTGTTTTTTTTTGGTATAATTTATACAAGGTTATGATTTAATTTATAAGTTTAATTCGATTTTAATCGATTATGTTGGATCGAATTTAGGGTTTAAGTAATCGTTTTGGATTTTAATCGATTTTTCTGAGTTTATTTAATCAATTTTTGGATTTTAATTCGATTTTTGTGGGTATAATTATCCGAATTTAATGGGTTTTGTATTTTAATTCGATTTGTTCTCGTTTTTATGGGTTTAATTTTGGGTTGATTAATCAATTTTAATTACATGCATGTGTTTTTTGGGTATTTTTTTTAATTACATGTATGTGTATTTTTTTATTTTGAGTTTCTGGGTTGTTTTTTTTTTCGGGGATTTTGTATTTTTTTCAATTTTATTTTTTATAATTTTGTGTTTCTGGGTATAATTATCTGAATATAATCGTTTTTGTTTTTTTTTTCAATTTTCAGTTCGTGAGTTATCTTCGTCGAAAATTGATGGCCGATACTTTGCTTCTGCAATTCAGCTACTGAGCTCGTTCGTCGAATCCATTTGGTTTTTTTTTTTTGGGCAAGTGTAAAACTACTGATTATAAATTTCAATTATATTATGTATTAATGTATTATGTAACATTTTGGTGATTATGAATTTCAATTATATTTGGTGTGTTATTACTGATTATGAATTAATGTTATAATTGGTGTTGTATTAGTTTTCTGCCAATTTTCAAGTGAACAAAGAACAAAGAACAAAAACAAAATAATAATAATAATAATAATTTTGGGCAGTTTTGGCACCGGTTAACCGGTGCCAAAACCAATGAAATAAATATTTTGGTTCATTTTTGGCACCGGTTAACCGGTGCCTAATTGAATATATGGCACCGGTTTTGAACCGGTGCTAAAAAGGGGGTATTTGGCACCCCCCACATAGGCAGCGGTTCAAACCGGTGCCTTAGACTGGGTTTGAACCGCTGCCAAATCACTTTTTTCACCTAGTGCAATTTGCTTTTAAATCACCCTAGCATCACATATATATACATAATCAAAGCCAAAACATGCATCAATTGCAACTTGCAAGCAAGATGCACAAAAAAAAAAAAAAAAAAAAAAAAAAAAAAAAAAAAAAAAAAAAAAAAAAAAAAAACCAAATCGGTTTTCTAGGGTTTTTCAAAATCAAGGAGGTGGTTGTTAGGCGGTGATTAAGGGGGAAAGGGAGGGTCATCTGGTGGTGGAGGAGGTTGCCGAAGGTGGGGGATCCAGGGGGGGTTGATTCCATGGGAGGAGCAAGGAGAGGGGGAAAAGTTGAAGGAAGGAGAGGTGGCGGTGGTTTTTTTTTTTTTTAATATATGTTAATTAAATCCAATTATTTAATAATTTGGTGGGTTAGAGTTTAATTAGAAGAAATTAGAGTTTATTTCAGATAATTAGAGGGTAAATAGGGAAATAGGTTTCCTTTCGCAAAAAAAATGAACGTGGTGGGGTTTTTTTTAACCACAAAGCTTTTAAAAGGTTTTATTTTGGCAAAATGGTGCTTTAATTAAAGGTTTTTTTTTGACAAATTTTTCTTTAAGTTAATTGGAGGGTAATTAGGGAAATAGATTTCCTCTCGCAAAAAAAAATGAACGTGGTGGTTTTTTTTTTTAACCAAAAAGCTTTTAAAAGGGGTTTTTTTTTTCCGCAAAATGGTGCTTTTAAAAGGTTTTTTTGAACAAATTTTCCAATTATTTATTGAAGAAATTTATTTTGGTAAACTTAATTTTAATACAACAATTTAATTATTTTTACCGAATATTATTGATATCTCATAGCTTGCCTAGTGCTGAGAAGAACTTTGTGATTCTACTTGGTAAATTTAAGGCTTTAAGCCCTTGAGTTCATAGGAATGTTATTAAAGTTTGAATTATATATATATATATATATATATATATATATATATATATATATATATATATATATATATATTTTATTTTTTTTTGTTTTTTTTTTGAAAGAGAATTATAGGGTATTCTAATGATGGTTGAATGCATGTTTTATACACCTTACATATCTAAATGTAATAAGATTTTTAATCCGTGGTTATTAAATATTATCATGTAATATAATATAATGACATATTAGTTAAGATTCCAAATTAAATCAAAGTACTTGAAATGGTTTGCTAATAAAGCATAATATGAAATTTAGGATTAATAAAATAAGAGAAGCCATCCGCATGCAAATTTTCGTGCGTCTGACTTGGTTAATATGTTTTACTTATTGGCTTAATGTTTTGGAAAAATGGAAACTAAAAATCCAATCTTTGCGATGTCTGATAAAAAAAATCCAACCTTTAATTAATCTCACAAAAATCCAACCTTTGCACCCCACCTTCTCCTACACATCCATTTTGACCTTTAACCTATTAAACAAGTAATTTTTTTATTTTTTTTTAATTCTCTTAATTTCCCTTCTCACTCCTCCTCTTTCTCTCTCCTCTCTCCAACAGCCCACCAAGGCACCACCGCCACCCCAACCCAACCCACCAAAAACCCGACCACCCCAGCCAACCTAAAACCCGACAACCCTAGCCAACCCCGGACCACAAAACCCAACCCTAACACCAACCACCCTAAACGGCTAAACCCCAACCACCCTAAAACCCGACCACCATAAAACCCTGACCACCCCAGCCAACCCCGGACCACAAAACCCAACCCTAACACCAACCACCCTAGAACCCGACCACCATAAAACCCCGACCACCCCAGCCAACCCCGGACCACAAAACCCAACCCTAACACCAACCACCCTAAACGGCTAAACCCCAACAACCCTAGAACCTGACCACCATAAAACCACGACCACCCCAGCCAACCCCAGACCACAAAACCCAACCCTAACACCAACCACCCTAAACGGCTAAACCCCAACCACCCTAGAACCCCAACCACCCCAGCCACCCACGAAACTCGGCCCACAAAATCGGCCCTAACACCAACCACCCTAAAAACCCGACCACCCCAGCCAACCTAAAACCCGACCACCCCAAGGGACGGGGAGTGGCCGGGAAGGGGCGAGGGTTGTCCAATTTGGGTGGAAGGGGGCTAATTTAGGTCGGGTTTAGGGTGGGGAGGGGTGGAAACGGGTTGGGGAGGGTCAAGGGTTGTCGGTTTGTGGTCGGCGAGCAGTGGGGAGCTTCGGGGAGGGGTCGGGTTGGTTTGGGAGGGTCGAATATGGTGTTTGGTGTGGTGGTTAGGGTTTAGATTCGTAGGAGGTTTTGGTGATTGGGGAGGTTGCGACAAGGGGTGGGGGGGATCGCTGAAAGCCGACGACCCCGATGGTGGGGCTGGTTGGGGGTGGGGAGATTGTTGCCGGGGAGTGGGGGAGGTGGCTGAAGTGGTGCGAGGGCTAGGGGAGGTGGCTGGTGGTGGGTTTTTTTTTTCTGTTTTATTTTTTTCTTTTAATTTTTTTTAATGATTAAAAAATAATTGACCAATTAATAACTAACACGTGGCACATAACTTACAAAAATCCGTCATCTACAGATAATGGA